>NC_074701.1:15947577-16547577 GCF_029448725.1 Salvelinus fontinalis | reverse complement strand
GTCGGAGTCTCAACTTATTGATAGTTAGAATAGTAGAATACACAAGGTGCAAAGTGACCCCAAACTTTTGAACGGTAGTGTATGTATGTGTGTGTATATATAGAATATCACTCAAAGGTATGAGGACTCCCCTTCAAATTAGTGGATTCGTCTATTTCAGCCACACCCGTTGCTGACAGGTGTTTAAAATCGAGCCCACGGGGCAGGCCACCAGTTGCCCATCCCTGTATTAGATGATGCTGCACTGTAGTTCACATCATATCAGAGGTTGGACTCTCACTTATCCCAGCCAGACTCCCACGAGAGTCATTCAATGGAGTGAATGACTGCCAAACATAACCAAGGGTTTCTTTCACTGTCTTCACTCTTTCCAACATATTCCTCCATTGACAATGAGAGCTAAACTTAGTGCATGTGGCGTATCTTTAGGAGGGTGTCAACCAAATTAGGCTGGGTTTCAGAGCAGCGAGCGAGCCTTAATTATTATCTCTTGTCCTGTGTTGTGTCACTACACAGCCCCCGTGACACACTACACTACACTGCCTGCCTGCCTGTATCAGAACACTGCTCTTATCGTGGCAGGGCATGGCCGCATGATCTGGCTTGTTCTTTTCTCAGAACTACACTACCTAGACCTTCTTTGGGTTCTGAATATACAGTACCAGTCAAACGTTTGGACACCCCTACTCATTCAAGGGCCTTTATTTGTTTTTACTGTTCTACATTGTAGAATAATAGTGATGACATCAAAACTATAAAATAACACATGGAATCATGTAGTTACCAAACAAGTGTTAAACAATTCAAAATATATTTTAGATTCTTCAAAGTAGCCACCCTTTGCCTTGATGACAGCTTTGCACACGCTTGGTATTCTCTAAACCAGCTTCAACTGGAATGCTTTTCCCACATATGCTGAGCACTTGTTGGCTGCTTTTCCTTCACTCTGCAATCCAACTCATCCTAAACCATCTCAATTGAGTTGAGGTCGGGCGATTGTGGAGGCCAGGTCATCTGATGCAGCACTCCATCACTCTCTTTCTTGGTCAAATAGCCCTTACACAGCCTGGAGGTGTGTTGGGTCATTGTCCTGTTGAAAAACAAATGATAGTCCCACTAAGCGCAAACCAGATGAGATGGCGTAATGGTGCAGAATGCTGTGGTAGCCATGCTGGTTGTGTGCCTTGAATTCTAAATAAATCACTGACTGTCACCGGCAAAGCACCATCACACCACCTCCTCCATGCTTCACAGTGGGAACCACACATGCAGAGATCATTATTTTACCTACTCTGCGTCTCACAAAGACACGGCGGTGGGAACCAAAAATCTCTAATTTGGACTCATCAGACCAAAGGACAAATTTGCACTGGTCTAATGTCCATTGTTCAGGTTTTTTGGCCCAAGCAAGTGTCTTCTTCTTATTGGTGTCCTTTAGTAGTGGTTTCTTTGCAGCAATTTGACCATGAACACCTGATTTCACAGTATCCTCTAAACAGTTGATGTTGAGATGTGTCTGTTACTTGAACTCTGTGAAGGATTTATTTGGGCTGCAATTTGAGGCTGGTATCCTCTGCAGCAGAGGTAACTCTTCCTTTCCTGTGGCGTTCCTCATGAGAATCAGTTTCATCATAGCGCTTGATGGTTTTTGCAACTGTGCTTGAACAAACGTTCAAAGTTCTTGAAATTTTCTGACCTTCATGTCTTAAGGTAATGATGGCCTGTCATTTCTCTTTGCTTATTTGAGCTGTTCTTGCTATAAAATGGTATTTTAACAAATAATGCTATCTTCTGTATACCTCCCCTACCTTGTCACAACTGATTGGCTCAAACACATTAAGCAGGAAAGAAATCCCACAAATTAACTTTTAACAAGGCACAACTGTTAATTGAAATGCATTCTAGGTGACTACCACATGAAGTTGGTTGAGAGAATGCCAAGAGTGTGCAAAGCTGTTATCAAGGCAAAGGGTGTGTACTTTGAAGAATCTCAAATATATACAATATATTTTGATTTGCTTAACACTTTTTTTGGTTACTACATGATTCCATATGTGCTCATAGTTTATGTCTTCTACAATGTAGAAAATAGTAAAAACAATGAAAAACCCTTGAATGAGTTGGTGTGTCCAGACTTTTGACTTGTACTGTATGGTGTACCAAAAAGTGTATTTTTGCCAAAATGCCAAATTTAATGGACTCAGATGGTGGTCAGTTTTTAACCAGTTGCTCAACTGTTGAGAATCTAAACTGGGGTAGATTTTGTGGAAGTGGAACACATGGAGAAATCAAACGGGATCAAACCTTAGCTTTGACTTAACGATCAAGACTACGTCTTTTGCAATCTGTGTACTGTTACTGTAATATTAATGAGATGTTTCCTGAAACCACCCACAGTGTGAGGTGTTGAGGAGACACGGTTTTGGGAAGACCCTAGTCTGGAGTTTGCCTAGGAAGAGGCTATATTAGCCCCGTGAAACATGGCAGGCCTGGCGTGCTGGGTGTTCCCTTACATGCCATATAAGGCCCCCCCCCCCCCCCTCCCCTCTCACTGCCACTGTGCTATTGCTTTCTGTAGAGTGGTGACTATTCTTAGGCTGTCACTTCAGCTCATCTAAACAGGCAAGACCTCTCTTCCTCTGGCTCTCTACTCTCTTTTGTCTCTCTTTCTCTCATTATTTAAAAAGGGTTGGGTGTGAATTACATATTTGTCTGTGGCTGTACTGGGTTTGTTTTTAATTTGCTGTGCTCCCAGTCTCATTTGACATTTCGGGGAGATATTGTATCTTTTTTTGTCCTCACCTGTACTTTTATTTTTTTTTACACCTTTTTTTCTGCTTTCAGAGGCTACTTGGCTCCTGCCACACCCCCTCTACCTCCATTTTTGGACACCACTTTGCGGGAAGATTAAACAACACAAGCAATCAAAGCCTTTGGAAGAATGAGTAGCTACAATATTTCTCTGAGTGGGCCGGCCCCATGGGGCTTCCGATTGCAGGGAGGCAAGGACTTCAACATGCCCCTGACCATCTCCAGGGTAAGAGCTTGATTCATCCAACTCAGAGTACCTATAACCATACTTTGTACACACACACACACATGAAGATATTTATACATCCCATAGCCCATGTGTCTTTTGACTAATGAGATGATCCTTTGTCCTGCATTAAGCTTGAATCTCAATGTTGTGGTTTATTTGACGGTCAGTGCTTGAAGCAGTTACCCAACCCTTGTATGACGTCAAATATTGTATTACCGCTACGGTACTAGTACAGTATTTGTAGGTATGTTAAACATTATGGTCCTTTTTAGGAAGTTTGGTTGATTTGATAGATTGTTTGGGATGCAGTGTTATTATAGTAGTTTCAATACTTTTGTCTCATTGGTTGGTAACATTGTGTGGTATTGACAATCCAGTGCTAAAGCTTGGCCTTTGCTGAAGTCTGAGAATATGCTTTGTTGTGTTTTACCTTTTACTGTAGTAGTATGTTCACCTTACACATTGTAAAGGCCATGCATAAAATGATGGTGAAACTCTGCAATGTGAACATATAAACCCGAAATTGGTGGATGGTGAGGATGTAGACCTACTTGTGTATTTTCAGTCTGGAATCATGGCATGGCGTATATAGTTACTTCAGTTGCTACTCCAGGTGTGGTTATGCCTTTTTGAGTGTTGCGTTTGTGCTTTCACGACCCAATATGTGGGTTTCTTCCCTTTCCCTTTCTTCTTAAACACTGAACCGATTTTTCGCCCTGTAATTTTGAGGTTTCGAGGTGTATTTCCCCACTTTGTTTTAGCACCGCAAGTAAGAGGTGTTGTGGCCTGAATATCACAAGTTATTTTCTGGGAAGAACAAATCCCTTTTCTATGAATATCAATGCCATTCAAATAGATATTTGTAGAAGAGATATTTCTTAGAAGAAACGAGGAAACACGATGGAATAATAGGAGTCTGGTATGTATGCTCTGGTGTGTGTTCCTGAAGCATATGTGTTCATAACGGGTGCATCTTTGGATATATGTGCATAACTCACTTGTAGATTACCTTGACAGTATGTTAGGACTGGTACCTGTAAATGTTAGTGCGTGTGTGTGCGTGCACAGATGGGTCCTTTTCTATTTCTAGGCCCCAGGTGAGGAAAGTCTCTCCACTCAGTTGTGTGACTGGCTGGCATTAGAGGAACCTGAGGTTGGAGAAAATAGAGGCATATAATTAGACCCAGGGGTGTCAAACAGTGACAGTTGGATATGCTCCACATTGAAAGGATTAAATGGCATTCCGTCACCCATCCACATATACATTGTGGCCACAGAACAATGTTCACTGGACAGGCTCTCCATTTGTCCCTCTACGGCACAGGTGTCAAACTCATTCCACGGAGGGCCGAGTGTCTGCGGGTTTTCGCTCCACCCTTGTACTTGATTGATGAATTAACATCACTAATTAGTTAGGAACTCCCCACACCTGGTTGTCTAGGGCTTTATTGAAAGGAAAGACCAAAAACCTGCAGACACAAGGCCCTCCGTGGAATGAGTTTGACACCCCTGCTCTACGGTGATGAAGACTCTCTGTCATGGACTGGTTTTCAGCACCCACACCACAGAATAGAAATGATGCACAGCCAGATGCCGTGCCTGTCAAAGGAATGTCTCTGTCTTGCTAGTGAGGTTAGTTCTGCACATCAGAGAGGCAGAAGTTGGCAAGGAGAATGCAGCTATTTCCAAATCAACCTATTGCCCCGTCTCCTTACTTGATCTGAAAGGATTGGAGAAGTGTAAGCTACACTGTAAAAAGTCCACCTACTGTAGCATTTCAAAGGGCAAAGTAGTATAGCTATTACTATTGTTAATACAGTCCTTTCAGATCTACAGGAAGTGCGTAGGGATAGGGGAAAAGGGTCCATTTGGAAGTGGGGCATACATGTAGACTCAGCATGCACTAACTTTGATTTCAGTGAGCCTTTAGAACTGGTTGTTGAATACCTTACTGTACAGTCTTGAGTATGCCTGCAAGCTGGGCTCTCCAGTCTGCAGCACAGGCCCAGTCACTCAGCACTCTGACAGGTGGAGAGGAACTTCCGCCTGCTTAGAGTTGCTGCTCCCGCCTATAAATAGTTCCTGTCCCACCGGTGGACAATGCTGTTTGTTTGGGTGGTCCATGACGGCTGTCTTTTTTTTTTCCATAGCCAGGTGTGACAGAGAGAGAGAATGTGTGTTGTGTTGTAGCCTACATACTTTGCGCGCACTGTATGATAGAGAGGGAAGTTAAGAGGGTGGGGGGGTTGGGTTGTTAAATTGCTGATGACCAAGCTGCTGCTTGTGTCACTCACATGTGACGGCCTGGACTGCACAACCTCAGCCCTGTACACACATACTGCACAGCTACTGTGGTGGTTCCAATTACCCATGTCATGTTACAGTATGTCCGTGATATAGCTGGCTACATAAGATCTAGCACTGTGAGACAGATCCCCAGGGGCGAGGACGTGTTGTGTTATAAGGTGCTTTGTGTGCGGTACATCTCAAGCGACTTAAAACATGAAAGAAATCCAAATCTGCTGCTAAATCTGAAACATTATTATAACAGTATAGCTATAAAGGTTGAGTAAACTTCCATGATGCGGGCACAAGTAACATTACATTTTTGAGGCTGTAGATGATTCTTCCTATTTGTCTGCATGCTTTACTGTATGTTACGCTGAGTTTATCAGAGTTAGAATAGTTAAAGGGATTTTCGAGGACTTTTGTATACTTTTTAGCCACTAGTTCTGAAAGTAGCGCTCACGAGCTAAAAGTGGTCCCTGAAAATTGTGTACTACGTCACATATGTGCAGATACAGTGCATTTAGAAAGTATATATTTTTTACATTTAACTAGGCAAGTCAGTTAATAACAAATTCTTATTTACAATGATGGCCTAGGAACAATTGACGGCCTACGACAGATTTTTACCTTGTCAGCTCGGGGATTCGATCTAGCAACATTTCGGTTACTGGCCCAACGCTCCAACCACTAGGCTACCTGTCGCCCCGGTAAGTCAGTTAAGTATTCAGACACCTTGACTTATTCCACATTTTGTTATGTTATTCTAAAAAAAATTTTTTTTTTAAATGGTCCACAAGAACACAGTGGCCTCCATCATTCTTAAATGAAATAAGTAGGAACTTATTAAGACTCTTCCTAGAGCTGGTCACCCGGCCAAAGTAAGCAATCTGGGGAGAAGGGCCTTGGTCAGGGAGGTGACCAAGAAACCGATGGTCAGTCTGACAGAGCTCCAGAGTACCTCGGTGAAGATGGGAGGACTTTCCTGAAGGACAACCAACTTTGCAGAACTCCACCAATCAGGCCTTTATGGTAGTGGCCAGAGGGAATCCGCTCCTCATTAAAAGGCACATGACAGCCCGCTTAGAGTTTGCCAAATGGCCCCTAAAGACACTCAGGCCATGAGAAACAAGATTCTCTGGTCTGATGAAACCAAGATTAAACTCTTTTTCATGAATGCCAAGCGTCACATCTGGAGGAAACCTACAGTGAAGCATAGTGGTGGCAGTATCATGCCGTGGGGATGTTTTTCAGTGGCAGAGACTGGGAGACTAGTCAGGACCGAGGGAAAGATGAACAGAGATCCTTGATGAAAACCTGCTCCAGAGCGCTTAGGACCTCAGACTGGAGCAAAATTTCACCTTTCAACGGGACAACGACCCTAAGCACACAGCCAAGACAATGCAGGAGTGGTTTTGGGACAAGTCTCTGAATGTCCTTGAGTGGTCCAACCAAAGCCCGGACATGGCAGTGATGCTCCCCATCCAACCTGACAGAGCATGAAAGGATCTGCAGAGAAGAATGGGAGAAACTCCCCAAATACAGGTGTTCTAAGCTTGTAGCATCATATCCAAGAAGACTCGAGGCTGCTTCAACAAAGTACTGAGTAAAGGGTATGAATACTTATGTAAATGTGATATTTCAGTTTATTGAAAAAAATTCTAAACCTGTTATTGTGTAGATTGATGAGTAAAAAAACAATTTAATCCATTTTAGAATATGGCTGTAACATAACAAAATGCGGAAGAAGTCAAGTGGTCTGAATACTTTCCGAATGCAATGTATGTGCACCACATCATTGCTCTCTCTCTGCTATGGATGAATCATGTGCATCTTGCTAGCTGTCACTCATATGGCAAGGGACTGAAGCTCATTGGTTGAACTGGAATGGCTAGGGGGCTGGCCCACGTGGGGGGAAAATGTAGGGAAAATGGCGCAGCACAGCATCCAAAAAAACAGTTGCTTTCAAACTAGGGGTTTTGTGGCTAGTTGACGGAAGACAGTAATTGTGCTCAAAGATGATGGATGTATGAACTACATATTGACACATCAACCCAAAGTGGGAGGTTTGAAAAATACTTAGTAGTCGCGAATGTTCTGGAGCATGTCTTAAACGCTAGGTCTGGCTTTGGGTATACTGCAACAGGTTAAGAGCTCTAACTTTATACAAAATACCTGGTTCATTGACCTCTCTTCCAAAATGTGCTAATTCATTACATTTAAAAAATATATTTTTATTAATGTACATGTATGTGTGGGCTTGTGTAAGATATATGAATTAGATACCATCACCTTTGCCTGTGAAATGTCATTTCAATTCTTGGCTTAAGTTTAAAGCATTTGAGCTCAGTCTGTTGCCTAAGATACCATGTACAGCAATGGAACAAATCAACCCGGTGGTTTGGTTCATGTGAAATGTTTACAATTCATTGATACCCCTGGAATTGTAGATATCTACATTAGATAATGGCCCCTGTCTCGTAGAGGCGATAACAACCGTGTAGACCAGGGGTTTTGAACTCTGTTTGCCCCAGGGGCTGCATTCGGTCTTCATTGAGGTTCCTTGCCATCAACATTTGCAAAAAATGGTCTATTGTTTTTGGAATTTTTAATGCTCTCTGACCGTCTAATGATTATTAGTAAGCTGGACCGTCAAGAAACTGTATGAATGTAGGTCCATTATCATTTCTACACAGTTTAAATGTAATAAAAAATATAAAAAAATTACTCAAACCACCCGCGGGCCGGATTGGAGCGCCCGGACCGTAAGTTTGACACCCCTGGTGTAGAGGTGAAAACAGGAGTGATGCTAAAGCAGATACCATATGGGAAGTACGAACTTGAAACCCTGCTATAATATCAAGCAGCAGACCGTGATAAATACCTCACTGTGAGGTTGGGATGAAAATAAACCTCGTTGGAAGAGAGGCCTTTCAAAAATATTTCCGCAGTTTTCAAGTGGGGGCACTGTGAGGTTGGGATGGAAATAGACCTTGTTGGAAGAGAGGCCTTTCCAAAAAATATTTCCTCCGTTTTCAAGTGGGGCACTTAATTTGTCCACATTCCATAGTCCGTCATGGCTGGCTTGCATGTGACATGGCTTCTTTGTGTGACAAAAATCAGCTGCTGTCTCTGTCGTCCTCGAGAACAACTCATCAAATCAAACTTTATTTGTCACAGGGGCCGAATACAACAAGTGTAAACCTTACCGTGAAGTGGGGGTACTGGTACTGAGTCAGTGTGCGGGGGTACAGGTTAGTTGAGGTAATTTGTACATGTAGGTGGGGGTGAATTGACTATGCATAAATGATAAACAGCGAGGAGCAGCAGTGTAAAAACAAATAGAGGGGGGGTCAATGTAAATAGTCCGGTGGCCATTTGATTCATTGTTCAGCAGTCTTATGGCTTGGGGGTAGAAACTGTTAAGGAGCCTTTTGGTCCTAGACTTGGCGCTCCAGTACCACTTGCCGTGCGATAGCAGAGAGAACAGTCTATGACTTGGGTGACTGGAGTCTTTGACAATTTTATGGGCTTTCCTCTGACACCGCCTATTATATAGGTCCTGGATGACAGGAAGCTTGGCCCCAGTGATGTACTGGGACGTACGCACTACCCTCTGTAGCACCTTATGGTCAGATACTGAGCAGTTGCCATACCAGGCGGTGATGCAACCGGTCAGGATGCTCTCGATGGTGCAACTGTAGAACTTTTTCAGGATCTGGGGACCCATGCCAAATCTTTTCAGTCCCCTGAGGGGGAAAAGGTTTTGTTGTGCCCTCTTCATGACTGTTTTCGGTGTGTTTGGACCATGATAGTTCATTAGTGATGTGGACACCAAGGAACTTGTAACTCTCGACCCGCTCCACTACAGCCCCGTCGATCTTAATGAGGGCCTGTTCAGCCCGCCTTTTCCGGTAGTTCCTCGGATGTGAGTCACCATTTTATTGGATTATAAATTCCCCATATTTATGAGGGAGCACTGTGACATTTCCTTTTAATATTGGACTGCTATAAAAAACTAATGTGGCCTTCATAAGATGTCTGAGAGAAATGTCAGCAAGGAGATCCATTCATTCGGAATACGAAATGTGTACATAGCAAACCTCTGGGGTCCAGTAAGGAGAATAGCACTGAATTGGAAAAGGGGCATACCTAGTTAGTTGTATAATTGAAATGTGTCTTCCGCATTTAACCCAACCCCTCTGAATCAGAGAGGTGCGGGGAGCTGTCTTAATTGACATCCACGTCATCGGCGCCCGGGGAACAGTGGGTTAACTGCCTTGCTCAGGGGCAGAACGACAGATTTTTACCTTGTCAGCTCTGGGATTCGATCCTGCAACCTTTCGGTTACTGGCCCAACGCTCCTACCCGCACTATTGAGTACCACATGCAGGATTGCTGGTTGTGATATGATCCTGTCTATTCTGCGTTGCCTGTTAGGACACCTTGGCTCGCAACAATTCATGTTATCAAGAAGTTTTATGGGACTCATGAAAGTGATGTAATGTAATTTATTTGAGTTTCTTCAACTGTCCTCCAATATAGCCTCAGAAGATCACGTTTTACAACAGGCTTTAATCTGATCTGTAATAATCCTTTATGGAAATTCTGTTTGCAGTTTGTGGCCTCAGCTGTGTCATGCTGCTATTAAAATGTGTCTCTTCTCCCCTGAGCAGTGGCCTAAGTTGTTGAGTTTCGAGTGTCTTCTCACCTTCCGCAATAGTATTTGTTTCAATTGAGGGAGGGCTGGTTATCCAACACAGAAGGGCTCATGTGACAGTTTTAGTCAAAGCTTCTTGGCTATAGTATGTTGCGGTAAAGTGGTCATTGCTTACGGCCTTTAGTCTGGCTGTGAGATTTGATATTGACAGATGAACACAAATCCCCTTGAGTGGATGCGGGTGATTATGTTCTTTCTGTTTGAGTGTCGGCCCAAGATCGAGGGCAAATGGGGCCATGCTTTCAAACTTTAGAGTCATTGCCTCTCATACACTGATCCTCATGTTGGGTATGTGACCCTGTCTGTGGCGAGATGGATTTGACGAGCTGATTCGTTCATTCAAATCAGTAAATACTGTGCACCATCCATCCATCCATCACTAAACACGTCTAATTGTCTTAACGTAGGCTAAATGCAACCTTGTGTGAAGGTGAAGTACATCATGTTTATAGTGCTATTCTACTTGATATTGCCTGTCTGTTTTACCCTTGGATCGCTGAGTTGTAAACCTTGTAGAGCGTCGGCCTTGTAGAGTTGACATAAATCAGTATCATACACTAGACTTAAATACTGTACCTGTCTTAGAACCAGCAGACAAGGCACACCCTCTAATCTCCATCTGGTGTATATTAGATAAATGTCAAACTTCTCCCCTTGCCCCAGGATTTAACTAGGTCTGCTTGATGCAGTTTGTACCCTTTCAATTTACTGTGCGGTCTGAATTCCCCCAGTTCTCCGAATCCATACGGAATTAAGGGGGTTTATGTATAGTTTTATGGGCCGTATCTTCCTCCCCAGTTAAATCGTTTTATGGGACGTATCTTCCTCCCCAGTTAAATTCCCTCCTCCTATCAATCAAGCTCACTGCAACTCTAAACAAGATGTAACCCTCCCCCCACAGTAGCAGACTGAAGATTGAGGTCCTGAGCAGTCAGTAGGCTGCTGACTCAGTCTGATAAGGTGTCTGTGATGTTAGCCCTGGTCTCACAGGCCTCTGCATTCCAGCACCCCCCCTCCAGGCCTGTGGTACGAGAGCCAGTGACTGGGGCTGCTGACAGGCAAGGCTGTTTTTAGCAAGCCACTGAAGGTCAGCGCTGCTCGGCAGATTGTGAGGGCTATATATATACCAGCAGGGCCCACCTCCACACCTTCAGGGGTCAGGGGACCGGGTTGGGACTTAGAGCCTGGGGTTCCCAGTAACTCAGCCTCTCTTAGTCTCTTTGTCCATTGGTGTCAACGGTTGGTGAATGTCTCCTGGAGCCTGTGATGGCTGTGTTCTCATGGTGTTTAATTGCTGTTACTGAGAGGTAATTTGGACTGTTGACCTGTGAAGAAGCATTAAGGTTTTCCCAAGGCAGACTAGGACTGCTGGGTAGAGCAGGGGTGTGGGGGATAGGATATCGGGTCACCCTGATTCTTTTTGAGCTTGCTAGCAGAAACTAACACAAAACTCAAGCTTTGGTCTTCAAGTATGTGGCTTGTAAAATTACAAATATTTTGGACAAATTAAACACTTCTGTGTAAATTTGGTGTAGACCTTATTTTCCCCTGAAATGAATACCATACTAGCAAAAGACCTTCTGGGTTTTTAAGTGTTTACCTCTTATAAACCTGTTTTTAATTTATGTAAAAGCATTGGGTGTACATTTTGAAACTTCAGAATGATCTTGTGAAAGAGCAGTTTGAATTAATACGTATTGAATGAATGTGTAGGGGAAATATAGATGAATCAAATCAGAAGTTCTGTATACTGTGTCATGATAAGTGGACAAACCCATAATGAACAAAATATGAATCAAACCATGATCTGATGAAGCGATTCCATCATGGCAGTGGCAGGCCAGTGAAACTGTGATACAAGAGTGTGGGGCCTCATTTCAGCATATCAATACTGTAGCTCTTTGGCTGGCAATCACTCTTTCTTTAGTTAGCTACTGTATTTCTGACTCTTTGCTGATTTCCCTCTTTCTTTCTCTCTAGTTTTTCCCTTTTGCCTTAATCTCCTTCAAGTCAAAGGGCTTTATTGGTATGGGAAACATATGTTATAGATAATAAACAAAAGTGAAATAAAAAATGAACAGTAAACACTCATAAACATTCCAAAGGAATAGAGACATATCAAATGTCATTATGGCTATGTATTTCTCCTTTTGAGCTCTCTCTCTCTCTCTCTCTCTCTCTGTGCCCCCACCTTCCCTCATGGTCTTTGCCTGGCCCATAGAACAGGCCAGTCCTTTGTGTGTTGTGAGTGCACAGGAGATTTGAGCAGGCATGTCAGCCAGCCATTCACCCAGATATCAATAGACCAGAGTCGGGGTGGAGGGTTAGTACAGGTTTTGTGAGCCAGTTGGTAATCCACTCCTCACCCTCTCTCAAGCCCTTTGTTTTTCCTGGTTGCCCCAACATTTCCTCTTGTTATTTGCTTGGTGGCTCCAGTGAGAAACAAAAGTTTCAATGAACTTGGATTTTGTAGCTTATTTAGTTGGGGGGGGGGGGTTCTACTCATTTATTGATGGAGAAAGTTTTCCATTTTAGTCATCATTGGGGGAAAGATTGTCTAAAAACTGAGCAACACCTGTTGCATGTTTTACTCCAGTAGCAATGTAATCACTGTGTTATCTCATTTCCTGCATTATTACAGCGTGACCCTGATGGTTAATTTGACTGTAAGATGGAGAGGGTCACTAGTAGAGGTCGACCGATTATGATTTTTTATTTACATTTACATTTTAGTCATTTAGCAGACGCTCTTATCCAGAGCGACTTACAGTAGAGTGCATACATTTTATTACATTTTACATACTGAGACAAGGATATCCCTACCGGCCAAACCCTCCCTAACCCGGACGACGCAATGCCAATTGTGCGTCGCCCCACGGACCTCCCGGTTGCGGCCGGCTGCGACAGAGCCTGGGCGCGAACCCAGAGACTCTGGTGGCGCAGCTGCCCTAGACCACTGCGCCACCCGGGAGGTATTTTATTTAAATGTATTTATTTATTTGTAATAATGACAATTACAACAATACTGAATGAACACTTATTTTAACATAATATAATTCATCAATAAAAATCTATTTAGCCTCAAATAAATAATGAAACATGTTCAATTTGGTTTAAATAATGCAAAAAAAAAGTGTTGAAAAAGAAAGTAAAAGTGCAATATGTGCCATGTAAAAAAGCTAACGTTTAAGTTCCTTGCTCAGAACATGAGAACATATGAAAGCTGGTGGTTCCTTTTAACATGAGACTTAAATATTCCAAGGTTTTAGGTTTTAGGTTGTAGTTAATATAGTATTTATAGGACTATTTCTCTCTATACCATTTGTATTCCATATACCTTTGACTATTGGATGTTCTTATAGGCACTTTAGTATTGCCAGTGTAACAGTATAGCTTCCGTCCCTCTCCTCGCTCCTACCTGGGCTCGAACCAGCAACACAACGACAAAAGCCACCATCGAAGCAGCGTTACCCATGCAGAGCAAGGGGAACAACTACTCCAAGTCTCAGAGCTAGTGACGTTTGAAACCCTATTAGCGCGCACCCCGCTAACTAGCCAGTCATTTCACATCGGTTACACCAGCCTAATCTCGGGAGTTGATAGGCTTGAAGTCATAAACAGCACAATGCTTGAAGCACAGTGAAGAACTGCTGGCAAAATGCACAAAAGTGCTGTTTGAATGAATGCTTACGAGCTTGCTGCTGCCTACCATCGCTCAGTCAGACTGCTCTATCAAATATCAAGTCATAGACCTAATTATATCATAACACACAGAAATACGAGCCTTTGGTCATTAATATGGTAGAATCCGGAAACTATCATTTCGAAAACAAAATGTTTATTATTATCGCATATACCCTGACTCTGCGTGCAATGAACGCAAGAGAAGTGACACAATTTCACCTGGTTAATATTGCCTGCTAACCTGGATTTTTTTTCTCGCTAAATATGCAGGTTTATAAATATATACTTCTGTGTATTGATTTTAAGAAAGACATGATGTTTATGGTTAGGTACATGTTGGAGCAAGACAGTCCTTTTTCCGCGAATGTGCACCGCATCGATTACATGCAACGCAGGACATGCTAGATAAACTAGTAATATCATCAACCATGTGTAGTTAACTAGTGATTATGATTGATTGAATGAAAGTTTTTTATAAGATAAGTTTAATGCTAGCTAGCAACTTACCTTGGCTTCTTACTGCATTCGCGTATCAGGCAGGCTCCTCGTGAGGCAGGTGGTTAGAGCGTTGGACTAGTTAACCTTAAGGTTGCAAGATTGAATCCCTGAGCTGACAAGGTAAAAATGTTTCATTCTGCCCCTGAACAAGGCAGTTAACCCACCGTTCCTAGGCCGTCATTGAAAATAAGAATGTGTTCTTAACTGACTTGCCTAGTTAAATAAAGGTGTAAAAGAAATCGGCCAAATCGGTGTCCAAAAATACCGATTTCCGATTGTTAGGAAAACTTGAAATCGGCCCTAATTAATCGGCCATTACGATTTAATCGGTCGACCTCTAGTCACTAGTAACTCTTTGATCAAACTATCTTGTCCTCTATGGCACCAATTGTAATAGAGTTGACTTGACTGACCAGTGGAGCACAAACACCATTGTAAATACAACGCATATTTATCAATCAAATGCATTTATAAAGCCCTTTTTACATCAGCCGATGTCACAAAGTGCTGTACAGAAACCCAGCCTAAAACCCCAAACAGCAAGCAATGCAGGTGTAGAAGCACGGTGGCTAGGAAAAACTCCCTAGAAAGGCCAGAACCTAGGAAGAAACCTAGAGAGGAACCAGGCTCTGAGGGATGGCCACTCCTCTTCTGGCTGTGCCGGGTGAAGATTATAACAGAACATGGCCAAGATGTTCAAACGTTCATAGATGACCAGCAGGGTCCGATAATAATAATCACAATGGTTGTAGAGGGTGCAACAGGTCAGCACCTCAGGAGTCAAAGTCAGTTGGCTTTTCATAGCCGATCGAGACAGCAGGTGCGGTAGGGAGAGTCCCCTTTTTGGGACGGCATGGAAGAGCACATTTTTCTGTTTATTTATTTTCCCTTTCATACTTTAGCTATTTTCACATTGTTACAACACTTGACATAGCAAATAATATAAGAGTTGAAATGTCTATATTCTTTAAAAAAAAATTGTGAGTGTAATGTTTACTGTATTTATTTCCCTTTTTGTTTGTCTATTCCACTTGCCTTGACAATGTAAACATATGTTTCCAATGCCAATAAAGCCTTTTTAATTGAATAGAGAGGGGGGGGGGGGGCAGCTGTCTCTTACAAATGATCTGGCCAACATCCAATGACTCAGACAGTGGGGTCACAATGGACAGGGAGGGTGTGCTTTGATCCTGCCAGTCTCTTTCGGTTTCTCGGTCTGTCCCTATAGAAGTGGTGAGGGTAAGACCCTCAGACTATTGATACATTTTCAGACATTCACTGAGTACAGTTTGATTTATTCATCGATGATGATAATAATAAATATTTAGAGGGGCTTGATCAGATTTTTTTGGGGGGGGACTATTTTAGTTAAAGCATTGTGGCGTTTTAGTCTCTTTTTCAAATTATTATTTTAATCACAACCTTTTATATAGCAAAGCATAAATTAAATTAATAAGCTCCTGTCAATTGTCCTGGACCCTGTCATAAACGATGACTGTCATCATTCTTTCCCCTCAATATTAATGTGAGAAGCAGCACGGACACATTGTCTAGGAGCTGACCATGATCAACAAACACTTTATTTAGGGACAGGAGTTTATGACAAACCACTCTGATCCCACAGTGGTTTTGGCAGTAAAATAGAAAGTCAGTTTTAACAATTGAGTGTGGGGCAATCAATGGCCATTAATGGACTGTACACCAGCAATGTCATTATTCCTCTGTCCACAGAGGAGATTGTCATCGGTTATAGTCCCTGTCCCAATGGTCAGTTTCCTCTGCGGTACTCAGGACTCCCCACTAAATACAGCAGCAGGCTCCGTGTTATCCACAAGTACATAGACTAGCCAGCCAAATAGAAAAAGTAGCCAGCCAGGCGCCCTTTTGTTAATGTCTTATGATAGGCTAAACTTGGTCAAATTAATACATTTTCACATTTAGGTTGATTCCCTACGAATTTCAATACATTTTTGAATATTGTTGAATTCCATTTGAATGCCTGGATTCTAAAAGGGCCCAAGTATCACATATGGAGCAGCATTAGGCTCTCCACTACCTATTGTTCCTGCAGTGAAGATTCTTCATCTGATTTATCAATTTTTTTCTCATTTATCTGCAGATAATTGCCAAAAAGCATACACCTACCAGTAGCCTATGCAAATTAGGGAGGGCTGTTCAGAAATGTCCTCCAAATGGACAATGACCCCAAGCATTTTGTCGCACTGCTTTGCTTTATCTTGGCCAGGTCGCAGTTGTAAATGAGAACTTGTTCTCAACTGGCCTACCTGGTTAAATAAAGGTGAAATAAATAATAATAATAATAATAGCTATTCAAAATCATGTTAAACACCATCTCATCTCTGTACCCCACAGATACAATTATCTGTAAGGTCTCTCAGTCAAGCAGTGAATTTCAAACACAGATTTAACCACAAAGACCAGGGAGGTAGAAAAAGCAGACATTGAAAATCCCTTTTAAGCATAGTGAAGTTATTATTTACACTTTGGATGGTGTATCAATACACTTTGGATGGTGTATCAATACACTCAGTCACAACAAAGTTTCAGGCCTCCTTCCTAACTCAGTAGCCGGAGAGGGAGGAAACCGCTCAGGGATTTCACTATGTGGCCAATGGTGACGTTTTAAAACAGTTAGAGTTTAATGGCTGTTATAGAATTTTTTTTAGGATGGATCACCAACATTGTAGTTGCCCTGAAATACTAACCTAAATGACAGCGTAAAGAGGAAGCCTGAACAGAAATAAAAATATTGTGGAAAATAAATTGTTATCACGAATACAAAGCGTTGTGTTTGGGGCAAATCTAACACAACACGTCATTGAGTACCACTTTTCATATTTTCAAGCATGGTGTTGGCTGCATCATGTTATGGGTATGCTTGTCATCGATAAGGACTAGGGAGTTTTTTAGGATGAAAAGAAACGGAATATAACTAAGCACAGGCATAATCCTAGAGGAAAACCTGGTTTAGTCTGCTTTCCAACAGACACTGGGAGGCAAATTCACCTTTCAGAAGGACAATAACCTAAAACACACAAGGTCAAATATACACTCGAGTTGCATACCAAGACGACAACATTGAATGTTCCAGAGTGGCCTAGTTACAGTTTTGACTTAAATCGGCTTCAGAATCTATGGCAAGACTTGAAAATGGCTGTCTAGCAATGATCAACAACCTACTTGAAAAAATATATAATGTGTAAATATTGTACAATCCAGGTGTGTAAAGCTCTTAGACATACCAAGAGAGACTCACGCTGCCAAAGGTGATTCTAACATGAATTGACCCCGGGGGTTGAATACTTATGTAATCAAGATATATTAGTGTTTTAATTTTTTATACATTTTTTTTACATATGTTACAATTTTTCTTCCACTTTGACATTAGAGTATTTTGTGTAGATCGTTGACAGAAAAGGACAATTAAATACATTTTAATCCAACCTTGTAACACGACAATGTGAAAAAAAATCAAGGGGTGTGAATACTTTCTGAAGGCCCTGAGATGTTTTCCAACACCGGTTAGTTCCAGTTCCCTGTTGGTGTGTGTTTAAATGAGCTCTTCACAGTGGTCTCACCAGCTAGTTGCAGGCTGTCTTGCACATGCCTAGTGATAACTGAGCTCCCCAGGGAGATACAGACAGGGACCCATTAACCTTTTTCACTCAGAGAGAGATGGATAGGGATGGAGGGAGGGAAGGAGAGAGTGATGAGGAGAGGGAGCGAAAAAGAGGGAGAGCGGGGTGTGAAAAAGGGAGCGAGATAACGGGATAGAGAGAAGGAGTAAGAAGAAGGGAATTAAAGAGGGAAAAGGAGGGTGTGAGTGGAAGAGATAGCGAGAGAGGGATATATATGAAGGCAACAGACCGAGATGGCTGGTGGAGCTTGATACCAGCCTCAGACAGCCTTCTGCACCGCTGTGGGACAGTCTGTTTTTTACCGGAATGAGGTGTAGACCAATGTTAATTAGTTTCATTCATAGAACTGTGAGGAGTGACAGGAAGAAGGGGGGAGGGGGGTGCTCCTCCTGAGGATACTTGTCTATGACTAAAAGTAAAGAAATGCTACTGCTTTTCAAAACCACGGATTTGTTGTGCATCACTTCAGCTTGACTCACATGTGAGGGAATGGCTGCTTGGCTGGGTGGGTTGTCGGGATGGGGGGGTGCTTGTTTCCCGAAATGCACAGCTGAAACCCCCCCCCCCCTGGATGTAACTGATTAGTGGAGAAATTTCAACAACACACTCAAACGGGTCTGCAACAGTGTGTGATTACTCAATTGTTTGTATTTTTGGTAAACAGCTGAGGGATGGGGCGGGAGAAATGTAACCACTCTCGAATTCAGAGACAGTTATAAGATATTCTTAAAAACTTCTATGGCTATATGTCATTAATTTAACAGTCCATAAATGGTTGTAGCAATCACAGATACTAAACCACTTAATGCTAAAGTTTACTTTGATTTTGAAATCTTATTTGCATTTCTCTGAAGTCCGTGCCCATTCACTTCTCTATTTTCTGTGCTCATTTGCACTTCTATCTTCTCTGTGAAGTCAGTGCCCATTCATCTTGGCTTCCGAGTGGCGCATCGGTCTAAGGCACTGCATCTCAGTGGTGTCACGACAGTCCCTGGTTCGAATCCAGGCTGAAACACATCCGGCCGTGATTGGGAGTCCCATAGGGCGATGCACAATTGGCCCAGCGTCGTCCGGGTTTGGCTGGGGTAGTCCGTCATTGTAAATAAGAATTTGTTCTTAACTGACTTGCCTAGTTAACCTGTTGAGGATGGGGGCGCTGTTGAGACTATTTATGCTAATCGGGTAATTTTTGAAACGGCTTCCCACAAAATCCTTGATCGTACAATATGCATATTATTATTATTATTGGATAGAAAACAGTCTATAGTTTCTATAGGAGTTGAAATTTTGTCTCTAAGTGGAACAGAGCCCATTCTACAGCAATTTCCCTGACATGGAGTCAGATTTCAGAAATGTTGGCCACTGTTCTGGAGTCAGTTAAAAGGGCACTGTTATTGCTATGACTATACGGACACTGCTTACGTCTTCCCCTGGATGCCTTTACGTGATGACGATTTCAATGGGGTCGATTGCGCGTTCACAGGCACTATAAATTAAAAAACCCTGTAGCTAGCAAGTCTTTTCTTGGTGCGTAACGCGCGTGGAGGACACCGACCCGCTCCTGTTCCAAGCGTTAGTTTAGCCTGTTATATTTCTCCGGTCATCTTTTTACTCGTTATAGGAGTTAAAAACATCATAAGGTAGTTAATTTAAAGCGTTTTATAGCAATTTATATCCGTTTAGTGCGATTTTGGGACATTTATTTTTGAAACGCTGTGAATAGCTGGGCACGCTTTTCAGTTCATCCCGAACGCAGTTGGCATTTCCACATGGCAAGAGGACAGCTTTCCACCAAAAGACGATTACTCCCAAGAAAGGATCCTTTGCCCAAGATACTGATGGAAGAACAGGTCAAAGTAGGACATTTTTATTATGATAAATCGTGTTTCTGTCGAAAAATTTTAGTGGCTTAGGACGCCATGTTTTTTGACGTAGCTTCGCTTGGCGCAAACTGTATTGAAAAGTAAGGATAAATTAAAAAATGTAATTCCGCAATTGTATTAAGAATTAAATTGTCTATCAATCCCTGTCCACCCTATATTTTTTAGTCACGTTTATGAGTATTTATGTATAAGAGTAGATCACTGTCTAAGTGGCGCAAGGACATTTTCTGACCAGCTGAGCTACATTTCACATTGTCTAACCATGATTTTGGTGGCTAAATATAAACATTTTCGATCAAACTTTATATGGATTGTGTAATATGATGTTACAGGAGTGTCATCTGAAGAATTCTGAGAAGGTTAGTGAAAAAATTAATATATTTTTGGCGATGTTGACGTTATCGCCCACTTTGGCTAGAATCAATGCTGGGCTGCTATGTGCTATGTGCTATGCTAATATAACGATTTATTGTGTTTTCGCTGTAAGACACTTAGAAAATCTGAAATATTGTCTGTATTCACAGGATCTGTGTCTTTCGATTCGGGTATGCTGTGTATTTTTACGAAATGTTTGATGATTAGTAAGTAGGTAAACACGTTGCTCATAGTAATTATTCTAGTCCATTTGTGACGGTGGGTGCAATTGTAACCTATGCCATCTACCTGAAATATGCACTTTTTTCTAACAAAACCTATCCCATACCATAAATATGTTATCAGACTGTCATCTGATGAGTTTTTTTCTTGGTTAGGGGCTATAAATATCTTAGTTTAGCCGAATTGGTGATAGCTACTGGTGTTGGTGGACAAATAAAAGATGGTGGATTATGCTAATGTGTTTTTAGGTAATAGATGTACATCTTTACATATTGTTTCTTCCCTGTAAAACATTTTAAAAATCGGACATGTTGACTGGATTCACAAGATCTGTGTCTTTCATTAGCTGTATTGGACTTTAATGTGTGAAAGTTAAATATTTTAAAAATATATATTTTTTTAATTTCGCGGCACTGGTTTTTCAGTGGGGGGGGGGGGGGGGTGTGCCGCTAGCGGCACGCTCATCCTAGACAGGTTTTAAATAAAGGTTCAATTAAATAAATAAATACAAATCTCATTCTAAGGATCACTTAGGCCTAAATTAATGAAGTCTGTCTCTGTCTCCAGCCGACTCACTCTCTTCACGCTGATGAAAGTGCATGCAGACTGTAACGGGTGACGCTCTCCTCATCCTCGGATGAGGTGAGGAGAGAAGGATCCTCAGACCAAAACGCAGGCTTTGGGAAATAAGCCATCTTTATTAAACAACGCTGATGGCAAACACGAAACGAAACAAAACACTTTCAAACTACAAAATAACAAAACGACGTTGACGAAACCTGAACATAAACTTACATAACTAAACAAACTTACGTACAGGAAACAGACGACATCGAAACGAAAACGAAACAAACAAACGCTACAGTCCAGTGTGGTACGAACAAACATACTGACACAGGAGACAATCACCCACAAACAAACAGTGAGAATGCCCTACCTAAATATGACTCTTGATTAGAGGAAAATGCAAACCACCTGCCTCTAATCAAGAGCCATACCAGGTAACCCAAAACCAACATAGAAACAGATAACATAGACTGCCCACCCAAAACACATGCCCTGACCATAAACACATAAAAACAACATAAAACAGGTCAGGACTGTTACAGTACCCCCCCCTCAAGGTGCGCACGCCGGGCGCACCAGCACAAAGTCCAGGGGAGGGTCCGGGTGGGCAGTTGACCACGGTGGTGGTTCCGGCTCAGGACGCTGTCCCCATACCACCATAGTCACTCCCCTCTTCTGTCTACCCCTTCTAATGACCACCCTAACACTACCTTCCCCTAAATAAACAGCTAGCACCGGGACAAGGGGCAGCACCGGGACAAGGGGTAGCACCGGGACAAGGGGCAGCACCGGGACAAGGGGCAGCACCGGAACAAGGGGCAGCACCAGAACAAGGGGCAGCACCGGGACAAGGGGCAGCACCGGGACAAGGGGCAGCACCGGGACAAGGGGCAGCACCGGGACAAGGGGCAGCACCGGGACAAGGGGCAGCACCGGGACAAGGGGCAGCACCGGGACAAGGGGCAACACCGGGACAAGGGGCAGATCCCGGCTGAAGGACTCTGGCAGGTCCTGTTTGGACGGCTCTGGCAGGTCCATGCAGGCTGACGGCTCTCGACGCTCATGGCAGACTGACGGCTCTCTACGCTCATGGCAGGCTGACGGCTCTCGACGCTCATGGCAGGCTGACGGCTCTCGACGCTCATGGCAGGCTGACGGCTCTCGACGCTCATGGCTCTCTGACGGCTCTGGCTGCTCATGGCTCTCTGACGGCTCTGGCTGCTCATGGCTCTCTGACGGCTCTGGCTGCTCATGGCTCTCTGACGGCTCTGGCTGCTCATGGCTCGCTGGCGGCTCTGGCTGCTCATGGCTCGCTGGCGGCTCTGGCAGATCCTGTCTGGTTGGCGGCTCTGGCAGATCCTGTCTGGTTGGCGGCTCTGGCAGATCCTGTCTGGTTGGCGGCTCTGGCAGATCCTGTCTGGCGGGCGGCTCTAGCGGCTCCTGTCTGGCTGACGGCTCTAGCGGCTCCTGTCTGGCGGATGGCTCTGTAGGCTCATGGCAGACGGGCGGCTTTGCAGGCTCATGGCAGACGGGCGGCTTTGCAGGCTCCTGGCAGACGGATGGCTCAGATGGCGCTGGGGAGACGGATGGCTCAGATGGCGCTGGGGAGACGGATGGCTCAGATGGCGCTGGGGAGACGGATGGCTCTGGCCGGATACGGCGCACTGTAGACCTGGTGCGTGGTGCCGGAACTGGAGGCACCGTGCTAATGATAAGCACTTTCCTACTAGTGCGGGGAGCAGGGACAGGGCACACTGTATTCTCAAAGCCTACTCTATCCCTGATGCGTGGTACCGGCACTGGTGACGCCGGGCTGAGGACAAGCACATCAGGATTAGTAGGGGGAGAATATACAGTGTGTACAGGGCTCTGGAGACGCACTGGTAGCTTAGTGCGTGGGGCCGGAACTGGAGGCACCGGGCTAGATACACGCACTACAGGGAGAGTGCGTGGAGGAGGAACAGGGCTCAGGATACGCACTGGTAGCCTAGTGCGTAGTGTATACACTGTAGGTACTAGGCTGGGGCGGGGAGGTGGTGCCGGAAATACCGGACCGTGGAGGCGTACTGGCACTCTTGAGCATTGAACCTGCCCAACCTTACCTGGTTGAATGCTCCCGGTTGCCCGACCAGTGCGGGGAGGTGGAATAACCCGCACCGGCCTATGTAGGCGAACCGGGGAAACCATGCGTAAGGCAGGTGCCATGTATGCCGGCCCGAGGAGACGCACTGGAGACCAGACGCGTTGAGCCGGCCTCATGACACCTGGCTCAATACCCAATCTAGCCCTCCCAGTGCGGGGAGGTGGAATAACCCGCACTGGGCTATGCACTCGTACAGGAGACACCGTGCGCTCTACTGCGTAACACGGCGCCTGCCCGTACTCCCGCTCTCCACGGTAAGCCTGGGAAGTGGGCGCAGGTCTCCTACCTGCCCTTGGCCCACTATCTCCTAGCCCCCCCCCAAGAAATTTTTGGGAATTACTCACGGGCTTTTTTGGCTTCCGTGCCAGACGCGTTCCCTCATAGCTCCGGTTCCTCTCTCCGGTAGCCTCCGCTCTCCTCAGTGCCTCCAGCTGTTCCCATGGGAGGCGATCTCTACCAGCTAGGATCTCCTCCCATGTGTAGACACCCTTTCCATCCAAAACATCGTCCCATGTCCATTGCTCCTTTCTCTCCTGTCCCCTACTCCATTTCGTTTTCCCTTGCCGCTTGGTCTTAGCGTGGTGGTGGGTGATTCTGTAACGGGTGACGCTCTCCTCATCCTCGGATGAGGTGAGGAGAGAAGGATCCTCAGACCAAAACGCAGGCTTTGGGAAATAAGCCATCTTTATTAAACAACGCTGATGGCAAACACGAAACGAAACAAAACACTTTCAAACTACAAAATAACAAAACGACGTTGACGAAACCTGAACATAAACTTACATAACTAAACATAAACTTACGTACAGGAAACAGACGACATCGAAACGAAAACGAAACAAACAAACGCTACAGTCCAGTGTGGTACGAACAAACATACTGACACAGGAGACAATCACCCACAAACAAACAGTGAGAATGCCCTACCTAAATATGACTCTTGATTAGAGGAAAATGCAAACCACCTGCCTCTAATCAAGAGCCATACCAGGTAACCCAAAACCAACATAGAAACAGATAACATAGACTGCCCACCCAAAACACATGCCCTGACCATAAACACATAAAAACAACATAAAACAGGTCAGGACTGTTACACAGACCCTATTGTTGCAGTGCTATTCCTTGTTCTTTTAACAGTAATAATGAATAAGCCACCCTGACTTTCACTTTCCACTCAAGGGATTTAGTCAGTTTGATTTTTCTATGCTTTATGAGGGCTCTCTCACGTCTCTCGCTCTTTCTTTGGAAATTATGGAAATTATTGCGGGAATATGAAAAGTGAGTAAGTAAGAAATGTCAGGCAGTTTGAACAGGAAGCAGCCAATTACTGTGTACTACTCCTGGGAGTAAATGATGGGGATAAAGACCATGAGATTAGGTGAGGTAAGGGTTTTTATCAGGAGGGATATTTTGGGGCGAGGGTGGTTTTATAAATGAGGGCAGATGGTGTCAAACTGGAGGGTTAAAGGGTTCAAATAAAAAATAAAAACCCTGCCTCTGATAAACCAGCTAATGAGTGGCCTGGAAGCCTCCCCATCCGTTCACCCCTAGTTTCATCATTAAATTATGGAAATTACAGATAGTTTCCAGTGTACCAATAATCCTGGGCACTTAATTAGATGTTTCCTGATTAGTTTTATCGGAGGCATGAATCGCCTCATGCACACTGGTGACTACGGTAACGCTTTATTTAGATAGTCTGTAGAGCATCTACAGATGGAGTATCATTAACATTTCAACTAACTATACTACATGACCAAAAGTATGTGGATACCTGCTCATAGAACATCTCATTCCAAAATCATGAGCATTAATATGGAGTTGGTCCCCGCTTTGCTGCTATAACAGTCTCCACTCTTCTGGGAAGGCTTTCCACTAGATGTTGGAACTTTGCTGCGGGGGCAGATTCGTCTGTCGGACTGCCAGATGGTGAAGCGTGATTCATCACTCCAGAGAACGCGTTCCCACTGCTCCAGAGTCCAATGGCGGTGAGCTTTACACCACTCCAGCCTAGCGCATGGTGATCTTAGGCTTGTGTGCGGCTGCTCGGCCATGGAAACCCATTTCATGAAGCTCCCGACAAACAATTATTGTGCTGACGTTGCTTCCAGAGGCAGTTTGGAACTTGTGTGGCCTACCACTTTGTGACTTAGCCGTTGTTGCTGTGGCTGGGTGGTAGTCTAGCGGTTAAGAGTTTGGGCCAGTAAACAAAAGGTTGCTGGTTCAAATCCTGAAGCTGACTAGATGAAATCTGCCTATGTGCCCTTGAGCAATGTACTTAACCCTAATTGCTCTGGATAAGAGCATCTGCTAAATGATTAAAATCATTATTTTTAAATGCTCAGAGACGTTTCCAATTCCCAATAACAACACTCACAGTTGACTGGGTCTAGCAGGGCAGAAATTTGATGAACTGACTTGTTGGAAAGGTTGCATCCTATGACGATGCCACGTTGAAAATCACTGAGCTCTTCAGTAAGGCCATTCGACTGCCAATGTTTGTCTATGGAGATTGCACGGCTGTGTGCTTTTATACACCTGTCAGCAACGGGTGTGGCTGAAATAGCCGAGTCCACTAATTTCAAGGTATGTCCACATACTTTTGTATATATAGTGTATCTACTAACCCGAACCTTAACCCTTATCCTAACCCTAAACGTAACCCGTATTCTAAACCTAACCTTAGCAAGCAGCTGCTTATCAACAGATAGTTTGGTGATAGTATGACCATTTATTAAGCATCTACAGATGGCCTTTCTGGACTATCCAAATAAAGTGTGACCGTGATTACTGATGAACTGATCGTCCAAGTTCAGTCTTCTACACCCATATTGAGATAATGTAATAATCACAGAATGTTCCGCATGTTAGGTTATGTAGTCAGCTGTCAAGGATTAGACATGGAGGCCTGCCTGTACATTTACATTTACATTTAAGTCATTTAGCAGACGCTCTTATCCAGAGCGACTTACAAATTGGTGCATTCACCTTATGACATCCAGTGGAACAGCCACTTTACAATAGTGCATCTAAATCTTTTAAGGGGGGGGGGGGGGGGGGGGGGCAGAAGGATTGCTTTATCCTAGGTTTTCCTTGAAGAGGTGGGGTTTCAGGTGTCTCCGGAAGGTGGTGATTGACTCCGCTGTCCTGGCGTCGTGAGGGAGTTTGTTCCACCATTGGGGTGCCAGAGCAGCGAACAGTTTTGACTGGGCTGAGCGGGAACTGTACTTCCTCAGTGGTAGGGAGGCGAGCAGGCCAGAGTGCCTGTACACTTGTGTCCTCCTATTGTGTCCAGTGTAAACAGGTTGTCAGGCTCCACCCGGCTGTGATTGGGAGGAGGCTTTGCACCTCTGAGAGACTTAAGCCGAGCCCTACGTGACGGCAGCTCACTCATAACACCATTGATCGATTCCATTCCCATTTCATTGACCTAAAATATTTACTTCTCTGCTGTGATTAAGTGATAGTAAATAAGGCATACTTTTATGACTGTTGAATACCAACTATCAATCACTTACATCATGTATTTTCAGGTAAAGTCCTGCAATGCAACTGATTTTATCCCTCTTGTGTGTTCTCTCTCATTCAACGAGCTCTTAGTGTCTGCTCCACACAGACCGAAACCGTGCAAGTAAGCGGGCGGACAATGGATTATGGTCATTGTAGTTAATCACCACATTTTCTGCACTAAACTATGTAGAATATTGGCCTGTTGGAAACTACAACTCCCTACTAAACTTCAAAGTTCGGTGTTGATCTAATTTCTCTCTATAGAAACTGACCATCAAGCTCACAGAGAAAAAAAAAGAACAAAATGTTATTATAATAATTGAACCGACGTCTGTCAATTAGCTGTTTTTTGTATTTTATTGTTTATGTTTAGACATTTTGGTTAATCGCTTAGCACTAGCGTCCATTGACAAAGCACATTATGATTGAGGTTGACCTATGTGTGTGCTGACCGTCCACAGATCACCCCAGGGAGTAAGGCACAGCAGGGCAACCTGATCCAGGGTGACGTCATCATGGCCATCGACGGGGTCAGCACTGAAGGCATGACCCACCTGGAGGCCCAGAACAAGATCAAGTCTGCCAGCTTCAACCTGGCCCTCACCATGCAGAAGTACGTAACACACACACACACACACACACACACACACACACACACACACACACACACACACACACACACACACACACACACACACACACTCCTCTTCTCTCTGAGGGCCAACTCTTATAGTGGCATAATTGATGATCAGACAGATATTAGGTGTCATTTTTAGAGGTAGAGATGTGGCCTTTCTGTCATCTGAGGATTGAGGAGAGAGGGAATGTATGGAGGGAGGGAATAGAAATAATTATATAATAAATAACCTGTTGTCTTGGCTAAAACTAGAGAAACAAAGATATATATATATCTTGGTATACTTTTGTCATGGGATATACATTAATACGATATCACTTTTTTTCCTCTGACACAGTGTGTTCCCCATAGAAATAACCAGAGCTCAGTACATTTTTAAAAATCAATGTTACTATAGGAAAAAGCTAATCAGTGTAACAATATTATTAGCATGCAGCATCGGTTTTTGGACCATGCTTGAATTGATTAGTTTGGAACAAATGCTTGTGTACAGACCCATATCTCACAGCCAAACCTAAGTATTTTACCCATCTACCAATAGATGCCCTTCTTTGCGAGGCATTGGAAAACCTCCCTGGTCTTTGTGGTTGAATATATGTTTGAAATTCACTGCTCAACTCAACCTTACAATTATCTGCATGTGTGGAGTACAGAGATGAAGCAGTCATTCAAAAATCTTGTTAAACACTTATTGCATACAGGGTGAGTCCATGCAATTTATTATGTGACTTGTTGAGATTTTTAGGCTTGCCATAACAAATGAGTTGACTGAAGACATTTCAGCTTTTCATTTTGAATGAATTTGTAAAAATGATTCGAAAAACTTTATTCCACTTCGACATTATGTTGTATTGTGTGTAGGCCAATGACATTTTTTTTTTAAAGATAAAAAAAAAAAAAAATCAATTCAGGCTGTAACAACAAAATGTGAACAAGTCAAGGGGTGTGAATTATTTCTGAAGGCACTGTATGTGTTGTAGTTGTTTTCAGTTTAAAGTGAAAACATTTTTACCATCCTGAGAAATTTTTACCTTTTTGGGGAGTGGTGGCAATAATTTAGCAGAGAAGGCCCGTCGCTGCTAAATGAATATACAGTTGAAGTCGGAAGTTTACATACACTTAGGTTGGAGTCATTAAAATTTGTTTTTCAACCACTCCACAAATGTCTTGTTAACAAACTATAGTTTTGGCAAGTCAGTTAGGACATCTACATTGTGCATGACACAAGTAATTTTTCCAACAATTTTTTACAGACAGATTATTTAATTTATAATTCACTGTATCACAATTCCAGCGGGTAAGAAGTTTACATACACCAAGTTGACTGTGCCTTTAAACAGCTTGGAAAATTATATAAACATAAATAAAGTATAAACACCATGGGACCACACAGCTGTCATACCGCTTGGGAAGAAGACATGGTCTGTCTCATAGAGATGAACGTACTTTGGTGCGAAAAGTGCAAATCAATCCCAGAACAACAGCAAAGGACCTTGTGAAGATGCTGGAGGAAACAGGTACAAAAGTATCTATATCCACAGGAAAACGAGTCCTATATCAACATAACCTGAAAGGCTGCTCAGCAAGGAAGAAGCCACTGCTCCAAAACCGCCAGACTACGGTTTGCAACTGCACTTGGGGACAAAGATCGTACTTTTTGGAGAAATGTCCTCTGGTCTGATGAAACAAAAGTAGAACTGTTTGGCCATAATGACCCTCGTTATGTTTGGAGGAAAAAGGGGGACGCTTGCAAGCCGAAGAACACCATCCCAACCGTGAAGCACGGGGGAGGCAGCATCGTGTTGTGGGGTGCTTTGCTGCAGGAGGGACTGGTGCACTTCACAAAATAGATGGCATCATGAGGATGGAAAATTATGTGGATATATTGAAGCAACATCTCAAGACATCAGCCAGGAAGTTAAAGCTTGGTCGCAAATGGGTCTTCCAAATGGACAATGACCCCAAGCATACTTCCAAAGTTGTGGCAAAATGGCTTAAGGACAACAGAGTCAATGTATTGGAGTGGCCATCACAAAGCCCTGCCCTCAATCCCATAGAACATTTGTGGGCAGAACTGAAAAAGCGTGTGTGAGCAAGGAGGCCTTACAAACCTGACTCAGTTACACCAGCTCTGTCAGGAGGAATGGGCCAAAATTCACCCAACTTATTGTGGGAAGCTTGTGGAAGGCTACCTGAAACGTTTGACCCAAGTTAAACAATTTAAAGGCAATGCTACCAAATACTAATTGAGCGAATGCAAACTTCTGACCGACAATGTGATGAAAGAAATAAAAGCTGAAATAAATCATTCTACTATTATTCTGACATTTCACATTCTTAAAATAAAGTGGTGATCCTAACTGACCTAAGACAGGGAATTTTTACTTGGATTAAATGTCAGGAATTGTGAAAAACTGAGTTTAAATGTATTTAGCTAAGGAGTATGTAAACTTCCGACTTCAACTGTAGGTGAAACCATGCATCCTTAATAGTGTCCCATGTCGTCTTTTCATTAATTTGGATCTGCTTTGCTGCGAGGCGTGACTACTGCTGATTCACCCCCTGCCGTTTAAACTACGGCAAACACAGTGGATGCCTTCAATTACTTACACATGCACACACACATGACTTCCAAGGTTGCAGAGACCAGATAAAGTGCTAATGAAAAAAGCACCGCAATATAGCTGTAGTGCATGTGTGATATGAATGGTTCCTATATCAAACAATCAGCCAATTACATCCTAATGATAGACTGCTGAATGTCTAGGGTAAAAGTTAGTACTGGCGGACTTGCCATTAGGCAGAAGAGACAATTGCCTCGGGCCTCACTTCATCAAAGGGATAGAGGTGCCGCCAGGCTGTGCTCGAGGCATAATACATAAAAAATCCCCATCAAAATCTGTTTAAGATAGAGATATCTTACGGGCTGCGTCTCAATCCACCGCATCTGCCGATATCGGCCTTCTGCATCTGCAGTGGAAGGTGGCAGAGCTACAGAGGTGTTTGTCAGACCAGGAGACATCTCAAAAATCTGTCTTCTCACTAAAACGTCTGTAGCGTCCGAACGCTAATAAGCCGGTACCGAGCTGAAATATTTCTAGAAGTGAATAGCACATTTCCATGTTCAAGGTATACAGGTAATTCCACCGTAAAATAAGCTTTCTTATATCACTCAGATATAGGACTGATACTTCAAAACATACTTCCTTTTGATAAACATCTTGATATCTGTTATTCATTGTGTTATTCATTGTGTTATTAATTTAATGTTTCAACATAATTATTTTTTATACATACAGGGGTCCTACAATTCTAAATCAAATAGCTAAATTATCCTTGGTATGACCATCTTAAAACAATTCCCAATGCTAGCTTAGTCACGTCACGCCTCCCTTGGAAGTCTAAAGAATTTTGTATTGCAAAAACGGTTAAAAATGGTCCGCTGGCTCCCAGCGGCAAGATTTTGATTGGATGCTACATTTCAAGAACCTTCCTACCACATGCCCGTTGGTGCTACGTGTTATGTTTGTCACTGTTTTCAGACAGGGAATGACACATTTTGCAGAGAGTAGGTCCCGTGTGGCTCAGTTGGTAGAGCATGGCGCTTGCAACGCCAGGGTTGTGGGTTCAATTCCCACGGGGGGACCAGGGTTCAATTCCCACGGGGGGACCAGGATGAATATGTATGAACTTTCCAATTTGTAAGTCGCTCTGGATAAGAGCGTCTGCTAAATGACTTAAATGTAAATGTAAATGTATGCTAGTTTGCACCTTTGCAGAAAATGGACGAAAACCTTAATTGTGTTTTGTCAGAAGTGTGCTCTATACACAATCGGCATACATCAACATGTTTTAATCTGCGATTTCCCGGCCATCCTCGCCATCCTCACCATAGACTAAAAAGAATCGTCACGCACTGTTGCACCTATGAAACTAATCTAGTGAGCACTATTGGTGCTCCGCCCAAGCAAGGCATTTGATTGGTTTGACGTGTAGTGAGTTGTCACTGGTTTACACTGGGACCCACCCATTTTTTAGCAATTTTTCTGCCATGAACTAGGCAAGCCTAGTTCTCGACATGGCTAACTTCGTAGGAACCCAGCCTCGGGCCCTTAGACTCTAGGGGGATACAATACGCATTTCTGTAGTGAAAAGACCGGTGCTGCTGATAATACTGCCATCTTCATCGAGGCAGAGGACATGTAGCCCATGTATCTGATGTTGTCTGAGCAAAAAGAGTATGGCATGTCATACCTTTTTATTTTTTGTCTAGACAGCATCAGATACATGGGCTTCGTATAGTAAGACAGAGGGGCTCTGTTTCGCTCGCCCGGAAGCTTTCGCGGTTGAGGTAGTTTCATCCACTTGCGAATTGAACGAAAGTTGGCGGGAACACACGTGCACTCATCGGATGCTGGAATTATTTTGGATAAACGTGTGAAGGTAGGGATTTGTTTGACAATCAGATGAAAACATCATGAGTGGTTGTGTTCATGGCACATTTACAGTTAAATTACGTCTCCACTATAAAAAAACATTTCAAAAATCACAAAGGAGTGGCGGGGAGGGTAAGGTTGGCACTCTCTGGTTAATCATTATTGATGGGCCAGTTCCTCTAACTCTAGCACCTTTTTCACTTTCTATCACTTTATTATCATCTGAATAACTTCCCTCACTCTGACAGAATAAATCAAAATGGATTCTATAAGGCAACAGCCTTCGTCACTGCAGTGAATGGGTCGCTGAAATGAAGACAATGGTGGGGTCCAGGATGACATTTCCTTTCAACCTACCATCTCATAACTGTTTCTTTTATTGTGAACTCTGGTATTGATTGTGGACCTGTTTGTTGTGTTTGAGGGCTCTCTAAGTCTGCTGGCAGTGTTGTTGTTACATAAACCTCTGAAGGCTAAATCCCTTAATGCACCCCTACATAAAACCAGATAGTGTCGGTCCTTTAGAGATCCTATTAAATTACATGTTATTCTTATTCCTAATCCGATTGGCCTGTCCTTTGTCAGAGGGGGGCAGTGAAAAGGTCAAGGCACTTTCTCTGTTTCATCCTCAAGTCAATTAGCAAAGTGACAGGCTATGGTATTTATCATGACAGATGGGTATTACATTGGACACTCTCCCTCTTACCGGACTGTAACCCTTAGGGAGACGTTTGCGTAGCCTAACTATCTCGTAGCAGTTTGGTAGCTGTTTGTACTGCTTTTACACTGTCTTTCAACTGGTTGAACAACTAACTCACTCACTCAGGTCAGGGGTTAAAGCATGCTAGGTCTCAGTTTTTAATCTCCAATGACTCTACCTCTACTTTATTTTGGGAGATTTGTGTTTGTTCACCTCAGACCAGAGGTACCTGATAGTTTGTTTTCCATTTGGACACTCAGAGGAGCCACAAATGGCCTGCACTCTGCTTTGGAACTTGACATTTTACTTAAGTCACTCCCAGCCATCTCTGTACTGTGGCAGATGTCAAGAGTCTGAGTCGGGCTGCTCTCCGTAACAGTGTTTTAAACTCGCCGCCAATTCGGTTTGTCTCATTACAAGTGTCAAAGGAATGTGGTGATTCCTTGTTTTGATGGGTTGATTGCATCGCTCCTGTGAATACATGTACAGTACATCTCTCCTGTGAATACATGTACAGCACATCTCTCCTGTGAATGCATGTACAGTACATCTCTCCTGTGAATGCATGTACAGTACATCTCTCCTGTGAATACATGTACAGTACATCTCTCCTGTGAATACATGTACAGTACATCTCTCCTGTGAATGCATGTACAGTACATCTCTCCTGTGAATGCATGTACAGTACATCTCTCCTGTGAATGCATGTACAGTACATCTCTCCTGTGAATGCATGTACAGTACATCTCTCCTGTGAATGCATGTACAGTACATCTCTCCTGTGAATGCATGTACAGTACATCTCTCCTGTGAATGCATGTACAGTACATCTCTCCTGTGAATGCATGTACAGTACATCTCTCCTGTGAATGCATGTACAGTACATCTCTCCTGTGAATGCATGTACAGTACATCTCTCCTGTGAATGCATGTACAGTACATCTCTCCTGTGAATGCATGTACAGTACATCTTTAAGAGGAGGTTGTTTCCATTTCAGGGGGGGCGGGTGAGTAGGGTCCTAGGTGTCCCTCCAACCTCCTCACATTTGCACCTGCTCCTCAACTTCAACCCCACCCCCCCATACTCCGCCCACGCCGGCTTGCACAGCTGAGACCCACCACAACCACCCCAACCTCTCTCCCCTCATCTCCTGTGGTTCCACAGGCTGCTTTTCATCATCCGTCGGATTGTTGTAAAACGGGGAGGAAAGGCTGGCATAGGCTGGATCGATGAAGTGCTTGTCCTCCCCCTGGTTGATTGATTCAAGGAGGCACTCTGTTGTGCCTTTCCAGAGCTTGTCATCGTCTCTCCTCTTCCTCAATTTTTCTTCTCTGTTTTCCCAAGAAACACTTTTCCTCTTGTTTTTAGTTTTTCTTTTGCTGAAAAAAAACAACTGTCAGAGGAGCTTGTTTTTAAAAAATGGGTTGAAACAAACTCTCACCACCAGACAGAGAAGAATCCCGCTTGGATAAGAGGAGGGTGTTGTGGATGGATCTGACCTCTGCTTGTATAATGTGTGGAGATGTGAGAGCAGTGCAAAAACAGGGGAGGCATGCCAGGTTCACTGTGTCTACCACCATATGGAAGGAACATGCTCCAGATAGTCCTTTAATCCTCAAATGATGGGTTCCTCAAAACGACCTTGATCTTCTCATACTGCTGTGTGCAATTCCAATAAATCTACTCCCGAAATCAATCAGGAGAGGTTTACCTGCGGTTCAGTCGGTCGTAGAAAAAGGAGCTTAAAAAGGAGCCGCCTCACCCCCTCTGCTCAGTTTGCGTACTGTGGTCAACCCCCTGTCTTTAACATTCTTCAGGTCAGCGGGGCACTGCTGTTCCACAGTGCCTTGCGGTCCAGTGCTGCCATGTGTTGAGGTGATGGTGTGTGAGACTGAAGTAATGCCTTAAGGAAGGTCACTCGTAACGACGTCAACCAAATAAACAATGTGTCAGTATTTCTATATGGGCTATTGGGGCTTTTATTTCCAACACCACAAGAACAGCGTATTAGTGTGCATAAGACTAAGCGCTATAAAGACGAGTGAAGACAGTCAAGAGTTGATGAGCAATGCAGGTAGTCAACACATGAAGCATCTATTATAAATGTGCATTTTGTCAGTGTTTTTTTCACCCCTTATATTCTGAAGCTATTCTAATCCAATGCCAAAACCTTTGGTAAATTGGAACTTTTGGTAAGAACACTCAGTCATCAGGTCATTGAATCCTTTTCTTTGTGCTCAATTTGTGACAAACAAAAAATACGTGGTTTGCCAGAGTTATTTGGGACTTTTGTGTAGCAGGCTGACAGAGGGCAAAAGGCCAGAGAATTCTTTCAAAAAACGGCATTGAATTCTGCCTACCTGCAGTGTCCTACGATGCAAATGGATTACGTCAGTGTCATTTTTTTCTGAAGCTCAGAAGTCCTTATTTAGCATTCATGTAATTTCTCACCAGCCACTTTAATTTAACACAGTTAAAGGCTACTTCGGTTTGTCCATATATATTTATAATAATTTTTTAATTTAACCACGCAAGTCAGTTAAGAACAAATTCTTATTTACAATGACGGCCTACCCCAGCCAAACCCAGACGAAGCTGGGCCAATTGTGCGCCGCACTATGGGACTCCCAATCATGTCCGGTTGTGATACAGCCTGGATTCGAACCAGGATGTCTGTCGTGACGCCTCTAGCACTGAGATGCAGTGCCTTAGACCGTTGCGCCACTGATTCTACCTTTAGAAGCCAGACATGTCTATCTTTATACACTGAACAAAAATAAATGCAACATGTAAGGTATTGGTCCCATGTTTCATGAGCTGAAATAAAAGATCCCAGAAATGTTCAATGTGCAAAAAAAGCATATTTCTCAAAGATTGTGCACAAATTTGTTTACATCTGTTAGTGAGCATTTCTCCTTTGCCAAGATATTCCATCCACCTGACAGGTGCACCTTGTGCTGGTGAAAAAAATAAGGCACATCTAAAATGTGCAGTTTTGTCACACAACACAATGCAACAGATGTCTCAAGTTTTGAAGAAGCGTGCAATTGGCATGCTGACTGCAGGAATTTCCACCAGAGCTGTTGGCAGAAGATGTAATGTTAATTTCTCTACCATAAGCCACCTCCAACATCGTTTTAGAGGATTTGGCAGTACGTCCAACCGACCTGGTGGCGGTGGGGTTATGGTATGGGCAGGCATAAGCTACGGACAACGAACACAATTGCATTTTACCGATGGCAATTTCAATGCACAAAAGTACCGTGACGAGATCCTGAGTCCCATTGTGAAACGCATTTTACCTGTGACCAACAGATACATATCTGTCTTCCCAGTCATGTGAAATCCATAGATGAGGGTTGCATGTTGTATTTATATTTTTTTTCAGTATAGATAACCACTGTACGCCGCAGAAGAACACAATGCAGACATTTAACAGCCGTCTACAATGAAGACTTAAAACATTGGACACTTACAATCTGCACCACTTAACTAATTTAGCTGAAGTTATGAAACCTAGACTTCAACTTTCATATAACACTGTGTGTTATGTGTCATCTGTATGCATTGTGCTGGAATGTCAATAAGAAAATAAATGAACGTGTCCTTCAAGATGCATTAGGGGCCTGATAAGTGCAGAAGGCAAGCACTCCCAAGTCTTGACTCACTCAAAACATAAAGTACCCACATACTGTTTACTTTCCATTTCACTTGTGTATCTGAACTTGACCAACAGTGTTAAAACCGAACGTTCTGAACCCATGAGCCTGAGCATACTCTTATACCACCTCTATAGATCTAGGTCAGGGTCTGCAACGAGTACGGTACGCTCCAAAAGGGGTTTTTGGCTGTCCACATAGAAGAACCCTTTTTGGTTCCAAGTCGAACCATTTTTGGTTCAAGGCTGGGTTGAAGATGGGAAGGGGAAGACAATGAAGTAATTCCATTCGGAAGTTTTAGAAAATAAACAAATTCATGGAACCAACTCCATTGATATCCTTCTAGCGGCCTTGCTAATTAGCAATGCTGGTCCCATGAATTGCAAAGAGTTATGGAATATTCGAATCCTCTTGTCTTAACCTAAATATTTTGAACCTAGGTTCAATGTAGAACCCTTTTGAGTATCATGTACAGTACTCTCTGTGGAAGGGATTCTACATGGAACCCAAAATGGTTCTACCTGGAACCAAAAAGGGTTCTCCTATGGGGACAGCCGAAGAACCCTTTTAGGTTCTAGACAACCTTTTTTTCTAAGAGTGTAGACAAACAACATGGGGGATCAATCTCTGAAGTATTCTGTAAACATTCACATTATTCTCTGACTTAGACCCCACCTCATTGTTGGTTCAAGTAAACATTGGCGGTGCGAACAATATGGTGGATTGACTCTTGCACTTGCTGAGCTTGGAGAATATACCTTTTCTCATCTAAAATTGTATGGAATTTACTTTATTCTGGCTCTGGAATCTATGTTATATCCTTGTTGATATGGCTCACCACCACTTATGATAAGGAGGGTACACCGTTTGTATCTGAGTGGTCTGTGAAGTTTTCAGGTTGAGCCTAGCTCTCTGTGGGCCTGTCTCTGTGACCTTTGACCTTTTTGTTCCTTGTGTCCAAATAGTAATGGGCTTGTTGGACACTGGTCTTTCTCCGGTAGACTTTTCCTCTCTCAATCTGTCTCATAAACCATGAAAAAGCTTTCAGTGCAGAACACCTTTCTGACAGCCACTTGTTATACAAGTAGTAGAATTCCAAGTCACACTCTAATAACTGTAATATTTCGAATGTATCTGTTTTTTGTTTTGCTACAGGTCAAAGCGCCCATTTCCACTTTCCACATCCACCCAAAGAATGGATTCTCCCATGCAACAGATCCCTCACCAGAAGGTAAGCATGACCGCAGCCAGCAACACTTTGTTCAGTCTCACTCTCCCAACGTTATCAGCACACCGAATGCTACGTTTTCATGCTTCCCTAGTTGTAGAATTTGTTGCCCGCACTTATAAATAAAAGATACACACACACTCTTCAGTCACACTCATATGGGATGGAAGTGGTTTGAGGACTTTCAGTGAAACCACTGCCTCCTTCCAGATCAGAGACGTCAGAGTAGGGAGCTCCAGGAGGCTCAATGCAAAGTTCCTCCATTAGGGGTGTAAGGAGCCATAGAGTCAGCACAGCACATCCAGCTCTGAGGTCTGTAAGAACAGCCCTGGGCTGTGCTGGGCTGATCCACTCAGAATTTCACACTCTGTGTGGAGCCGTGTGCTCATGCACTGTCTATGTTAAGTCTCTCACTGCCCTCTACTGGTGATACTGGGGACAATGCAGCACCCACCCTGCCTTCCAAGTTTAAGTTCAAACAACTATATTTTTGAGTTTCATAGAGTACCTTTTGCGTTGTTCTCTCTGACCACGCCTCTATCTGTCTTCCCCCTTATCCACCTCGCCCACGTCTCTTCCCTCCCGAAGGCTCAAACTACCAAAATAAATGGCGGCCTCTCGGCCTGCAATTCCTCCTCCGTGTCACTAGAGGCATCTGGCGAGAAAAACTCCTACTCGGGGTTGCCCACCAAGAGGCAAACTCCAAGCCCTGGGGGCAGGACGACCCCCACAAAGAAGGCACAGTATAACACTCCTATTGGGCTGTACTCAGCTGAGACCCTGCAAGAGATGGCTCACCTCCAGGAGAGCCACAGAGGAAAGGGCTCTGCAGCAGGCCTCTCAGTGGGGTATGTAACCAAGTGGAACAGGCGGTAGTAACAGCAGCACCAGCCGGGGGTGGCCAGGCCTGGTGAACCCCATAGTGAGGAGGGAGTGGGGTAGAAGCTCCGGGTGGAAGTTGCCTATAGGCTCAGGTGTAGGATTAGCCAGCCCTCTCCAAAGCCTAACCTTAAACATTCAGAGAGAACCCCCCCCCCCCCCCCCCTCAAAACTTACCATAGATCAGTGTCTATGGCCAACTTCACCCTACTCCAAGGGGCTTCACCCTACTCCATCCAGTCCCTGCTGCTCTGCTGACCGGCCCTCGTGGGGCAGAAGGATAGAAAGCCTCAGAACATTCAGATTTAGCTGTGTATTCTTATCCTGGGCTCTAGACAGCCTGGTGACCCTAATGGGTTCTAGTGATTTAGGTTCCCCCAGAGGGGAATGTGCAGGGCAGGCATCACAGTCCCTGTACAGGCCCCTAGCTCAGGCTGTGGCCCTTTTCCAGGTAATACGAAGAGCCGTCGGGAGATTAGGTGTCCCCTCTGCCAAAATATGAACATGTGACGTCCCAGACAAGCCTTCCAGTGCATGTGTATATGAAGAGCTAACTATTGCTTTAAACCTAACCATTGCTTTAAACGTGGCCAGGATGGACGAAGTGACTGCACAGTGAAATGGAGATTTTAGTATGTGTCTGATGTGTCAGTTAAGCGCTAATAGCAGAACTTCTTTAATGGGAGAAAGTTGAATCGCTAAAAGAGGTGAATTGCTAAATGCAGTGTTTGCTATATCAGTCTTGGTGATGAACACAGTGGACTAGCATTCCCCTAGTGTTATGTAAAACAGAAAGCAGTCGCGTGACCTAATTAAAAGACCTCTTCCACACATCTGAGGCATGGGGTTCCCACAATAATTGCGGAGTGCTATAAGACACCGTGACGATGGTTCAGGGCCAGCACCTGTTCTTGTCGTCTCTTTAAAAGGCCATGGAATGGCTGAGGTTCAGGTTCCTCTCTGCTCCGCTCTGCTCCCATCTCTAAACATACAGAACCCCAATATATCTGCCTCTGTCTCATCTGACCCTCTCTCGTCACCTCTCTCCCTTTATTTATTTCTTTATCTCGCTTTCTACCCTCATCTACAAAACATACAGTACAAAGTTATCTCTCTCTTGTCTGTTGCACTCTCTCTCCCATGTTCTTTATCACTTCATACCACTGCTCGGACGTAAAAATTGTATTTTAGCTCCATGTTATAGATTTAAAGAGCCTGCAATGCCATGGCTGCATGTCAGTGATGGACAAGCCTCAGTAATGATCAGAATCAAGAATGAATGGCAACAAAGGTCAAAACATATTTTTCACTGATGGCTTTCATTGTTGCATTGTGTGATTCTCAGTATTCACCTTCACCGTCTTCTATCTATCTTTTCTCCTTTCCTATTCTCTTATCTCTGACGTACCTTGCGACTTTCACGCCAAATAAGCGACCTCGGCGGAGGCGGGTGGTGGAGTGTAATTGCGTTGTTAATCACTGTCTCTTTTTCTCTCTCTCTCTCTCTCCTCTGCCGCCGCCTCAGGTTATTTCCAACACTCCTGCCAAGTTAGTACCCTACCCTGCATGTGGCGTAGCAGCGTTCGCCCCCAAAACGATTCCGTGGTTCAGCTGCATGGTGTAGTGTGTCATGTTAACGTTATTGTGTCAGTCTCTTTGGTGTGAAGTGGATGTGCATTGTCTTGGCTTGTTGTGTAGTGATTATGCCTTTTGAGACAGATGAGCAGTTCTAGGATTGGTAATGATAATGCTAGTTTTGGTTTGGTCTGTAAAGGTTGTCAAAGTCCCAGAGAAAAGGGAGCGAACATCTAATAAATCTTAACCTGTCATAAAACAAATTTGCTTGTGATCATTAACTTGAAAACCCCTCGCAGACGAGATCCCTGTTCATTAATAGTGGTTTTGGGATATTTTGTATGAGAGAATAAAGGTCATTTTCTGACGTTATGCTAAATTCTCCCATGAGCCATCAGCCATGTACATACAGTATGGCATTTAGGTGGAGAGTGTGGACGTGTGAAGTATTTTCTTGTGTAATTGACTTTTATTGGACAGGTGGCTAATATGATGTAAAAAAACCTGTCATTTGCAGATCATTTTGAAACTGTGCATTGCTGGCGTTGATCAACTGTGTTTATTTGTGGGATTTGAATGGTTCAATAAGTTAGCCTTTATGTTTTTGTAACTTAGATGACAGTGCATGTTTATATTAACACATCCATTTGCTCTTTATCTTGATCAGTTTACTTGTGGGCCAGTTGTAGAACATCATGTGAGCCTGTAGGCTCCCACATACCTGGGAGAGCTGACCTGTATCTGGAGGGAAACCTGAGTGTGTGTGTGTGTGTGTGCAGATATGTAAGCTGTGCTGTGCCTGCTCTACTGGGGGATATACAGAGCATGTTTGCTGTGTAACATACAGCTCCTCGATGGCTCTTTATCCGCCTTTCTCTTCAAAACCCCACACTGTTGTAGTAGCAGCTCCCTATGGGGGGAATTCTGACCCGAGATAAGCATGAGTAAATGGAACTTAATTCCCTTTTTATGCACTTTTCTCTCTACGCATATTCTGACTTTGAGGGGGGGGGGGGGGTCAGAGGTTGAATTAAATTAATTCAGAGCGCGCAACGTGGCCACACCTGCAGAGCACGTTACGTAGGTGAATAAGGTAAGGCTGTATACCAAGTACTGAGAAGTGCATAGAAAAGTCGTGAATTTCCCCAGTCTTAATTGTCCCCTTTTGTGCGTTAGCCAACTCCTTTGTTGTGCCACCCGTTGCTGTGTGCCATACATGTTGATGTTCCGCATGGCATTATACACAACAGAGGAGTTGGCTAGAGCACAAACTGATCTGCTAACAGGCTATTACACTGTTTCACTTAACATCTCACACCATTTCTCCTTCCACTGCCACCCTCACTTTCTTTCACTTTTCACTTTTCCCTCTTTACTTCTTTTCCTCTTCACCCTAATCATCACTATCCTGCTAACTTCCTCCAACCCTCTACCGCTCCACGACAGCAACGAGTATGTGCCCAACTTCAACCCCATTGCGCTGAAGGACTCTGCCCTGTCCACCCACAAGCCCATCGAGGTGAAGGGTCCTGGGGGCAAGGCCACCATAATCCATGCCCAGTACAACACCCCCATTAGCATGTACTCCCAGGATGCCATCATGGACGCCATCGCTGGACAGTCCAAGGGCCACGAGGCCGGGTAAGACCCTCCCTTCCTCTGCACTCCTTCCCTCACGTTCCTTCTGTTTCTACCTTTACCCCAACCTGCATGACCTAAGTAGTACTCTTCCTTTCCTCTCCTTGGCTGTGCTGAACTAGCTTAGCACTGCAGTGTAGTGTAGCCACGCTGTGCTGGAGAAGCTAAAGCCGCGGACTTACTTCATAAGGATGTCTTTTCGGGGCCTGGTGATCTAGGATTGTTACCATCCTTTAAAATATTTCTACAGGACTGTATATCCGAAGTGTATTTTGTATGTGTCAAGAAGGAACATACAACTCGGATTGTTTCAAGTAGGTAGCAGTGAGATCTGTTTGTTTAAGGGTGGTGTGTGTGGTGTGTTACTATTTGTATTGCCTGGAGGGGTTTGGTTTGGTGCTCTAAGGCACAGATGTAGATTTGTATTTTTCTTTTTTACAAAGGCATAGACGGTTTGGTTGTTTAGCAACAAAACCGACACGTGCGCAAATATGGGGCAAAACAGACAGGGTTGGCTTAGATTCTTGACATGTAAGCTACAGTTGAAGTCGGTAGTTTACAAACACTTAGGTTGGAGTCATTAAAACTCGTTTTTCAACCACTCCACACATTTCTTGTTAACAAAGTTTTGGCAAGTCGGTTAGGACATCTATTTTTTGCATGACACAATTAATTTTTCCAACAATTGTTTACAGACAGATTATTTCACTTATAATTGTAACGGTTTTCCTCCTCCTCTTCATCCGAAGAGGAGGAGCAGGGATTGAACCAAAATGCAGCGGAGTTTGAAGACATGATTTATTAAAGAAAACACGAAAACACGAACTTGACTAATAAACTAACAAAACAACAAACGGTGTAGACAGACCTGGACGACGAACTCACATAAACACGAAGAACGCACGAACAGGGAAAATAACCTACACATAAAAATGACGATGAACAAAACAAACCGAACAGTCCCGTATGGTGCGACAAACACAGACACAGGAGACTACCACCCACAACGAACACTGTGAAACAACCTACCTAAATATGACTCTTAATTAGAGGAACGCCAAACACCTGCCTCTAATTAAGAGCCATACCAGGCAACCCATAAACCAACATAGCAACAGAAAACATAGAATGCCCACCAAAACTCACGTCCTGACCAACTAACACATACAACAAACTAACAGAAATAGGTCAGGAACGTGACAATAATTCACTGTATTACAATTCCAGTGGGTCAGAAGTTTACATACACTGAGTTGACTGTGCCTTTAAACAGCTTGGAAAATTCCAGAAAATTATGTCATGGCTTTAGAAGCTTCTGATAGGATAATTGACATCATTTGAGTCAATTGGAGATGTACCTGTGGATATATTTCAAGGCCTACCTTCAAACTCAGTGCCTCTTTGCTTGACATCATGGGAAAATCAAAAAATAAATAAATTGTAGACCTCCACAAGTCTGGTTCATCCATGGGAGCAATTTCCAAACGCCTGAAGGTTCCACGTTCATCTGTACAAACAAGAGTAGGCAAGTATAAACACCATGGGACCACGCAGCTGTCATACCGCTCAGGAAGGATTCTGAGACGCATTCTGTCTCCTAGAGATTAACGTACTTTGGTGCGAAAAGTGCAAATCAATCCCAGAACAGCAAAGGACCTTGTGAAGATGCTGGAGGAAACGGGTACAACATTATCTATATCCACAGTAAAACGAGTCCTATATCGAGAACCTCAAAGGCCACTCACTACGGTTTGCAACTGCACATGGAGACAAAGATCGTACTTTTTGGAGAAATGTCCTCTGGTCTGATGAAACAAAAATAGAACTGTTTGGCCATAATGACCATCGTTATGTTTGGAGGAAAAAGGGGGAGGCTTGCAAGCCGAAGAACACCATCCCAACCGTGAAGCACGGGGTGGCAGCATCATGTTGTGGGGGTGCTTTGCTGCAGGAGGGACTGGTGCCCTGCACAAAATAGATGGCATCTTGAGGAAGGAAAATTGTGTATATTTTGAAGCAACATCTCAAGACATCAGTCAGGAAGTTAATGCTTGGTCGCAAATGGGTCTTCCAAATGGACAATGACCCCAAGCATACTTCCAAAGTTGTGGCAAAATGGCTTAAGGACAACAAAGTCAAGGTATTGGAGTGACCATCACAAAGCCCTGACCTCAATCCTATAGAACATTTGTGGGCAGAACTGAAAAAGCGTGTGCGAGCAAGGAAGCCTACAAACCTGACTCCGTTACACAAGCTCTGTTAGGAGGAATGGGCCAAAATTCACCCAACTTATTGTGGGAAGCTTGTGGAAGGTCAAACGTTTCAGGTAGCCTAAGTTAAACAATTTAAAGGCAATGATACACTCAATTAGTTTTCGGTATGTTAACTTCTGACCCACTGGGAATGTGATGAAAGAAATAAAAGCTGAAATAAATAATTCTTTCTACTATTATTCTGACATTTCACATTCTTAAAATAAAGTGGTGATCCTAACTGACCTAGGGAATTTTTACTAGGATTAAATGTCAGGAATTGTGAAAAACAGAGTTTAAATGGATTTGGCTAAGGTGTATGTAAACTGCTGACTTCAACTGTATATTTATGTTTATTGAAAAAATATATACAGTACCAGTCAAAAGTTTAGACACACCTACTCATTCAAGGGTTTTTTATTTATTCTTACAATTGTCTACATTGTAGAATAATAGTGAATAGATCAAAACTATGAAATAACACATGGAATCATGTAGTAACCAAAAAAGTGTTAAACAAATCTAAATACATTTTCAAGTAGCCATCCTTTGCCTTGATGACAGCTTTGCACACTCTTGGCATTCTCTCAAACAGCTTCATGAGGAATGCTTTTCAACAGTATTGAAGGAGTTCCCACATATGCTGAGCCCTTGTTGGCTGCTTTTCCTTCACTCTGCAGTCCATTTCATCCCAAACCATCTAAAATGGGTTGAGGTGGGGTGATTGTGGAGGCCAGGTCATCTGATGCGGCACTCCATCACTCTCCTTCTTGGTCAAATAGCCCTTACACAGCCTGGAGGTGTGTTGGGTCATTGTCCTGTTGAAAAACAAATGATAGTCCTACTAAGTGCAAACCAGATAGGATGGTGTATCACTGCAGAATCCTTTGGTAGCCATGCTGGGTAAGTGTGCCTTGAATTCTAAATAAATCAGTGTCACCAGCAAAGCACCATCACACCTCCTCCTTCATGCTTCACGGTAGGAACCACACATGCGGAGATAATCTGTTCGCTTACTCTGCGTCTCACAAAGACACAGCAGAATTAACTCTGGGTCTTCCTTTCCTGTGGCGGTCCTCTTGAGAGCCATAGCGCTTGATGGTTTTTGCGACTGCACTTAAACTTCAAGGTTCTTGAAGTTTTCTGCATTGATTGACCTTCATGTCTTAAAATAATGATGGACTGTCATTTCTCTTTCCTTATTTGAGCTGTTCTTGTCATAATATGGACTTGGTCTTTTACCAAATAGGGCTGTCTTCTGTAAACCACCCCTACCTTGTCACAACACAACTGATTGGCTCAAACACATTAAGAAGGAACGAAATTCCACAAATTAACTTTTAACAAGGTAAACCTGTTAATGCATTCCAGGTGACTACCTCATGAAGCTGGTTGAGATAATGCCAAGAGTGTGCAAAGCTGTCATCAAGGCAAAGGGTTGCTATTTGAAGAATCTCAAATATAAAATCTATTTTGATTTGTTTAACAATTTTTTGGTTCCTACATGATTCTATATGTGTTATTTCATAGTTTTGATGTCTTCTACCATGTAGAAAATAGTACAAATAAAGAAAAATACTTGAATGAGTAGGTGTCTCCAAACTCTTGACTGGTACTGTACATTTGCGCAATGAGCATTTGTTGTCTCTCAAATTCATTGTTACAGTTGTTGGTTAGCTAGCTACCGATTTAAAAAAATAATAATAATAATAATAATAATAATAAATAAAAACATTTCTTTCTTTTTTTGTTGCAATATTAGCATTGGCATGAAATCAGTCAACACCTCAAAACAAGATATGGTATCAAGATCAAGTTGAAACGAGCCACTTACGATTCCCCACATTGCAGTTTCTTGTCATTGTGGGTAGCTATCTGGCCATCCAGAATCACAACAATATGCTGACTTCTGCCCCATGAAAGTGCGCACATAGTTTTCGTGAAGTTATCAGCTAACCGATCTATATTCCTTGTTACAAATGCAGGTCACCTGTTGCAATATTCAAGTGTATTTGTTAGATTCCATCCATTCTATGAATGTCTTCATGCTGCTCACCTTCAAGCATAAAGCCACCCAATCACCATTAGTCACCAAGCCTTCGCTGATCTTTTTGCATTTTAGTGATTTAGCAGATGCTCTTATCCAGAGCAACTAGGATTAAGTGCCTTGCTCAAGGGCACATCTGCATATTTTTCACCAAGTCTGCTCTGGGATTCGAACCAGCGGCATTTAGGTTACTGGCCCAACCCTCTTAACCGCTAGGCTACCTGCCACCCTTTTACATACCCTCACCCACACTCATAATTGCCTTTCAAATACCTGAAGATCCCAGTACAAACATCCCAGTACAAAATCTATAGTTTAATGAAAGGGACTGTAAACTCTTGATTTGTATCAATGTATGTAAATATATAGACACACATGCTTCATGTAAACAGAAAACTTTCTTTAGAAATTGATAACCAGACAAATTGTTTTGTTTATATGTGGAGAAAAGGGACATTTCTCTTGGTGAGTTTAACGAAAGCTGAGGGTCTCACTCTATGCCTTCCGCTACGGGGCCCATATCTAATCCTCCCTCTTTCACTTCCTCGGTTCCTCCTCAACAAACCCAATCACCGCACTGTCCATCCATCCCACCCACCATGCCATGCTGCTTCCCCCCCACCCCTCTCCATCCATCCATCCATTGCCCCACCTCGCCCCGCCCCACCCCTTCCCTGCCGAACAGAGAGGAAGTCCCAGCCGGCTCCCCCTTGGCGTAAGTAGACCGCTCTGTGACAACCTACGAAGCACAGCCTGTGTGCTGTCTCCTCCCTCCTTACGTCCGTTCCCCTCACTGCTAACCCACTACATCCTCACTCTGAATGGAGATTTTGTTACCCATGGCAATTTTCTACATGCCACCAATTGGTGTAGTTTGTGGGTTGATGGAATGATGTCTAGAATTGCCGGATGTTGCCTCTGCACCGTAATGCAATGATGACGTCATAGTTTGACGGGAGTCGATTGCAGAGCAGCTGTTTGTTGAGGACATCACTAAGTATGGTGTTTTGATATTCAGGGATTGTGGGTCTTTATCAATGACTGATTACTAACAAACAATTTTTCATTCCGTTGGAAAATTGTGCTGAAATTGTATTGTGATTGAAATGCATGGAAAACAGCCATGGATTAGACGTTTTCATGGCAAACAAAATTTTAGTTTTTAGAAAAGCAGAGTGTGTTGCAAACCGATATTGCTCAACAGGTCACAGAATCATAATTTTGTTCTTTTGGCATTTTTAAAAAAATATTATTTTTGTCTTGGTATAGCAAACCGTTTCTTAGACGGAGTCCACTGCCCTGCTGGCTACACAGGGATTATTTATGTTTCAAGGCTCTCTGTAAAATAGGTTTCATTGTCAGCTGCGACATTATCACAGGTCAGTAATCTCTTGTATTGGAAAAGAGCTGCATGATTTATATGGATATAAAAAGGAAATGAACGGAGGATGAACACATTAAGTGCTGGCCTCAATACTCTGAACCTCCCAATCAGTAATGTGCAACTGACCAGCACTAGCTATGCCATATACCAGGAACTATACTAGTTAATAATGACACTAAACTGAATGTTCTGAGCTCTTTCCTCCTGCTAGAGGTACAGTATGTGTGTTTTTATTGTATGAAATTAGATTTCTGAAATATGCTGTTGAGAAAAGATGCCACAGGGTCCGTTATGTAGCCATAGTGCTTTGCGTGCAAGCTTCTGCAAATAGGAAACTATTAGACAGCTTTTTACCATTTTATCACAGGTTTGTGTGAGCAGATGCTGGCGGAGGCTGCTTTTTAATGTCCAGCTTTTAGCTCCTCTCTTGCAGCTCCCCTTATGCAAAACCGAGCCTGTTTTTTACATCTCAAATTAAAAGTGAAGAGGGAGCCTTTGAAATAGATCCTCTCCCAATTCTCCTAAATGCTCCTTAGTCATCTAAGTAGGCTACAAAGGTTAGTTATAGTACTTTATATGTATACACTCAGACATACCCCAATAATAAAAAAAATCCCCACCAGACTGCAGTTTTTAACACTGGGATCAGAATCCGAATTACACCCCACATTTCCTAATCGCCCTGATTGCTGTCAGGCTATGGTGGGCATGAATTAGTGCCAGTGTGACGAGCCAGTTCTCTCTCTGTGGTTCCAGTTCGCTCCCAGTAAAAGACGCTCAGGTAGACAGTGCCTCCCCAGTTTATCAGGCTGTGATCAAGACTGCAGACAGGGACATGGAGTTGAATGACTGGGCCCGCAGCTCCTCCCAGGTGCAGTCCAAGTCCTTCCGCCTCCTCGCCCACATCACGGGAACGGAGTTCAGTGAGTAGTGCTGCTTTTCTATTTCTATTCTATTCTTGTTTAATTTAGTTTAGTCTACCCCTCTTATCCTGCCAAACACTCAGTTACTGATGGTTCTTCTCTCTCTCTCCCTCTCCCTTTAGTGCAAGACCCAGACGTGGAACATCTGAGGAAATCAAGGTAGGCAGCTAGCAGCAGCGACCGGTGGCCTAGCAAAAAGGCTGTAGTTGGTCATTGCCCCAGATGAGCCCAGAGCAGAGTTTCTGCTGTTAGCTAGTGGTCAAGGGTCACTGAGTCACCCAGCCCTACCACAGGGCCCAGCTCCACACCACTCTCTGTGGTGAACTTGAAGGTTAGAGTGTGAGTCATGTCCTGCTGAGCCAACCGTGAGAATAGTATGAGGTGTATCGACGCTGCAGTGCCCCTCACATGGATTACGGATAGCCCTCATGATGAGCAGTCTGTTAGACTCCTCCAGCTGAAATGCCACGGAACGTGTTGCTGCCACACACACAGAGCAGAAATATCACTTTTTGTTTCTTCATGAGGGATTTCTCAAGCCTGGGCTTATTCCCTGATACAGTATGGTGCAGGACATCATAGATCCACCCAGTGGGGTTGTGTTGATTTGTGTTTGTTGAGGATGTGGGAGCCCCCAGTGCACTCTGACCCTCACAGGACTCAGGCAGGAGAGTGGAGGCCACAGTCCCTAACCTGTCTCTCATCCCCCCCTTTTCTTCCTTTTTCTCTCTTCCCCCCATTTTCCTTTCTCTCTTTCCTCATGCCACAGGGAAAAGTTTGACACAGAATTTAAAGGTCCACGTTTTGCCAAATTGAAAAATTGGCACAATGGCCTGTCTGCTCAAATCCTTAACCTGCCAGAAAAAGCCCTGGTTTAAAATATGTGTCAGACCGAACGTAACTGTAGCAACCAGAGAAATGCAGAGCAGGTAAAACAGTTGGACTGTGAGTGAGGAGAAGGTCAGGCTAAAGATACTGGAATGTGAGTTAGTGGAAAGAGGGTTGTTCAATACTTGTTGATCACATGTTGTAATGAAGGTTTTAGCCCAATGTCATATTCTCCCCTTATTTTGGCTATTTAAGTTGATGCTAGCTTTCTAAAGTAATTGCAGCTGTATAAGAAAGTTGTATTGTCTTTCAACTGTAAATTATCACTATTTGAGTTTGACATTGTGATAAGTATGAATAAAAACAATACCACTAAATTAAACATTTTCCTTTAGTTGCTTTCATATCAGATTGTTACTCTGAAAAGAGAAGAGATTATGTTTTGATGTAGCAGTTTTTACAGGCTTTAAATGAAAGTTATGGAGGAAATAGTTGCCTACCTTTAAAGCATAGCAACCTAACACCCTCTTAGAGACAAACAATTATACATATGAGTCACCACAAACTTCAGTTGTTTTTAAAACATTCACAGGAACAATTTCACCAAGGAACCATTAAATAGAACTTAAACGAGATCTCAGGGTGCAGTTAAGGATAAACAATTCCCCCATATCAGCAAATGTCATATTGAATCTCAAGATGAATCACTCACAGATGAAACATGGCGTGTTTGTTTCCTGATCCCCGGGCTCTGACTCATTGGAATGTGTGGAGAGCAGCAAACCCTTGCAGCCTATGAGAAAGTGAGGAATTTGAGAATTTCACAGAGAGGATGAATGGCATAAAGTAAATGAAGGATAATTAGGAGTGCTGCCTGCATTGTGCAATGCACTGATCTTTAAAAATATGAAAAGGATAGGTTCCTATCTGGCTCATGGCCAGATGGCCACGTGATTACGAGTATGACTTCAATCAGAAGGAAAATGATTGGATTCCATATTGACCATGAGTTTGCTTTCGACTTCAATGAGAGAAGTTCATCCATTTTCTTTGACGGTATCTTTCAATTTCATCATTGGTAATTGAAAAGGCTTGAATAGCTGTTTTCTTATCAGCTACCAAGGGCAGTGCTATTCACTATTTAAGCAAATTGGTCAAGGATTTTTTTCACAGAAGCTCCTTATAAAGGCCTTGTGCTCCTCTGTCCTCTCATTTGTGTTTCAATTACTTTGGCATTCGAGCTGTTATATAAACAACTTGACCTACAAAGAAACGGAGAGATTTGATATAAAGCAGGTGGCTTTGGAATACCTTTTCCATACATAATACCAACCTACTGTATATTGCATCATGTCAAGTGTTTTGTAAGATATCTATTACAAATACAATCTCAAAGCGATTGTACAATGTTATCCCGAAAAGTTCTTTAGAAACACTGTCAAAATAAACCAAGCTAATTAGCATATGACTCGCAGAAGGATGAACTGACGTGCTTCATTGGTACACCTTTTAGAAAACAGGGCTTTGTTCTTCTCCACACATGCCATTTAGTCCGTTCCCCAGGGCCATTTCTGTGTAATTATTGTACTGAACTCAACCATCATTAGCTCTAGTATAATCATGCCATCAATTGTTAGCAATTGTTGATCCTCTTGATATTACGTAGAAGCAGTATTACATCAATGGTCTGTCCGTGAGGCAAGAGTCTCTGTAGCTGCTACTATAAGGAGGTGAGATGTGGCTGAAGTTAGGGGCTATCATATCAGGATTCAAGCACAGCCGTCAGACAACACCCTGTTGGGTTTCGTTCCGTCCTCCTGCATAAGAAAGGAGAACAGGAAGTCAAACATGTGAGTAGTGAGAGTCGGCGAGGCGATGTTTGAAGGTGTTGAAAGCCCTTTGAAAGGTAACTCTGCTTGTCTGGTTGTAACATAGGGGAACTGGTGTTACTTAGCTCTGCTGTGGGCTGATGAGTGGATTATTACTGGCCGTTTGTAACTGTTGGAAATCTCTGCTAACTGCCTCTTCCCTGACTGGACATGCTCCTTGGCATCATTCCCCCTCCCCCTTCTTCTTCACCTCCCCTCAGAGATATTTCCACCTGCATGCAATGCATGCTGGGTAGACAGTGTGTTTGCACTGGAGTGCCTCTGGGTGGCTGACCCCCTCTCGCCCTTCATCACGCCTCCTCTTCCTCCTCTATCATACTCAGGCCTCAGTCTCCGCCCCACATACAAGATCTCATTCTCCACTTCAGTCCCATTCAGTATTCTGTAGTATTCTCCTATCCCTCACTCCCTCCTCTTTTTTTTCATCCCAGATTCTAGAACTGACACACCAGACATTCCAAAACATCAGGACCGGCGTCATTGCTTCGCATCAAATTTCAGCACATCACTCCATAGCTATCTCATCCCAACCTCAACTCCAAATTAGTGGAAAGTAATTTGGTGTGTGTGCTCAGTTCCCGGCAGGATTTGTGTTTTTGCAGTTTGTGACTTCTTGGGACCTAGGGCTCATTTTAGGGACCTAGGGCTCATGTGACTTCCTATTTTCTTATTGATTATTTTTGAAAATTATAATGTTTTCAAAAGCCTCAAGGACCCAACTGGTTGTCCCAATATTATAGAGGAGCTTGTGGCAGTAGGCGATAAGAAGTTATGTTGTAGGTTTAATTCATGGGTCTAATGACAGTTTTGGCAATCAAGAAGGTAGAGTTAATGTAGACCTACTGTACGTCCCGTTTGAGAATCAGGTAAAGGGCACAGAAGGTGAGGGGTACCTGTGGACAGCTATGTGTTTGTGTCTGTCTTCATGTTGTGTGTCTGAATCATTGTGTTTCCTTGTCTTAGTCTTGCCTGTATCGCCTGTCTGTCAGTGTCTTCCTCATCTACGACAGCTCTCCAGTAACCCATCCATCCCCCTCACTCAACCCCCTCCCACGAATCCTAACCTCCATGGTTAAAGCTCACTACTGCTTTGATGTACAGTAGACAGCTGAACATGGTCAAATGACATACCTGTTGTCTCTAAACCACCTAGTACTAGACCCGTTGCCCCTGCCTTGACTATCTGTAATCTCAATTCTCATCCTCCTAATTGCCTGTAAGAGCATGCACCAGTCTCTCTCTCCCCCTTGCTAAAGACTCCCCTGCCCTTGCACTTGCCTGCCCACCTCACCAGTATTATGCAAACACACGCCAGTGTTTGCCTACCTACCGCGGAGTGGTCTCTCTCTCCCAGAGAATGAAGAGCAGAGTGAAATGGTAGGCGAGGTGTCAGGTTGCCTGCCCATGGAGCTGCCTTACTAACCCAGCTGCTTTAGTGGGAGAGATCACAATTTCCCTATGTTGACAGTTGTGCCAAGCAGATGTTACCAGTGGGGGGCGCTATACATTTGTTACTCTTTAAAACTATCAAGTTAGAACTATCCTCAAGTTTTTCCCTTCCACAGTGAGAAATGAAATGGCGTCATTTAGTTTACAGATGAAGTATTTAAAATTCCAAACTGTTTATAGATCATTGGCAGATGAAAGAGTGGTGCATGTATGCAATCTTCTATTTTGAACATCTCAGTCAGGTGTGGCCTCTTTCTACCTCTATCTAGTTCCCCTTGTGTTGTTAATCTGAGGCACCAGATTTTGACTTCAGCCTTCAAAGCACACTATCCTTAATCTGCCCCTAACTTGAAACAGCCATTCCCTCAGAAACATCTGGAAATACATCCCAGCAATTCAGCCAATGCAATCTATTAATCCTGCACGAAGAGGGTAAATGTATTTTGAAGGCCAGTGTCCTCTGTGTGTACCTAATGACCTGCACAGAATGCTAATTTATGTAAACCCCTTGTTGTGAGGCAAATCTGTCTGTGTGTCTGTGTCTGTGTACATGGCTGTCTGCGTTCAAATAGAGATCCAGTAGTATTGAAGTTAGATGTCTGTACCTATGCCAGATGAGTTAATGTAACTTATACCCAAGGATGGCCAGTTGAAACACAATTGAGAGGGGTTTCCTACACTCCCATCCACTAAAAGTTACTTTGTTGAGGTCTCTCTAGAGCAGGGCTCTTCAACCCAGTTGCTAGAGAGCTCCCCTCCTGTAGGTTTTCAATCCAACTCCTGTTGTAACAAACCTGATTAAGCTTATCAACCAGCTAATAATTAAAATCAGGTGTTCTAGATTATAATAGTTTATCCTAGTAATAGGTTTCATTGGTTGGATTCAGAAGTAATTGAAGATAGTGGCGTATGTATCTGTGTGACTGTGGCCTGTCCTGTCCTTGTACCCAGCCTCAAATGCACTTCCTCTGTTAACTGTCACTCAAACCAAGAGCATCTACCACCTGTCTATCTGTGCTGATCCTCCCACCTCCCTTGTCGACACACCAACACTCCACTCCTCGCTCCACACATCTAGCTGTGAGACACACCATAGACAGACCCATTATCACCACAACCTAGGAGCACTGCTAACCTCCAAAGTTCACCACAGAAAGTGATGAAGGGTTAAAAGACCGCCTGAGACCACCGTTTCCTGGTCAGATTGATGTCCAGGAGAGGAGGTCAGGGTGCTGAAAGGGAGTAGGGGTCAGCCATCGGTCTACCACCACCAGGCCTGTTGCTGCTAGATGCCTGCCACCCTCTCTGTCCACCAGCCTGGGCAGCTCCCCCTGGGCATTGCATTCATTCCGTTCTCTCCAGTCCTCAACCCCACCTTCTCCCGCAGTCATTCACTCAATGTTTTGGCCTCATGTCAAAGTCAGCTGTGTTTAAATGTCAAGATCTGGGGAGCCTCCACTGTTCGTTTTCACTCATGTTTAAAAGTAAATTCACAAATGTTCTGTAGCGTACACTCATTGATTATGCCATGCTCACTGAGTGTGTTCATTTTTCTCTCCTTTTTGCTGTTGTTGGTATATACTCGGTTTAATCCTTTTCCCCAGCAGACTTTATGTCTGAAACTCTCCCTAAACCTTATATTGTCTCTGATTATATTATATTAGTATGATACACTATACAGTTCCAAATCAATGTGTAATGCACTGTGTTAATTACGTAAGGACTGTGTATATCAAGCATATAGTGAGGTGGTGCCCTCTTGCCCTGGACATATTTGATGAAGCGTTCGTCTTGACGCAGTTATTTAATCATTCCCCATTATGTTCAATCGATTCCTGCAGTAGCAGCTAGGCAGCTTTCCATTAAGAGTGAAATACAACCAGGTATCACCCCACTCACCCCTGCCAGTCTCTGTGCTTTCTCCAGTGACTCACCCAAAATCGATAGTTCAAATGTCCGTTTTTATCTTATTATGAGCAGATTGTGAGTTTTTTTTTTCTGCAGAGGGTTTTTTCCTCACCTCTGGCACTAAATCCTGATATTGAAAGATAAGACTTGTGAATAATTGTCACTGATTTCATTTTCTACTCTTTCTCCATTTGTTCCCTGATGGACATCCTTGCTTTGGACTGAGCAATATCAAGGCTTTTGGTTTTGCATGTGATTGAGGCCATATAACCTTACAGGTCTATTTGTGCTGACATTAACCCTCTAGTTCATATACACACAGCCCTACATATGGATTTCAGCCCCAGACTGCTGATGGTTTTCTCTCAATGCAATTTAATAACCTCTTATGCAGTAGCCCTGTTGAGCATGCTCCAGTTTCCACCAGCCCGACACATGTCGCTCTCCCTGCTAGCGCTGCTTCGCCCAATCAGGCAGCTTCGCCTACTGCTGCTTACCAGTCTCCAGAGCCCGCCCCCGTAGCCCCTGAACCCACCCCTGAGAGGTAATTCTGTGTGGGTTGAAAATATTTGCCTGTTGTGGTTTTATTGTCCTCCGCCAACTGGGTGCTCTTCCTTTTATTTGGTGTGTAGCTATATTTGTGTGTGTACCTTCGTTGAGGGGGACTGTTTTGTTCTGATGTTTTCCCCTTTGTCATCTGTTTCGTGATTGATTGAACATAGATTGAAATGTGTGTTTTTGTTTTCATGTTCCAGCTAAACCGGTAAAAGGTTTCATGAGCAGTATGTGTGTAAGTGGCTAGGGCTTTGGGTTTAGTACATTCACAAGGGAGAGTGTCCATATTCAGTGTCCAAGGTAAGTCAAACAGTCTGATGTTGTGATCACCTGGACTGTGTGGAACCTGTGAGGAGAGAGACACTGGGAAGACCTGACCTCCCATGTCTGTGAGCAGTGTGAGAACAGAGAGCCTCAATGCAGTGGAGAACTGTAGTCATACAGAGCGAGTCTGCAAAACCCATCATCCTTTAACCCGTAACGCCCTCATCATCATAACCGTCCATCCTAATCCTGTTTTTCTATTTGACCAGCCTTAACACAACAGATATGCCCTGGGCCTGTGCAAGCTGTTTCTTCTGTGGTTGGTCATCACTGCCATACACCCCCCCCCCATAGCAAGTAGACAGTACTGTCAAATCTAGAGAGAATTCACAAAGTGATTACAGTCATTATGTCACACAAAGAATTCCCATAATTCCCTTTCCTAGTTCCCCCAAAGCACGACCCACCTCTCCTGCTCCTTTCCCTGCAGTACCTTCTGGGGGAAACTACCACCTGATGCACGCATCCTCCCATATCTCGTCTGCTCTGACTACACCGTCTAGGTACAGTCACTCAATCACTCCCCCTGTCCCAGTTTCTACCTTTATGTCAGTCAGGGGATAGAGGGCACCCTCCCAGTATCGAATAGACCAACGTGTCTGGCGGGCTGTGTGGATTTGGTTGAGATAGGAAGTGCAGAAGCTAGTACATAGTTGCTATTTTATGGGTGGCAGAGAAGAGGTTTGTGAGGAATATGGATTGAGTTGGACTTCGGAGAGTTTTATTTTCTTAGGCTGAAATAGTGGATGTAAGAGTATACAGGGTGTAAATAGTGTTACAAGAATGAAAGTGAAGATTTATTTTGGTCACACTTTATTTGGATAGTCCCCAATATATGATATCTAGATGATCAAACTATCAACTGCAAATCAGTCTATATGCAACAGCTTGCTAGCGTTAGCATATAACTTATTTTGGACATAATTACATGGGACAGATATTGCATCTTGGTGAAATACCCAAGATCACTCCCTTGAACCATCAATGGGGGGTGTCCCAGATTACTTTCTTGGACTTCTGGATTTGGTTTTTGGACCATTCAGAGCCGTGTTTATACACATTCTTTGAACCCTCACCATGTTTTGGCCTTCACAGCAGACGAATGGTAGTTTGTCAGTAGGATTTCTAATGTTGAAAACTTTTTGTGTCCTGTCTAGGGGACCAAGAAAGGCCATACATATTGACATTGGACAAATAGAATGTTGACAGGCAATTGAACATACAGTACCAGTCAAAAGTTTGGACACACCTACTCATTCAAGGGTTTTAGTTTATTTTTGCTATTTTCTACATTGTAGAATAATAGTGAAGACATGAAAACTACGAAATAACACATGGAATCATGTAGTAACCAAAAAAGTGTTAAACAAATCAAAATAAATGTTATTTGAGATTCTTCAAAGTAGCCACCCTTTGCCTTGATGACAGCTTTGCACACTCTTGGCATTCTCTCAACCTGCTTCATGAGGTAGTCACCTGGAATGCATTTCAATCAACAGGTGTGCCTTGTTAAAGTTAATTTGTGGAATTTCTTTCCTGCTTAATGCGTTTGAGCCAATCAGTTGGGTAGGGGTGGTATAAAGAAGAAGAAAATAAAGTATTTTAGTAAAAGACCAAGTCCATATTATGTCAAGAACAGCTCAAATAAGCAAAGCGAAATGACAGTCCATCATTACTTTAAGACATAAAGGTCACTCAATGTGGAAAATTAAGAACTTTGAATGTTTTTTCAAGCACAGTTGCAAAAACCATCAAGTGCTATGATGAAACTGGCTCTCATAAGCACCACCACAGGAAAGAAAGACCCAGAGTTACCTCTGCTGCAGAGGATAAGTTCAGAGTTACAGTTGAAGTCGGAAGTTTACATACACTTAGGTTGGAGTCATTAAAACTAATTTTTCAACCACTCCACAAATGTCTTGTTAACAAACTATAGTTTTGGCAAGTCGGTTAGAACATCTACTTTGTGCATGACACAAGTAATTTTTCCAACAATTGTTTACAGACATATTATTTAGCTTATAATTCACTGTATCACAATTCCAATGGGTCAGAAGTTTACATACACTAAGTTGACTGTGCCTTTAAACAGCTTGGAAAATTCCAGGAAATTATGTCATGGCTTTAGAAGCTTCTGATAGGCTAATTGACATCATTTGAGTTGATTGGAGGTGTACCTGTGGCTGTTTTTCAAGGCCTACCTTCAAACTCAGGGCCTCTTTGCTTGACATCATGGGAAAATCAAAAGAAATCCGCCAAGACCTCAGAAAGACAATTGTAGACCTCCACAAGTCTGGTTCATCCTTGGGAGCAATTTCCAAACGCCTGAAGGTACCACGTTCATCCGTACAAACAATAGTACGCAAGTATAACAACATGGGACCACGCAGCCATCATACCGCTCAGGAAGGAGACGCATTCTGTCTCCTAGAGATGAACGTACTTTGGTGCGAAAAGTGCAAATCATTCCCAGAACAACAGCAAAGGTCCTTGTGAAGATGCTGGAGGAAACGGGGTACAAAATTATCTGTATCCACAGTAGAACGAGTTCTATATCGAGTCCTATATCTACAGATAGCTCTTGATAAGTGCATGAATAGGACCATTTTCCTGTCCTGCTCAGCATTTTAAATGTAACAAGTACTTTTTGGTGTCAAGGAAAATGTATGGAGTAAAAAGTACATTATTTTCTTTAGGAATGTAGTGAAGTAAAAGTAAGTTGTCAAAAATAAAAATAGTAAAGTACAGATACCCCAAAAAACGACTTGAGTAGTATTTTTATCAAGGCACAAGGTGAGACCCAAATGCAGACACAGGAGGCAGAATGGTCATGCAGGCGTGTACAAAGTCCAGAAACAGCCACGGGTCAAAACTGGGGGGGGGGCTCGAAAAAGGATAATGCAAAAAGCAGGAGAATGGGAAAAACACTGGTTGACTTGGAAACATTCAAGATGAACTGGCACATACAGACAGGAAACACAGGGATAAATACACTGGGGAAAATAAGCGACACCTGGAGGGGGTGGAGACAATAACAGGAACAGGTGAAACAGATCAGGGCATGAAACTTTTAAGTATTTTTACACAAGTACTTTACACCACTGGTTTGAAGTGAATTTATCTCACCTGCATGTTAGTGTGTTTGTGAGAAGTGGGTCCTCTGGCTCACCTTAAAGATTCCTGATAATGATGTCATTGATTTCTCTTTAATGTGGATTGGATGTGTTAACTAATGTTGCAAGGCGTGTTGGCCTTTGCAATGGAGCCAGTTGTGGTGGTTGTGTGCAGAGTGTAGAATATGAGTGGTTTTGTGCGTGTAAGCGTATGTGTGTGTGCAGTATCATATATGGTTTCCTTGATTGATGGTGATGAATACAAATATGGTATATAGGAGCAGAGCTGTGCATCATTTTAATTTGCTTTGGCAGTGTTAGGATCTTGGATTTTCAGAACCTGTTTCATTTGTCTCTCTAGGACATACATTTTTTCTTTGTGTGGATGTGTGCTCGCACAAAGGTATTACTATGAAACCAAGTTCACCTATACCTCAAAGGGACTGCTGATTGGGTGCTGCCCTCTTCAAAAGCTACACTGCTGACTATGTGGTCAAACTACACTGCTGACTATGTGGTCAAATGTGGGCAAATTAAATATTTCAAAACTGGATGCCATTATCGGTATTAAACGGCTTGGGCAGCACTGCATCTTGCAGGTATAGGTGTACTTGGCCTTAATCCAAAAAACTGTGTTTGACCCCAGAACCTTTTCTGTTGCGTTATAGCTACAGTCTGCAACAGTCTGCCTCAGTCTCCAGGTACTTCTGTGGGGAACCTTATCCACATGGCACTGCTCATAGAACATCTGGATAGTGTGCTTCCTTCCCTTATTGTCAACTTCACCTTTGAAATAACACACACTTATTCCCCTCCCTCTATTTTTTAACTCTAAGGATGATAATCATGCTTTGACAGTGTTCATTTAACCTTCCCCTTTCTTACAAATGTATCAACCTGTTTCTCTCTCCTCTCGAATGAAATCGGTTGGCGGCTCTGTGAATCTCTCTCACTGCTATAACCGAGGTTCTCTGTTCTAACACTGTCTCTCTGATACCAGGCTGTCTTTCTTTCTCTCTCTCTCTGTGGGTCTCTGCTATACTAAACTCCCACTAACCTTTACGTTAAACGTGTCTGGGGAAGTGGAGGAGATCCAGGTAAGACCCAAAACATATGTGGACACAGTCAGGAAGGAGATAGGTGGCTGTTCAGCATACTAGGTTTTATTGTGAGGCATATTCGTGTTAAAGGGATATGTCGGGATTTTGGCAGGGTCAGATAAACTTGTGGATATGATTTTTATGTCTCTGCATCCAATATGAAGGAAGTTATAGGTAGTTTTGCGAACCAATGCTAACTAGCGCAATGACTTCGAGCCAATGCTAGTAAGCAATTGGGCTAGCGCTAGTTAGCAACTTCTTTCAAACTACATGCAGATGGTATCCATGAGTTCATCTGACTGGGGAAGTAGATACAGGGCCTCATTGCCAAGATCCTGAAGTATCCTTTTAACAGTATCCTTATGAGTAACTGGTACTTGTAGTACAGTTTCCCAATTTAGATAGTTTATATAATATATCAATGACAGTTCAGAAAGCTTCTGAAGTAATACGACTGATATGTTTGAATCTAGGTGGTGATGATGTCACTCAGCTTCTTCTTTATCCTTCTGCAGCCTATATGGCCAGGCTCCCCCCATGCAAAAAGCCCCTCCCATGTACCAGGGGCAATCCATGTACCAGGGGCTTTGTATGCAGAAGGGACCTCCCATGCAGCAGGGACCTTCCATGTACCAGGGGCCTGCTATGCAGCAGGGACCTCCCATGTACCAAGGGCCTCCAATGCAGCAGGGACCACCCATGTACCAGGGGCCCCCCATGCACCAGGCCCCAACTATGCAGCGACATCCCATGCAGCAGCCTCCTCCCATGCAGCAAAGCTCCATCCAGATCCCTGTGGGCCCTCCTCCACCCAAGGTGGTCAGCACAGCCTGCATTGTGCCAGGTAGTTACAGCAGGTGGCGCTGTGTGGCCGTTTGTTTGTGTTAATAATATGGTAAGTATGGATAGTGTTGACCTAACCGGGTGTCTCTTTGGGTCATATCTCCAGCCCCTGTTCCAACCCCAACCACAGCCCCGGCCGCCCCTGAACCCCCCTCCAGCAGGCCACCCTGGATCACGGACAACTCTTTTGCCAACAAGTTTGACCCCAGCAAGAGCACCAGCACCAGCATGAAAGTGCCTGCTCTACCTCAGAGTGCCCCACCAGCACCGGCCTACATCCCAAACCCTGGCTCCGCCCGCGCCCCTCCCTCTGCCCCAAGCCCTGCCTATAATCCCAGCCCCGCCCCCTACAACCCCGCCCCTGCCCCCTTCCCTCCCATTGCCCGGGGCGTAGCCCAAAGGGCGGAGCGCTTTGCTGCCAACAGCAGCAGAGCACCCCTCTGTGGCGCTTGCAACAACATGATCCGGTAACAACAACGATACACCGTCAGTGGAAACACAGCCACTCAAACAGAAACAGTGTTTGGCTTCAGAAATGGTTGTTGTCACCACCTTTGTCCTCATTCGCTATCTGTCGTTACAGGGGACCCTTCCTGGTGGCCTTGGGTCGCTCCTGGCACCCAGAAGAGTTCAACTGTCACTACTGCCACACATCGCTGGCAGACTGCAGCTTTGTGGAGGAGCAGAACGCAGTGTACTGTGAGAACTGCTACGGAGAGTTCTTTGCCCCCACCTGTGCACGCTGCAACACCAAGATCATGGGGGTGAGATGTCAGATACAAACACACAGACATGTACAAAACACACAAAGGCGCTTTGTTTAGCCTATGCAGCATATACCCACAAATGCACCCAGACAATAACCTTTTGTCCCTGTGCAGGAGGTGATGCATGCTCTGCGGCAGACATGGCACACCACCTGCTTTGTGTGTGCTGCCTGTGGCAAGGCCTTCGGAAACAGCCTATTCCACATGGAGGACGGGGAGCCTTACTGCGAGAAAGGTACTTTACGTAAATGGAATGGCACATAACAAAAAGCCACAGGTGTTAAATGTTTCCTTTAGAGCCCAAACCAGCTTCTGCTGACATTTTTGCCATAATGTACTCTGTGAAAAACAGCTTCTGCAACTGAACTACATTTGAATTATACACATAAAGACACATTTTTTATGCGTGTAACTTTGTTACCATTTGCACCATTTGCTAGTGTTTTCAGTCTATCCTTTCTCTTTCAGATTACATTTCACTCTTCAGCACCAAATGCCATGGCTGTGACTTCCCAGTAGAAGCTGGAGACAAGTTCATTGAAGCACTGGGTCATACCTGGCACGATACCTGCTTTGTCTGTGCGGTAAGAATGACTACACAGCTGTACATGTTCCTGATGTATAAAACTGTTATAACTAAGATCTCTGGGAATGTACCAAAAATGGCTGATTTGTGAGATTCACAATTCTGTTTGTCTCCCACAGGTGTGCCATGTGAACCTGGAGGGCCAGCCCTTCTACTCCAAGAAGGACAAGCCCCTGTGCAAGAAGCACGCTCACGCCATCAACGTGTAAATGCTCCATCTGCAGCCTTATGGGGTGGTGGGCAGGTACTTACGTATCTATGCTCAAGCCTTGGCAATGAGCCCTGTAGAGGGGGCATTGATCCCAGTGTAAATGATGAAAAACACAAGCTGAAGATGATAGCGACAAGATTGACCGTCAGTCGTGACAAAATATTAGTTAGGTTTGTATTTATTAATTTCACTGACAAATGAATTCTAATGTATATTTTATATCAGAGAATTCTGATGTAAACCCTTTGCTATTCCACTGAGTTCCTAGAGGGCCTCAATCCAGTGAGGTTGGAGCTACGGCCGACAGACACATGCAGACTGAGTGGAGTAGCAGGGTTCTTCAGTAAATAAGATGCCTTATTTCACAGCAACACTGTGTGCTTTGTTTTGAATGTAAAACCCCAAATAGCGAACCACAAATAGCTTGCAGTGATGTAGTAAGATCGTTGTAGGATTGTATACACTAGATTCAACATGATAATGCCTCACACTGTGAACTGATACAGTATATCATGACACATTTAGGCCTACTAATACTGTTGGATTTCACAGAGCTATTATTATACATTATAGTTTAGTAAGTGATATTTATTGCAACTTTGACAGTTATATTATTTATTTACATAGAAAAAAATGAAAGCATAACATCCATGGATGTTTATATTGCTGATAAAGCAAAAAAGTTATATTGCCTTTTGTTGACAGCTGCATCATACAGAGAGGTTCATAGTATTATATGAAGTACTTCACTCAAACTTTTTCATCCTGGATTCAATTGATATCCAGTCAAAAAACAATACAAAGATGGCAATATGTTACATTATGATACAGTAGTAACATACAACTTTAGGGATACAGGTAGAAGATGAGGAAACTTGTATTTATGGGGTAGGGAAGTTAGGATTTTTGGAATGTGTCTCATAAATGTGGAAATCAAGGAAGTACCCTGGATCTTTTTACAGCATGTAAGAGAGGCAAGCACTGGCTTGGGGTCTTAAAAATACATTTTACACAGCAAATGTCTATGCATCTCTGTATGAAGCGCTACAATTAAACAAGAATTTATAGGAAATATCTGTCAAGGCCAAAAACAGCCATTCACAATAATTTCGCTCTCACTAGCACACACCTTAAAGGTCAGTTGTGACCTTGTGCTTGTGTACAGATGCTTTACTTTGAGTTTATTTTATACACCTGTGTATTTTCTGTGTTTGTGTATGTATGCATGCAAGAGTTTGTACATGATTGTCAGTGCATGTCTACTGAGGCAACATCAGTATTAGTTACTGTATGTATTTGTGCCACTAGAGTAGCAAGGTTTATTGTGATTTGACATAACTCTGAGAACACTAGACTAAGTACTTTTGATATGTGTATGTATGTAGATCAACGAGTAAGGAAAGCATAGTCAGTGACAGTTCAGAATAAACCTTACATGGTACCATTGAGGGAAATGAAGGAAGACTTGAATTGTTGCTAAATAGTTGTTTAAGCGACTCGTTTTTTTTTAAAGTTCAGCATGTAGAAACTAGTTATATAGTTTCCAACCACTAGAGTGCAACAGAGTGTTGAAACCATGCTGGCTACTTGGTATGCCTCACACGCTAGTCACTTTTTATACATCGTACACTCACTGTATGTTCCCGTGGTCCCCACCCCAGCAAACACTACAAAGCCATTTGTCACCCCTGTACACTGATCATACGCAACAGCTCAATGTCAATATTTTTTACAGACCCCCATGTGTCAGCCATGTACTGTATTGACACTTCCTCCATAATCAGATACATAATCTATATTGTGAATTTTGCCAAGAGGAAGAGGACATAATGCTTAATCAAGATGTTTAGAACTGAAAGTTGATGTCAACATGATGATAAAATGGCTGTGCATCTCATTAAGGCCATTTTTAGGCAATACTATTTTGTGTTACCTGGTATCTGAAGGACCTTGTCATCAGCCCAAACTGTCAATATACAGTACCAGTGAAAAGTTTGGACACACCTACTCATTCAAGGGTTTTTCTTTATTTTTACTATTTTCTACATTGTAGAATAATAGTGAAGACATCACAACTATGAAATAACACAGTTTGAATCATGTAGTAACCAAAAAAAGTGTTAAACAAATCAAAATATATTTTAGAATTTAGATTCTTCAAAGTAGCCACCCTTTGCCTTGATGACAGCTTTGCACACTCTTGGCGTTATATCAACCAACTTCATGAGGAATGCTTATCCAACAGTCTTGAAGCCTTTTCCACATATGCGGAGCACTTGTTGGCTGCTTTTCCTTAACTCTGCGGTCCAACTCATCCCAAACCATCTCAATTGGGTTGAGGTCGGGTGATTGTGGGGGCCAGGTCATCAGATGCAGCACTCCATCACTCTCCTTCTTGGTCAAATAGCCCTTACACAGCCTGGAGGTGTGTTTTGGGTCATTGTCCTAAAGAAAAACAAAATGATTGTCCCACTAAGCGCAAACCAGATGGGATGGTGTATCACTGCAGAATGCTGTGGTAGCTATGCTGGTTAAGTGTGCCTTTAATTCTAAATAAATAACAGACAGTGTCACCAGCAAACCACCGCTACACCATCACACCTCCTCCATGCTTCACGGTGGGAACCACACATGCGGAGATCCATTCACCTACTCTGTGTCTCCCAAAAACACAAAAATCTCAAATTTGGAATCATCAGACCAAATGACAGATTTCCACCGGTCTAATGTCCATTGCTCGTGTTTCTTGGCCCAGTCTCCTCTGAACAGTTGATGTTGAGATGTGTCTGTTACTTGACCTCAGTGAAGCATTTATTTGGGCTGCAATTTCTGAGGCTGGTAACTCTAATGAACTTATCCTCTGCAGCAGAGGTAACTCTGGGTCTTCCTTTCCCGTTGGGGTCCTTGTGAGATTCAGTTTCCTCATACCGCTTGATGGTTTTTGCGATTGCACTTGAAGAAAGTTCTTGAAATTTTCCGGATTGACTGAGCTTAATTTCTTAAAGTAATGATGGACTGTCGTTTCTCTTTGCTTATTTGAGCTGTTCTTGCTATAATATGGACTTGGTATTTTACCAAATAGGGCTATCTTCTGTATACCAACCCTACCTTGTCACAACAGAACTGATTGGCTCAAATGCATTAAGAAGGAAAGAAATTCCACAAATTAACTTTTAACAAGGCACACCTGTTAATTGAAATGCATTCCAGGTGACTACCTCATGAAGCTGGTTGAGATAATGCCAAGAGTGTGCAAAGTTGTCATCAAGGCAAAGGGTAGCTACTTTGAAGAATCTCAAATATAAAATATATTTTGATTTGTTTAACACTTTTTTGGTTACTACATGATTACATGTGCTTTTTCATCATTTTGATGTCTTCACTGTTATTATAAACTGGGTGGTTTGAGCCCTGACTGCTGATTGGCTGACATCCGTGGTATATCAGACTGTATACCACACACCCTCGTGCCATATTGCTTAATTCTGCAATTTAGAAAATAGTAAAAAATAAAGAAAAACCCTTGAATGAGTAGGTGTGTCCAAACTTTTGACTGGTACTGTATGTGGGTCCAACGCTCACGTCTGTAGTCAACATTGGCAATAACACTATAAAATAATAGTGTATCACATATATTACAGTTTTATATAATTTCACAGTCCATTCCCAAATATGACCATCATTTCTCTCTGCTGTCAGTCATTCATTCCATTTAGGTAAGAGGTCTCTCTGGTGCATCTCTGCCCTCTGTATAGAGAGACATAAGTATCCTCATCATTCTCTTCACTCTCAATTCTTCCATCCCTCCTGGCTAGTTCTCCCTAAACAATTAACATGACACACATGTTACTTTGCTATGACACTGAATTAAGACGACCCCTTTTAATGTCAGTTTTAGTTTGCTGAGTGGTCTTTCTGATTTTGGTTCACACGTTATTTCTGTATTGCTGTATATTAAACACTTGTAAGGCTGCAAGATTATATATTTATATCCAGTGTGTAAAATGGATTGCTTTTTCTTCCATGTTCTGTGTTGATGGGGGAAAATATTTTTCTAGAGTAGTATTTTTCTTAAAATAGACATACTTGGAATGAGATAACAACCACTTAAAAATGATAATTGATTTACTTATTTAAACATTAATTTGTTTTTGAAACACTAACTGAAATATGGCCTTGATCTTTGAGTAGTTGTATGATTTTATTTTTGGGGGCTGGACTGTGTTGGAGGAATAGGATTGTTGTCATTTTTCTGTTGTATATTATCAATAGCACATGACCTTGCTTCATCTCTTGCTGCATTTGTACTTAGAACCCTATCGTCTTTATAAACAAGGTATTTTTATGTGGAACATTGATGTATTTGGAGTGTAAAACCCCATATTTCAAATGTATCGCCATGCCTGGCCTGCGATAACACTAACTATGCATCAAAATAGGAAAATGTTTTATGCATTGCTTTTAGTGAACTGCATCTGACTGCTATCAGAACAGAATTACATGGAGAAAGGATATACCTTGAAGATTTTAGATTTGAACAGTAGTCTACTGTGACATAGCATATATAATTGAATGAGATTAATCTGTGCGTGTGTGTATCAATCTTGGGAAGGAAATGGGCTTGATTTCCTCTCTATCGAGATCTTCCTGAATGGACTGTGTTAGAGGGATGGCCTTAATTTATGCATGCTGTGTATTGAATACCATGATCTTAATGTCCTGTATATTGTTCAGTAAAGACTACCAATCACAATTTTTGGTTTTACAACCACACGTTTGCCTGTATTACGGGAGTCAATGTTGAAAGGCTGCTGGTATCTCTAGATCTCTAGGACAGGTTGAATCTTTGAAATTTGTCAATAAACATTTTATTTCACAGCGGGAATGTCTTTCACCTTGATTTATTGTTCCACCTCATCTCCCTTATTCTTCATCTCCTATCCTCCTCATCACTATCCTTTCCACCCTTTAGTTCTTAATCTCCTTTATCCATGTTCTTGAATCCCTCATCTCCTCACTCACCCTTTCCACCTTGTTCTCCTTTTTCACCCTCTCTTTACTTCTCCAGTTTCTAATACCTCTCCAGCCCATTGCCTCCTCCCTCTTCCACGCCACCCTTCTCCGACATATGTCTCTTACTCTCCAGACTGTTCTATTTGCGAGTAGACTACTGCATGCATGTGCCTAATTTGATGTCAGAGAAATAGGAATACGGTAGATCTGTCCATTTACGCCAGAGGGCGTTAGAAGTAATTGGGACATACTTGAATTATCCATAGAAATACTCCCACCGCGACCCGCTCCCCCTCAAATGGTTGAGCACTCGCTGCAGTGATTGGAAGGTTTTGGTCTGGAATTATCTCGTCTCGCGCAGGACTGGGTATGTGCGCTTGATCAAATGACATAGTCGGAGCCTGAAACATAGCAAGGAGAGCTGGGCCGAAGTACAGAATTTTTGGAAAATATACACAACATTTTGCAACTTCAATACGAAATATATAGATATAAGGGAGTAAACCCCCTGAACCAAAAGGATTGGCCACATCTGCTGGAGAAAAAGGTGAGGTGGGATTACATCTAGGCTACATCATAAACCTATGAATTCTGCTTTGACTTTGTGGAAAAAGTTTGTTTTAGCTTCTGAAAAATAACAGAACGTAGCTGAAGAAAAGTTGTCTTAATTATAAAGTTGCTGTAGTTATATTTTTGTTAGACTATGTTGTCAGTGTTTTGAATGTAGCCACTTGTTTGCCAGAGTTTACTATAAGTGAACTAGATTGTCGGCGCTAGCTCGCTAACGTTAGCTTAGCCACTTAGCCAAATACATGTAAATAGCTAGCTAACTAACTCGTTTTCTAGTAACGTTACCTCAACTAACAAACCTAACACTGAACTTTGATATTTACAGAATTGGTTATCCAGAGTATTATTTGTTTATTTTTTGCCTCCAGTTTAAGTCGTTTTATAAATGAATTCACTCGCTACACAATGAAAGTTGTCTTGCTAGTTAGCACAGAGCGGTGTTAGCCAGCAACAATTATTGTACTTACTGCGCTTCCGGAGACATTGCAACAATGTGTTACAAATTTGACTGAGTGAATGTCAGGTTGGAACCATTTGTGTCAAATTATGATATTAATCAAGTCTTTTTCCCTTCCTGCAGAGGTTGACTACGTTTAGTTAATAGGCAACATTGTTGACAAGTAACGTTAGACAATATCTTTGAATTTACTAACTTTTCAAGCCCAACGTTCTTAAATATATTGATTATACATTGCTAACAGTAACTTTAGCTGTTCACCGATAAAAACGGTCAGTTGTCTCAAAGTAGGCAAATTCATTGTTCTGTCGTTGTGAGTGTGTGTTGTAGTAAGTGTTGACGGTCCAGAGGACTGAAGAAGGCATAATATTACCACCTCAAGTACTGATAAAAAATAATCATCCAAGTGGGCATTAATGATGCTTATTTATAGGTGTTACACACAGGTTATTTTTTTTGTATTTCAGAACATGTCTGTTGCTAATAGTGGAATGATAGTGTTTCACACTATTACTAACCCCCCCAGTGTTGATTGGCCGTGATATTTGCCTATTGATTTCTTCCGCTAGGGGGCATCTGTCAAAATGGGAAAGCTGTTCTGACTTTGGCTGTGTTATTTAGTGTAAATTGCTCTGTCATTTCCTGGTTGTTAATTCTACACTATTTGCTCAATTTCAGTCTGAGAAAACAAGCACTGAATAGTGTAGCTAATCATTGTACCAACTAAAATATATATATAAAATATCAAGCGGGAGTTGAGCCTTTTTTACTTTGGGTTTTGGTCCAACAGCTTACAAACACCTGTAAAAACAAATGTTTAATTGAAAATATATTTTACAGTGATTTTTATATGGAACAATAATTCCTTACACTAATCCTATGTGTAGCGCTATTTAAATAATGAGACTTCACATCAGCTCTCAATTTGCTAGCTATAAGCACACACGTAGTTTGAATGAAGTGGTTTTGGGATAGGCTATCAAATTTTATTTGTCACATGCGCCGAATACAACAGGTTGTAACCTTACCTTGAAATGCTTACTTACAAGCCCTTAACCAACAATGCAGTTCAGTAAATAGTTTAGAAAATATTTATAAAGTAAAAAAAAAAAACTGAAATATATCTTTATCCTGTAATCTATGGCTTCTGGTTGGGATATGTATGTATGGTTACTGTGGGGGACGATGTCGTTGATGCACTTATTAATGAAACCGATGACTGAGGTTGTATACTCCTCAATGGCATTAGATAAATCCCGGAACATATTCCAGTCTGTGCTAGCAAAACAGTCCTGTAGCATCTGCGTCATTGACCGAGACACTGGTACTTCCTGCTTTAGTTTTTTGCGTGTAAGCAGGAATCAGGAGGATAGAATTATGGTGGTCTAGAGTTATTATTTCTTCTCCTTAGTTTGCACATGTGACATGCTGGAAGAAATGGTAAAGGTAAAACTGATTTTAAGTTTGGCAGCATTAAAGTCCCAGGCTACTAGGAGCGTCATTTCTGGATAAGCATTTTCTTGTTTGCTTATGGCCTTACACAGCTCGTTGAGCGCGGTCTTAGTGCCAGCGTTGGTTTGTGGTGGTAAATAAACGGCTACGAATAATATAGATGAGAACTCTCTTGGTAGATGGTGTGATCTACAGTTTATCATGAGGTACTCTACCTCGATACTTCTTTAATATTAGACATTGCGCACCAGCTGTTATTGGCAAATAGACACACATCCCCGCCTCTCGTCTTACCAGACGTAACTGCTCTGTCCTGCCGATTCACGGAAACCCCAGCCAGTTCTAGATTATTCGCGTCGTTGTTCAGCCACAGCTTGGTGAAACATAAGATATTACCGTTTTGAATGTCTCGTTGGTAGGATAGGCTTGATCGTAGATCATCCGGTTTATTTTCCAGTGATTGCACGTTGGCCGGACGGATGGTAGTGGCGGTTTACCCACTCGCCGACGAATTGTCAGAAGGCACCCCGACCTCCGCCCGCTGTATTTCCGTCTTCACGCGATTGACACCGATTTGGGCCTGGTCTCGGGAAAGCAGTATATCCTTCGCGTCCAGAAGCTCTTTTTGGTCATAAGAGATTGTAGCAGCAACATTATGTACAAAATAAGTTACAAACATTGCGGAAAAAACACACAAAATAGCGCAGTTGGTTAAGAACCTGTAAAACGGTGCCAGGTCAATGGTTGAATTCCTTGTGGACTATCATCATTGCTCATCATAAATTGTTCTATCATCAACATGTAATGTGATAAAGTCCTCAGTGATGATGAAAGTATTAATTCATGTTTTTGGTCCCTTGCTAGTTCATTTGTCTGGATGTGGTATGTGGCCTAAATTGAAATTACAGTTGTATGGCACAATATTTAATCTGATGTTGTAGGCCTCAATTATACACACCACATTCAATCAGCAAACCTTGTTAGTGATTGTGTGAAAGTATTGGGTTGTTAGTAAGACACCTTCAAATCTGGCAATACACACACTCCAAACACTCATATACACACACTACTTCAGTAGCAAGAGGTCTGCTTTTCACAGGGAAAATACTCAGTGTCTCCTCTCTCTCATGGGAGAGTCGGATCTGAATGGAACATTTTTGGCCATGCTTTTCTCATCTGTACAAAGTGAAAAGCTGGTTTTAATTTGAGCCTGGAGTGGGATGGCACTTCATTGTGCTACCCACAATCCAATGCTGAAGGCAACCTTGGAGTGAAAGCGGTCGGAACGTAGGGAGGTCAAAAACCAGATGGAGGCCCTGACTGTGAAACTGTCTACTTTAAGGGTCCTGGAGGAGAGGCATGGGGTAGGAGAAGTAGATTTATAAAGGGGGAGGAAAAATAAATTAAATCTAAAGTCTAACATTATACATATGCCAGACAGCTGTACATTCTACGGCTTATCCGGAGCTCTCCATTACTGAAATAACACAGGCCAGTAGTTGGGGAGGGAGACTAGGCGAGGATGAAGAGGTAGAGGAAGAATGGCTAATAAACTCATGGTGAGGATTGTTCCAGGTATTCAAATCATAAGCAATTGACAAGAAATGTCAATATTTAGACATAGCTGAATATCTTCATAGTTCATATAGACCTAAGCCTAGTGTCTCTAGCAGTAATTGTGTACCCAGTATCTTGATCTGACACAGTGACTATAGCAGGAGTCTAGCCCTGCTCTGGAGCTGAGGGTGATTCATTAGCCAGAGCTCTGTTACTGCCCAGATTCTGGAGTGAACGTAATGGAGTTTAGACAAATGGGCATGGATTCAGTAACTGGTACATAATTCAGATATGATTTATATGCACATGATGTACAGATCAGAGGTTTGCTCTTTATCAGGAGGAGATAGCTAGATGGAAGTATCATATTTTTGTTAGAATGATTATCACTTATGGGCCATTTGTTTTGTCTCCCATGCTCCTGCTCGACAGCTGCCATTGCAGTTGAACTTTGAAATGGGCATAGCCTACATGTGGGAAATCAAAATATGCTTATGAATGTACTCATTAAATATCCTACATTGTTTTCATCAAGTCCATTCTTAGTATGTGGTGTGTGTATTGATAAGACTATTTATTTCCTAGAAATACAGTTTCAGTACTAAAGTCTTAACATAAACCAGAACTTGCCTGCTCTTGCTTGCTTTTAGTGCAGGGGAAGAGGGAAGCAAAACATTCTCGTGCTCATATATTTTCTCAAGCACTTTAAATCCACAATGCTTGTTTTTCTAACCTCCCTTTCTGTTTAAGAATGTCTTTCCCCCTGCCTTGCTTCTGTTGTCCTGCAGCCCTCTCTCCCCTCTCTGAGAGCGTTTCCAATCTGAGGCAGAGTGAGGGATCCGATTGCTCGGGGAGTCTCAAAGGCTTTCTGGCGAGGTGGCAGTGGGAAGGTGGTGGAGATGAAGGCGGGGAGGGATGGAGGGGGTAGCGCACTGATCAAGTTTCACATCCCAACGCCTTCCTCTTTCTGCTGCGCCTCCCCCAGCCAACCCCCCTCTCCTTCCCATAATCCCCATCCCCTCAGCCTGGAGACAGAGTGGCTGAGATGGTGGAAGAAAACATGCAATCCTACTCTCTCTCCATACATCCACCTCAGACTCCAGCAGCCTCTCTGGAGCATAGAGAAGCAGATAAATAACGACTAAATCTAACCCATCACCATTAGAATGTACACAGAGAGCTGTTTCAGCCAGAGAACGATGGAGTTTAGGAGTGCTCTAGGCTTGGGTGGTATCCAGATTGTCATACCTTCATACCGACCTTGTGCCATACTGGGATATTTGGTAATACCAACACTGAATACAAGGGGTGCTATTTTCAAACTCCACTGAGCATGTGTAATCCTAAAGTTAGCAATGCTAACAAGTACAACAAGTTAAATCCCATAGAGAATGCTAACTAGTGCATTGCGAACATTCTATACAGTCTCTGACCTAAACTATTTTCCAGACAGACATCCCAGCTCAAAGTTATACAAGTAACTAAAAAATGCTACACAGTTTCCTGCACGCACAAAATAAATATTAGAATCCAGGAGGGGATTCGCTGCTGTTACCGGCAGCAAAGCTTGACTATGGAAGAAGCTAAAAGCCACTTAGCTAGATAGCAAACTAGCTACTAAATTATCAAACCAAATGTACAACTGCAGAAAATTTAGCACGTTTTAGACAGTTAACTTAATAGTTATAAGATGTCTTGCTGGAAAACATTTAATTGTGAATTCCAGTCTGTAACTAGATCACCTGGCGCGTGCTGCACAACATTGAGTGACTCAAGGCTCTGGTCTCTCTTCATTATGTGCTTGTAAATAAACACCACGTGCCTGGGTACTACCGGTAAGCTTCATAATGAAAAATGATCTGACAGGTGAAAGCTACACATATTCAAATGTATTAAACTTTGAATAAATAGTTTATATTGTATTGAAAAAACACCCCGTCGCTCTTTCCAAATACCCCTATATACGGTATACTGCCTAAGTCTGCTCTGCTCCCCGTAGGCTGTATAAACCTGTAGCAATTCCTGCTGGCTTTTGGAAATATGCTGGACATTTCATACTCTTGACATTTTATCCATTTGCATTCTGTACACTTTGTTTTCTTGTGACAAAGATTTATTTACATATGTAACAATTCAACATAAGGCTGGGTGATATGACCAAAATGTTAGGCTATATCACTTTAAAAAAAATCCAAAATGGCGTTATTTTATGTTTCTGAATAATATAAGTTCTAAATACGTTTTATGAGTAGTGCATGACCCTGGATGGCAACAAATTAATTCTACGTGGTTTTAATTTTTGTTTTATACTCAACCAAACGAGGACAACAGACTGCAATCATGTTTACAGCCAACCTTTTTTATGCGAATAAAGTGCATGTCGGATAAAAAAAATTAACGACAGGCTTGATGGAATGTTGACAAAACAAAAATACGCTAGTCAAGGTGATTTTTTTGTGTCTGTAAAATGAATTATGCGAGAAATGTCTGTCTGTGGAACTGCTTCTATGCGCAAATATTGATATAATAACCATCATATCGAAGTGGTCCTCCCATTATGACTTGCTGGGAAAGCATGCAGTTTATTAAGCTACAGATGAAATAAGTTATGAACTTCACAGGGTGGTGAAAGTGCAAAGTGCAAGGAGATGAGCTTGATGCTCCTTTCCCAAAAATATCTAGTCTTATTCTGGTGATAATCAATACTTGGCTGCCGTTTGGAAAAATAGAAATCTCACTTTTGTCAATATAATCTCATGTAGGCTATACGTGCACTCCAGCCAGCAGCTCACAGCCAGCACAGAGCGCACGTGCGCTATATAAAGCAATCATTTTTTGGTGCAAACCATCAGTAGAGTTAAATGCAATAGAAACCCATTTAATAACTTTTTTATTTTTTTTGGTACATGGGAATTGAACTGCAAAACTATTTTGATGTGCACTACGGCATCACGCACAGCCTTTTATCGGCAACACGTCAGTTGGTGGAAACATCTCTGGTGGGAAAATGTGCGTTTTAGGTTTTATGCAGATTTTAGAATATTCACATGAGAATATGTCGCCAATTGGATGGAAACCTAGCTAGTGAAGTAATCCAATTTCAATATTTTTTTTGTATTGTATCAACATTGTAGGCAGTATCGTAAAAATCCATACCTGTTTGTGGATCCGTACCGGTATACCTTAAACAACGATATCACCCAGCCCTAATTCAACATATTGCCTGTAAAGGAATAGCCCATTTTGTTTTTCCAATATATACACACAGTGTGCGAGAAGCCATTTATCGAGTCTTCAAATGTTTACATCTTCTCTGCACTTGTTGAATAGTGATTGACTTTGAAGGCTTCAGGTGTGCAAACGTTTGTCTTCCATCCATTTCGATTCAACACCCTTTCATTGACATGCAGTGAAGAGGTTAGTGGCATGGTATAGGTTTGTTCTACACAATTGGTTTAACAATGACTGGCCTTGATGATATTTACCATGCAAGCTTCAGTTGTCCTTTAATGGTATTGATCTTTCTTTAAATACACTGAGCCATCCGAGTGAATAATTTAGAAGAGCTCACGCTAATATGAACAGAGGGAGGGACAGAGATTGTGTGGATGGTAACTGAAATTATTTTGTATCTTTTAATGGATAAAGTGGAAAAGGCCAAGGAGTTTGTTTACGTAGTTTTATATTGGGAAATCCCTTATTTGTAAACGAAGAAAATTGTATTATTTTGAGCAATGTGATTTATAAAAACAAGCATTGTATGATGGAGACCTTAATGCTTCTGTGAAAGAATGCTGTTTTTGTGTGTTAAATGTTGAAGGCAACTAAAAGGATGGCATTCCTGGAGAATTCACATGCTGGAAGATTCAGAAATCTAGGGGGGGTGTTTTCTGAATCTTTTTATTGTCTTGTTTTGTCTTTGTAAAGAAGAAAAGTTGATAAACAGTTAATGCCTATGATATGATGCAGTTTTTCCTATGTTGCACTTTCTTTTTCAAACTGTGCCATGATTGTAAATACTGGATTACCCAGATAAAGGAAAGGAGATCAAGTTTATAGTGTTCATCATTCTTTATCTTGGAGGGGTTGCATTTTATTTTGGGGTAATCCTTTTGCCTGAGTTGTGTGATTTAATCTTTTGAAGTTATTATGTCTCCCTTTCCTAACCCCTGTAAACTAACCCTGTCATCCGTTTCCCACCTGGATTTGACCATACTTTTGCAGAATGGCTTTTTTAGTGAGTCTTCCATCCTTTAGAGCATGGGTTTACGATGTGGGTACCAACGGGCCTTTCTCTCGTTTCTGGGTTGGGACATCTGTTTTGGGGGAAATCTGGGAAATCTTATGTCCGGTCTAAGGCAAATGGTCTTTTTGCAATAGGGATGGTGCAAACCAAGAGAAAGTCCTGTTGTAGCGTACCTCGGTTGAGAATAAAATATGTTAGTGCTGTGACAGTAATCGAATAAAACGGAAAGGGGATACCTAGTCAGTTACACAACTGAAATGTGTCTTCCGCATTTAACCCAACCCCTCTGAATCAGAGAGGGGAACAGTGGGTTAACTGCCTTGCTCAGGGGCAGAAAGACAGAAATTTACCTTGTCAGCTCGGGGATTCAATCGGTTACTGGCCCAACGCTCTGACCACTAGAATAATCGGGTAACTGCCGGTTATGGATGAAGACAATTGAGCAAATAAAATAACTGTCAAAACCGTTTTTAAATAGGCCTACATTAATTTTTGGATTGTTAAAAAAAATACTATTTTCATATAGATAAACTATACCTAATAGGGGGACTGTTTATTTAAAAAATATATATACACTGCTCAAAAAAATAAAGGGAACACTTAAACAACACAATGTAACTCCAAGTCAATCACACTTCTGTGAAATCAAACTGTCCACTCAGGAAGCAACACTGATTGACAATACATTTCACATGCTGTTGTGCAAATGGAATAGACAAAAGGTGGAAATTATAGGCAATTAGCAAGACACCCCCCAATAAAGGAATGGTTCTGCAGGTGATGACCACAGACCACTTCTCAGTTCCTATGCTTCCTGGCTGATGTTTTGGTCACTTTTGAATGCTGGCGGTGCTTTCACTCTAGTGGTAGCATGAGACGGAGTCTACAACCCACACAAGTGGCTCAGGTAGTGCAGCTCATCCACGATGGCACATCAATGCGAGCTGTGGCAAAAAGGTTTGCTGTGTCTGTCAGCGTAATGTCCAGAGCATGGAGGCGCTACCAGGAGACAGGCCAGTACATCAGGAGACGTGGAGGAGGCCGTAGGAGGGCAACAACTCAGCAGCAGGACTGCTACCTCCGCCTTTGTGCAATGAGGTGCACTGCCAGCGCCCTGCAAAATGACCTCCAGCAGGCCACAAATGTGCATGTGTCTGTTTCTGACCGTTTGAGCAGACTCCATGAGGGTGGTATGAGGGCCCGACGTCCACAGGTGGGGGTTGTGCTTACAGTCCAACACCGTGCAGGACGTTTGGCATTTGCCAGAGAACACCAAGATTGGCAAATTCGCCACTGGCGCCCTGTGCTCTTCACAGATGAAAGCAGGTTCACACTGAGCACATGTGACAGAGTCTGGAGACGCCGTGGAGAACGTTCTGCTGCCTGCAACATCCTCCAGCATGACCGGTTTGGCGGTGGGTCAGTCATGGTGTGGGGTGGCATTTCTTTGTGGGGCCGCACAGCCCTCCATGTGCTCGCCAGAGGTAGCCTGACTGCCATTAGGTACCGAGATGAGATCCTCAGAGCCCTTGTGAGACCATATGCTGACACATGCACATTTGTGGCCTGCTGGAGGTCATTTTGCAGGGCTCTGGCAGTGCTACTCCTTGCACAAAGGCGGAGGTAGCGGTCCTGCTTCTGGGTTGTTGCCCTCCTACGGCCTCCTCCACGTCTCCTGATGTACTGGCCTATCTCCTGGTAGCGCCTCCATGCTCTGGACATTACGCTGACAGACACAGCAAACCTTCTTGCCACAGCTCGCATTGATGTGCCATCCTGGATGAACTGCACTACCTGAGCAACTTTTGTGGGTTGTAGACTCCATCTCATGCTACCACTAGAGTGAAAGCACCGCCAGCATTCAAAAGTGACCAAAACATCAGCCAGGAAGCATAGGAACTGAGAAGTGGTCTGTGGTCATCACCTGCAGAACCATTCCTTTATTGGGGGGTGTCTTGCTAATTGCCTATAATTTCCACCTTTTGTCTATTCCATTTGCACAACAGCATGTGAAATTTATTGTCAATCAGTGTTGCTTCCTAAGTGGACAGTTTGATTTCACAGAAGTGTGATTGACTTGGAGTTACATTGTGTTGTTTAAGTGTTCCCTTTATTTTTTTGAGCAGTGTATATACTGTGGGGCAAAAAAGTATTTAGTCAGCCACCAATTGTGCAAGTTCTCCCACTTAAAAAGATGAGAGGCCTGTAATTTTCATCATAGGTACACTTCAACTCTGACAGACAAAATGAGGGAAAAGAGGATGAGGATTTTTAATGAATTTTCTTTGCAAATTATGGTTGAAAATAGGTTTTTGGTCACCAACAAACAAGCAAGATTTCTGGCTCTCACAGACCTGTAACTTCTTCTTTAAGAGGCTCCTCTGTCCTCCACTCGTTACCTGTATTAATGGCACCTGTTTGAACTTGTTATCAGTATAAAAGACACCTGTCCACAACCTCAAACAGTCACACTCCAAACTCCACATGGCCAAGACCAAAGAGCTATCAAAGGACACCAGAAACAAAATTGTAGACCTGCACCAGGCTGTGAAGACTGAATCTGCAATAGGTAAGCAGCTTGGTTTGAAGAAATCAACTGTGGGAGCAATTATTAGGAAATGGAAGACATACAAGACCACTGATAATCTCCCCCGATCTGGGGCTCCACGCAAGATCTCACCCCGTGGGGTCAAAATGATCACAAGAACGGTGAGCAAAAATCCCAGAACCACACGGGGGGACCTAGTGAATGACCTGCAGAGAGCTGGGACCAAAGTAACAAAGCCTACCAGCAGTAACACACTACGCCGCCAGGGACTCAAATCCTGCAGTGCCAGACGTGTCACCCTGCTTAAGCCAGTACATGTCCAGGCCCGTCTGAAGTTTGCTAGAGAGCATTTGGATGATCCAGAAGAAGATTGGGAGAATGTCATATGGTCAGATGAAACCAAAATAGAACTTTTTGGTAAAAACTCAACTCGTCGTGTTTGGAGGACAAAGAATGCTGAGTTGCATCCAAAGAACACCATACCTATTGTGAAGCATGGGGGTGGAAACATCATGCTTTGGGGATGTTTTTCTGAAAAGGGACCAGGACGACTGATCCGTGTAAAGGAAAGAATGAATGGGGCCATGTATCGTGAGATTTTTGAGTGAAAACCTCCTTCCATCAGCAAGGGCATTGAAGATGAATAGTGGCTGGGTCTTTCAGCATGACAATGATCCCAAACACACCGCCCGGGCAATGAAGGAGTGGCTTCGTAAGAAGCATTTCAAGGTCCTGGAGTGGCCTAGCCAGTCTCCAGATCTCAACCCCATAGAAAATCTTTGGAGGGAGTTGAAAGTCTGTGTTGCCCAGCAACAGCCCCAAAACATCACTGCTCTAGAGGAGATCTGCATGGAGGTAGGGGCCAAAATACCAGCAACAGTGTGTGAAAACCTTGTGAAGACTTACAGAAAACGTTTGACCTCTGTCATTGCCAACAAAGGGTTTATAACAAAGTATTGAGAAACTTTTGTTATTGACCAAATACTTATTTTCCACCATAATTTGCAATTAAATTCATTTAAAAAAAATAATAATATTCATTCATCCAGGTCGCAATTGTAAATGAGAACGTGTTCTCAATTTGCCTACCTGGTTAAATAAAGGTTAAATAAATTAAAAATAAAAAAAAAATTCACTACAATGTGATTTTCTGGATTTTATTTTCTCTTTTTGTCTGTCATAGTTGAAGTGTACCTATGATGAAAATTACAGGCCTCATCTTTTTAAGTGGGAGAACTTGCACATTTGGTGGCTGACTAAATACTTTTTTGCCCCACTGTATATAATTTCACCTTTTTATTTAACTGGGTAAGTCAGTTTCCCCAATGCTGGAATAGGGGGGAGCAGTAAAAAAAGTTTGGTAACCCCTGTCCTAGGCTGTACAGTGTCGGCCCGTAATGCAATTTTATGAATGTTCATGTGGTAGGTAGCTTATCGTTTATAAAACAGGCAATTTACTGCTAATTCCTGTCATTTGGTTACATTAATTTCTGTTAATGCATGTATTAATTAGTAATTTACTGTCCTCATTTTTGGAGAGGAAATGCTGTTTGCAGAGTTCACAACTTGCAACACTTGTGAGAAACACATTTTGGTTTATTTCATATCATTTACATGCTTCATGTGAGCAATGAACATGTGTCTGGTTTCTCTGTCCTGTTAATGCTGATGGAGCGTGCGTGCTCACGCTGAGCACGCATAAGTACCCGACCTGCTTCTCGTAAATGTCAAATGTAGGGAAGTGCCCATTTGGCTTTTTAATTTAATTTTATTGTCTTAACTCACCACCACTAATAAGCGGAGCTTCTCAGTAATTTTGTCTTCACCTCACACAGTAATTCAACAAAGATGGATATATATATTTTTACATCCATTCAAATTTATTATGGCTCCTCACACTATTTGAAAAATCTTTCCAGTGCTCTCCCCCTTGGTAATGGGCGTTGCTGATAAATAGGCTGTGGACATGTTGCGTGTATCTTAATGATTGTCAATTTCCTCTTTATACTATAGCATAGCTGTCCCCTTCATACTTTCCTTGTCAATTCTAGGCTTGGGTGGTATACCGGGGTATTTGGAAATAGCCACAGGATAGTTTTTCAATACATTACAGCTATTTTGAAAGTAAATGCCTGAAGTCAACTTGTGCAATACATTAGGAGATAAAGCAGATCTCATTCTTCATTTCACCTGTCACAATATGAAGCTTACTGCTACACCAAGAAAAGTAACTACACATCAGTCAGATAGCTGAATGCTCGTTTGTGAATTCTCATCCAAGTGGAGAAGTGCAACTGAAGCACGAAATTTGTCTGATGCCGAGCAGAAATGACAATAAGAAGCATTTTAGATCTACAAGATGTTTATTTTGTGTTTTAGCTTTCTGCTGTGTTTGAGAAGGCAAAGCCCTTAGGATGAGTTCTCTGCCACTGCTGTCTTGGTTTCCTTGTGTGTTTTTTCTCCTCTGTTCTCGGCCCGTCTGCTCCTCCCCCTTGTCAAGCAGCGCAGGCAGGCCTGTTGCCCTAGCGACTCCAGACTCCACACAGACACAGCGTGTACACATGCTGCTCCAGAGCAGAACTGTTCTTCCTTCAGACAAGCATGCGTCAACTTTGTTCATTTGCGGAATGTCTCTCGTTCACAATCGCTTGTAAAAGGCCAAACTCACAAATGTTTAACTTTATGAGCTGGATTGCCTGTTTTTGCAATTTGTTTATTTTCATTTGTGTTCATTAACATATTTATCTAGCAGCCTCCAGGGACATTTGCTATTACTACAGCTAATTTTGTTAGCCTGTTGGACGTCTATTATCAGAATGCTTTTTTGTGGGGGGGTTTGGCGTCCCTTGTGTACTAAGCCGGTAATACGGTAAATCCTAAGGTAGGCCTCGGTTTTTCTGGAGGTGAAAGAAGCGCACACCTGTTTAGGCGAGGTGCTGGCTAGCAGAGTAGAACGCTTGACAAAGAAGAGCCGCACACTCTAGGAGCTCAGATGCAGTAAGGTTTTTAATATTTAAGGAAAGGATAATAAATATTTGCTCTTCTCTGACATGTGCTGGTGGCTTTGATTGACGTGTGTGAGTTCGCTCATTCTCTCTATAGGCCCATTTGTCCATTCAGAAAGTTTCCTAAAATACCCTGACTGGACTCCATCTCTTTAAGAAGAATCAAATGCTCCTGTCATGATGTAATCTTGTAAACGGTCTATTTTCAGTAGCTTAGGCTACGTTCTTTCTCTCATTACGGCGTCCTCTCTTTAAAGAACATATGCCAATGCAATTGCCACCGAATAACGTCAGCAGCAGGGTTTGTGACGTTATAGAAATATTTCAGGGAAAGATAGCCTAACAAGAAGAAGAAAAATCTTCCTCCCACTGCTGCTGGCCTTAGCAGATTCTGCTGTTATGATCCTAATAGGCTACAATAGGGGTCGGCAACCTTTTCCATTTGGAGTGCCAATTTCTTACTGCTTCTACCGATCTGCTTGCCAGTTATGATTTTTATATGCACATTTTCGAGGAATAGTTTAATTTATAGTAGGAAGACTATCTCAAAATCATTATGTGGTTAATCGAAATTGTAAAAGTAATGCATATTGTCTACTAAATAAAAATAGCCTACTTAAAGCCAACAAATAAAAACATTGCAGCCTGCAGGTGGAAAATATCCTGGTTTTTAAAATAAATGTAGTATAAATCACATTGGGTACGCATGGCCTGTCTGCAAGGACCTTGAAACGTTCTATTAACTTGGGTCAGGCCTGAACCTCATGCTAGCAAACTTGCAACATTGTATAAAATATATTTCCGCCAGTGAGCTCCAGACAGACAGTGCTGAAGGCTATTTGCGCAAGAGTAAGATGTAATCAGGTAGGCCTATTTGATCAGGTAGGCCTACGTTTCCACCGGATCAGAGCATAACCCCTAAACCCCCCCGACCTTTCACTCTGAGTGGTTATCGAAAGACAGCTAGAAAGATGATCAAATGGGCTACGTTGAGGAACTATTGTCATTCTCAATGGATGTAAAAACAGACTAGGGTCTGCCCTAGGGGCAACTATATCCAACTATGTTGGAACTATGTTGGACATGACACGATCTATGTTCATGTCATGTCTGACTACTGCAGTGTCACTGCCATGTGCTAGCTAACAGCCATGTGCTAGCTAACAGCCATGTGTCCATGTGCTAGCTAACAGCAACAAGCACAGACAAGCTAAATGTGAAAGCATCCAGCAGATATCAGCTTCTCATTAGCTAGCTAATGTTAGCTTTATTATAGTTATAAAGCATTGCTGACTGTTTAATGTTTTGAAATAACATATTTATTTGAATCATTATATACATAGACTTGGCAAGCTCTTTGGCATCAAGCTTTGGCGAGTAGAAAAATTGCCGTGAAAACAGAAGACCTGACTTTTTCGGTTAATTACTTTTGATGCACCCATTGCAAAGATTTGTGTAACTTGCTCCTTGTTCTATCTGTGCCTGTAGTCTACAGCAGCTGCCATTACTACAGCAGTGAAAAACCGGAGCCAGTAATTCCCAGAAAATCCACAACAACTTGACCCCCCCTCCCCTCCCCCAACGGGCCTACTGCCAAGTCAAATATTTTGATTAGTTGAATCAGTGTTACTGCTTGGCTGGAACAAAAGCATGCACCCACGCTAGCCTCTTCTTTCTTTGTTCTTATTATTGTTTCTTTGTTCTACCCCTATTTGATAAAGGTTAAATGCACACAAGTATTTTAATTGCTATGTCATGAACCACTGCAGTACATAACCTAGGCCCTTGTTTTATAAGATTTAGGATAGGCTGGCAAGTGTTTTTTTTAAATGGATTAAGTAAGTTTACAATAGGCCAGCATTTTCACAGCTTCATTTTCAAATTATTCGTTTTTCCGTTTGACCTGTTTGGCTGTGTGCCATCCATTAATATTTGCCATGCTATTCATCAGGTAGTAGCCTAGTCCATGTTAACTGGTATGCTCACAACTATGAGAATAATTTAATGTTGGGAGCATTATTAAGATAAGAGCAGTAGTATCCTTTTTGCATAAATTATATTTTCTTCACCTGAGCAATAATGGATGGTAACCTACATACATTTTTTATTTAAAACAAAAAACTTTTAACTAGGCAAGTAAGTTAAGAACAAATTCTTATTTACAACGATGGCCAAACCCTAACCCGGACGATGCAGGGCCATATGGCACTCCCAATCACGGTCGGTTGTGATACAGCCTGGAATCGAACTAGGGTCTGTAGTGACGCCTCGGGCACTGAGAGGCAGTGCCTTAAACTGCTGCTTGGGAGCCAAATGCAGTGGGAAGACGACTCCAAGACTCATCTCCACTCCAATCAGAATACCTCAGTCTTAAAATATGACACATTAAGTTGGATAAAAACGGATAAATGAGCAAGAAAATGTAGGCTAGTTCAAAACGCTTAGGACGTGGGCCAAAAACAAAAAACGTGGAGTTGCTCGATCCCTGTCGAGGGAGATGTTTTTTTTTGTGTATGCCCGTAAAACATTCTTATGATGACTATAACATTTGTTGGCACCTTAAATTCTTGCACATTTTCTCATAAGTATATTTCAACACTGTCTGCTCAGGCAAATATGCCGAACTACTAAACTTTGAACCAATCAGAACTCCGGCAGGGCTTGTTCAAACTGCAGTAGGATGGTTCTCCTCACAGGTGAGTGAATAGCACTTGGTTGATCTCTGGGAGCAGGACACTGGAGAGCTGAAGAGATCATGTGAGACAAAAGTGAGGGACAAGAATTAATAAATAAATCAGCACAGCAAAGGAATGTAGTTTGGCAGCTAGAAAATGAACATCCTGCCAGTCTGAGGCAGGGTACTCTTCAATCATCCTACTCCAACTATTAACAGGGATAATGCGCCATTTCTTATTTGTCAGTATGGATGAATTTAGTGGTCCTGCCTTGATTACTTGGAATAAACTGATAGCTGTGCCGGAATTACATGGTATCTAGTCATAAAGCTATTTGCTCTAGCTAGCTAGCAACAGATCTACTTGTTAACTCAGCAAATGTATTCTTTAAAGCCAAACAGCAGATGTAAGATATAGGTTAGAGCTTCATGAAAAGGTATCTAGTTGACAGTAGGCTGTTTTTCCTGTAAGGAGGCATTCGGACTGGAGTTGCTGAGTGCGAAGGGGGAAATCTGGTGTTGGCCCTTGTGAGGGTAGCACAAGGCCCGTGCACATTCCCACAGAACGTGCCCTGTGAACGGACTGAAGCCCCTCCCCCTCTATGGTCTTTAATTTAAATTAGCTATGGCTGATTGTTCACTTTGATGGCATTAGTCGCTCCTCCAAGCCTCGACACATTTCCCTCTGCTCTCGTGCCACTCTGTTAGTTTTGCTAAAGCCGATGGAATTAACTTCAGCGACGGAATCGCCAAATGCTTGCCTTCCACTTCCTTTTTCAAGCCTATGTCACATACACAAGCTCACACAAATCAGCCCAATAATGTTTCTTTTCCTTTTTTGTTGACTTAAGTTTTTTCAGTGCCGCAGGGATCTTCTCTGTGCTCTTTTGGGCCGCGGTGTTCTCTCATGGTTGACAGTTCTCTTCCAAAAACTGGTTACACAACTCCCGTCAGAGAGTAAAGTTGAACACCTCACTGACACCTGGTGTTGTAACTTTATTATGCAAATTCCTCACAAGGCACTCGAGGCTTTTCCCTTTTCACAACCGATATCGAATTAGAGTGGTCTGTCCATCCACCTTCAGTCTGTTTTGCGGATCACAGTATGCGATAGGCTAACTCTCCAACTTAAAACATGAGCCCATTTGTCTGACCGCTTTGAAACTTGAGTAGAACTACAAGAAGTCTAGTACTTTCATCCTCTCTTTTAACACGCTTCCTTTATTTCTCTCTGCATTGTTGCTTTTACTCAAAATATATCTCCCCGAAGCCATGCCCCTGTACTGTGACAGCTCGCAACCTCAGAATATATTCCTGCATGCTCTCAGGACTTTATAAATAGCCAGCGCAGTTAGTTGCCAATTATTGGCTGCACCCTTGAGTGACCTTGGCCTGGTGAGTAGACACTCTGAGGCAGTATTGTAAACAGATGAGCACAGCTGATCTCCCTCTACTGCCTTTCACTGTCATGAACGTGCTCACTGTGTGTGTTCATATATTTTCTTCGATTTGTTTTGTATTTGCTCATAGTAACCACTCTAGCACTTTCAAATGGCTATTTTCTTGTCATTCAGCCTAAAAATAGTTGGTGCATGGAATGCCTACTGCAGTTATGTCCTTTTACAAGGTCACTTTGACTTGGCTATAAGGCCCTCAAATGCCTTTACACCAGCAGAAAAGTTTCCCACTTGCAGGAATTAAGATTTATTTTTGATGTAGTGCATTTGTTTTCCCTGCAAAAGAGTTTGTCGCTGAATGTAAACTCACTTTGATGTCTCTGGCTAATATATAGTCCATGAGCCAGGGGGGTCGTCGGTCCGGCTCACTTGGGCTGACGATGTCTCACAGGGATTTTCTTGAAGGCCTATGTTAGTGATGAGCAGGTTAACTTATAACCCGCAGTTCCTGCGGTTATATCTACGGGGCAGGTGGGTTTAGGGTCATTAAATATTGTGTGGGGTTGAATAAAGGTTTCATTCTTGTGTAGTTTATATCTATAGGCTATATAGAGGTTTTTTCTTTCATTATTTTAGGATTTCTGGCATTTGTGTGTAAGCTTGAGGACCTAACTGTACTCGCACCAAATAGCTTACACGCCAATCTCTTTTGGAAATGGGCAGAAAAAGTTAGCGTAGACCCACGGAGGCAAGAAGGACAATGTCAAACTTTATTTCATTAAGAGAATGACTACGAAATGGAGTGTTGAACATAAAGGTAGGGCCCAAAAATGATTTGGTGAAGTGGTAAAAGAGGATGATAGCAGTGTTATGTGCGATTGTGAGGCGCTATACAAATTCCACAGTCACAAGATGGGGACTTCAAGGGAACTGTAACCTGCTGTTTAGATCGGTTAAAGGGAAACTGAAATCTAGGCACTGACTGTAGGTCTATAACCACTCCCATAGCCTTAATAATAACTCCTGTGCATATGCGGATCCTGTGATGGCCTTGTATCTACAAATCTTTTTAAAACCCTGTTCTAGCTGTGAGTGTCAAATGTGGTGCCTTTATCACCAAAGTTACAATCCAAAAACTGCCCCACCACATGGAATTCTATGACTAAGCTTCCAACATTCTAACGTCAATGGCACAATGTGGGTTATTTTTAAACAAGAGTTGTAGCTGGTGTGCTTTCAGTGACATTTCCAGATCCACTTGTCAAAGGTTAAAATGTATCGGGGGGGGTTTCCTTTTTCTAAGCAACTTATACAGATAATTCTGGTACTTTAGGTCATGTAGTGCATGTGGACACCTGCTTGTCGAACATCTCATTCCAAAATCATGGGCTTTAATAAAGAGTTGGTCACCCCTTTGCAGCTATAACAGCCTCCACTCTTCTGGGAAGGCTTTCCACTAGATGTGGGAACATTGCTGCAGGGACTTGCTTCCATTCAGCCATGAGCATTAGTGAGGTCGGGCACTGATGTTGGTGCATTAGGCCTGGCTCGTAGTCGGTGTTCCAATTCATCAGTGTTTGATGGGGTTGAGGTCAGGGCTCTGTGCAGGCCAGTCAAGTTCTTCCACACCGATCTCGACAAACCATTTCTGTATGGACCTCGCTTTGTCCACGGGATCATTGTCATGCTGAAACCGGAAAGATCCTTCCCCAAACTGTTGCCACAAAGTTGGGAGCACAGAATTGTCTAGAATGTCATTGTATGCTGTAGGGTTAAGATTTCCCTTCACTTGAACTACGGGGCCTAACCCGAACCATGAAAAACAACCCCAAACCATTATTCCTCCTCCACCAAACTTTACAGTTAGCACTATGCATTGGGGAAGGTAGCGTTCTCCTGGCATTCGCCAAACCCAGATTCGTTCCGTCGGACTGCCAGATGGTGAAGCGTGATTCACCGCTTCAGAGGACGCTTGTCCAATGGCGGGGAACTTTACACCACTCCAGCCGACGCTTGGGATTGCGCATGGTGCGCTTAGGCTTGTGTGTGGCTGCTCGGCCATGGAAACCCATTTAATTGAAATACAATTTTTACATGCTTCAGCACTCGGCGGACCTGTTCTTGAGCTTGTGTGGCCTACCACTTCCCGGCTGAGCGTTGTTGCTCCTAGATGTTTCTACTTCACAGCAGCACTCCCAGTTGACCAGGGCAGAAATTTGACGAACTGACTTGTTGGAAAGGTAACATCCTATGGCGGTGCCTCGTTGAAAGTCGCGGCGCTCTTCAGTAAGGTCGGCGTACTGCTAATGTTTGTCTATGGAGATTGCATGGCTCTGTGCTCAATTTTATGAACCTGTCAGCAACGGGTGTGGATGAAAAAGCCAAATCCACTAATTTCAAGGGGTGTCCACATACTTTTGTAAATATGAGTTATGTACGCTAGAGGTCAAGGTTCTGTTGACTTGAACATTCCAAAAATGTGTCTGATAGCTGTGAATCTAAGCTTTCTAATAATATATTATTGATGTGAGCAATAGCTTGTTGTATACTGAACCGTATGGGAGGGATGAAAAAGAGTAGCGCAGAGAATGCTACCATTGATGTAGTGCTATCACACATTTTCCAACTCTAGGGACAAAAAAATTACTTAGACATCGTTGGCCCAAGTGAGCCCAATGGCCCAAATTTGGGGATCTAGCTCATGGACTAAAAGGCCCTTTGAGTCACAAGGAGCTCTCCAATATGGAAGAATAGCCCCTGTGTTGGTGCTGAGAGCAGTGGCTGGCTCTCAGGCTGCTGGGCCACATCCAGACCATGCTGCTCCACTTATCTCTTTGCCACAGCAGGGGCTTTTGGCCCGCAGTTGCCCACTCAAAGGAGGCTTTATGGGTACACCATGGACAACCTCCTCTCCCACCCCCTGGAATAGCACATCCCTCGGGTCTATAAATCAGATGTTTGTGTGTCCAAATCTGCTGTTGGGGTATCTGTGCTGAAATGTCTAAAACTGAGCTAAATGAGGATTCCCTGGTATTGTACAGGGAACTGACTGACACTCTTTGCCCCTAGAATATTTTCAGGCTCATGTAGGCAAGGCCTAAAGCTGTTTTGAAAGACTAAACCTAAAGATCCACTATGAAGAAATCCCTCTGCCATTTCCTGGTTGCTAAAATTCTTGTAGTTTGCCTAATTTCAGTTGTGACAACAATCAAGTAGTGTAGAGAATCATTGTACCATCTAAACTGCTGGGAAATATATTTTCCATAACCAAAAATATTGTATTTTCAGCTGTTTTAAAGCTGGTGTACAAAACCGAATGTAAAAGACACAAAAACAAAACTTGATACCGTGAGGCATAGAAATAAGGCACATAGAACGGATCTACCGCTTGCTTCTTAGACTTGTTTTCACTAAGTGACAGATCTATAATGCAGATTTCTAATGAATTTGGTTGGGTCGCCCAAAAAGTTACATATTTCATTTGTTATTATTAATCACACAAGTGAGTCAATGTATGAGTATCCAGCATTAATTTATCAGACACAGAAATCACACTTTGATAAGCCCTCTATCTAAGAGCTTCAGCTCTTATATTCCTGTTTGAACTTGCCTTTGTCTCTCTGAGACGGTGATGCTGAATTGGCGGTAATTACACACGCACACGCACACCGTTCCGGCTCTGCTAATGACTTTTAAAGTTGGAAGATGTTAGTTGTGGGCTGCAGTAATGTGTAATGTCTTTCCATCAGTGTAGGTCGTACTGTACTGCGGCTGGGTCCCTGGGCTCTGGGCCCCGGTGACAGTCTGTCTGCAGCGCTGTGCCGCGGCTCCTGCCCCGTCATCTGATACCTCCGCACAGCTTAGGTTGCCCAGCAACCCCCCCGGCCTGCTTTATTTGACTATAGGGTTTGTGCGCAAAATTTTAGGGCAGAAATAAAATGGATATGTTTGGCTAAATCAAACGTTTTTATTTTCATGCAGACATATCAAGACTGGTGATATGCAGTCCTTCCCGAACTGTCGTTGACACACTTCGGTTCATTTACAACGTCCAATTTGCTTGGTGCGTGACTAACTTGAGGCTCACACTCTCTCCTGCTCAGGTCTCCATGGTGCCATGCTGGATTTCTGTCTCAGCATCAATATGTTCTCTATCCCTATGGATCTGTATGACCCCCTGCACCAATGCTGGTCTCTCTACAAGCTTCCTCAACATGCCCCCGCACCATGGATCCCCCAGTGAGGTAAGGCTGCTCTCTCTGGCTGTTACAGTGAATCAGAGGGATCACTCCTGCTTTAGATTATACTTGTGATGATACATGTTCAACCCCATACGGTGTGTAATTTGTGCAAGATGTGTTGTGGTCACATGCTTGGTTGGTGAATGCATCTCTGTTTGGATCCCTTCTCCGAGCCTATTTCTTTAACCTAACAAATGTTTGTTTCTCTGCGGAGGGCACCGGTGATTACCACACAACCTGATTATACCCCTCCCCCTCTAAAGAGATTAAACCCTGACCTCTCCCGGCAGACAGAGCTGGCCAATCAGCGGGTGGTTACCCGGCTCTTAATTGCAGGCACAGATTGGGTCATTGGAGCTGTCTGCTGATGTGATTAATAACTGGAGGAATAAGAGCAGGAAAGGACCTGATTGCACATGCTCCCAGAGGTTTACATATCTGAGTTTTCCATGGGTGGAGTGACTCCCACCATGAGAGAACATCTAGAATGGGTTATTTTTGGGCGGTGGACATTTTTTTGTATATATGTATATAAAAAGAGGTATCTCCTCGTCATTAAGTCACCATTTTAGTTCACAGTTTAAACATGTATAAAATATGAGAAGACAATGAACTGATCGGTGGCTTATATGTTCTCTTTTGTTTTTGTTTGAGGGAAAAAAAACACTGACACTGAGTTTGCGCACTCCGCCGTCAGACCTTCAAACAGAGTCAGGGAGTCTACTCGAGCAAATTGCTACCATATGTTCACAGAGAATGTTGAACCCAATATATTTCACGTCCTCACTTTTAAACAGGACTTAAGGCGAGTTGGTGAGTTTCCAATTTGTGCCGGTCTACTTTTGTGTCCAACTTTTTCTCCTGAATCATCACTCATAGACTGAAGAGTGGTGTGACTTTAAGAAAGCAACTGGGATCTTCTCTCCTTATAGAGGTTGTGGTTGAGGGTGACACAGGTCTAGTCTCTGGAAGGGGGGGGGTCCTGTTGACAGGGATACAGTGAGGCTTGTTTCTTGCACTCCCACTGGACTGTTAATTACAGAAGTAGCCTAACCGTGTGACTCCTGGCTTATTGACGGAAGAAGCTAGCAGTTATCCTGACAGATTAGCCAGACTTGGCTCTGTGCAATTGAGCCTTTCGGCCTTGCTCCATTGTTCTGGTATGTGTCAGCAGAGTTCCAATCCAGCACAGTTCTAGATGCATAAGAAAAAAGGAGGGGGGCATACAGGTAACTGCCCAAATACAGGAAACACTTGAGTAAATGAGGGACACAAAGTATATTGAAACTTTGACTCCTTGCTGTCCCCAGTCCACCTGGCCTTGCTGCTGCTCCAGTTTCAACTGTTCTGCCTGCGGCTATGGAACCCTGACCTGTTCACCGGACGTGCTAAAAAAGCCAACTGACATTTACTCCTGAGGTGCTGACTTGCTGCACCCTCGTTAACTACTGTGATTATTATTATTTGACCATGCTGGTCATTTATGAACATTTGAACATCTTGGCCATGTTCTGTTATAATCTCTACCCGGCACAGCTAGAGGAGGACTGGCCACCCCTCATAGCCTGGTTCCTCTCTAGGTTTCTTCCTAGGTTTTGGCCTTTCTAGGCCGTTTTTCCTAGCCACCGTGCTTCTGCACCTGCATTGCTTGCTGTTTTAGGCTGGGTTTCTGTACAGCACCTTGAGATATCAGCTGATGTACGAAGGACTATATAAATACATTTGATTTGAACACACAGGTATGGTTACTGGGTTAATTAAGCAATTTACATACCATCATGCCTAGGTTCATGTATAAAAATTCCCAATTGCCCATTATTTGGCTACCATGGCGAGAAGAAGAGATATGTTATTGGAACGAGGGTTCTCAAAGGAGCATAGGGGGTTTAAGAATCGTACCCTTTTTTTTAAATTTTCGCCTAAAATGACATACCCAAATCTAACTGCCTGTAGCTCAGGACATGCATATTCTTGATACCATTTGAAAGGAAACACTGAAGTTTGTTGAAATGTGAAATTAATGTAGGACAATATAACACATTAGATCTGGAAAAAGATAATGCAAACAAAAACATGTTTTATTTTTTATTATAATCTTTGAAATGCAAGAGAGAGGCCATAATATAATATTGCCGTTTAGGCACTATTTCGATCTTGGCCACTAGATGGCAGCAGTGTATGGTGCAGTTTCAGACTGATCCAGTGAAGCATAGCAATACTGCACACATCTTTTTTATCAAGTCTGCCCAAATGTGCCGAATTGGTCATTTTATAAATTTTCAAGTACATAACTATAGAAAACATACAAAAATTATATGGTAATAAAACATTGAGTTTACACACTCCCAGGAAGGTCATACATGATGGAAAATTTGCTTCCCTACAGAAACGACACAAACCTTACCACATCTAGATGGCCGGGTGGGGTGGGTGTGGGGCCAGAAACAGCAGGGGTTCAAACTTTAGAACTCAGTTCCTACATTTGAATATAAAAATATATTTTATCAAACAAAACTATGCTACATTTTATCTCTGGGACCCTCAGGATGACAAATCAGAGCAAGATTCCTGAATTTAAGTACATCAGAGGTGAATGTATCAAACCAAGTGCCGTGATAAAAGTTTGTTGTTCACTCTCCTCAATAGCATGGTATTTTTGTCACTGTAATAGCTACTGTAAATTGGACAGCGCAGTTAGATTAACAAGAATGTAAGCTTTCTGCACATAAGACATGTCTGTGTCCTGGAATGTTGATGTTACTTACGTCATTCTAGTCACATTAGCACACGTTAGCAATGCCCAAACCGGACTTGTCGCGTGCATTGCAAAATAAATGTACACATGCATGTTATTCAGTCATTGCACCCACACTGCTCGCGCGCGCCAATGAATGTCTGCGTTGCCAGGCGCTAAAATATAAGTTGATTCTATTTGTGACGCAGAACGCGATGCAAGTCCTGCCTCTCCCATCTCCTCATTGGTTTTTAGAAACGTATACCCACGTGCCATCTTCTCATTGGTTTTTAGGAACATATACCCAGGTGGGTGATGGAAAGATGAACTGAGGTCGGTTGTGGTAATACACCTTATTATGAAAGTTAGTTTCCAATCGCCATATAAAGTCCAAAGAAGAAAAAGAAGCCTGGAAGGAGGAGAGATGACTAGAAACGATTCGGTTGAACGTTTTATGTGTGGATTAATTGTCGGAGTAGAGGACCTTGTGCATTTAAGGTAAAATAACAACTCAATGTTTGTCCAGGGACAAATTAGCTAGCAACAGCAAGCTAGCAAAATAGGACAAATTAGCTACCAACTGCAAGCTAGCTAGCTAAATTGCCATAAATGATTAATGCTTTTCAACCTGTCCCCAAATTAATCTAATCAAATTTTATTGGTCACATACACATGGTTAGCAGATGTTAATGCGAGTGTAGCGAAATGCTTGTGCTTCTAGTTCCGACCGTGCAGTAATATCTAACAAGTAATCTAACAATTTCACAACAACTACCTTATACACACAAATGTAAAGGAATGAATAAGAATATGTACATATAAATACATGGAAAAGCGATGGCCGTGCGGCATAGGCAAGATGCAGTAGATGGTATAGAGTACAGTATACATATGAGATGAGTAATGTAGGGTATGTAAACATTATATAAAGTGGCATTGTTTAAAGTGATGAGTGATACATTTATTACATCCATTTTTTTATTATTAAAGTGGCTAGAGATTTGAGTCAGTGTGTTGGCAGCAGCCACTCAATGTTAGTGATGGCTGTTTAACAGTCTGATGGCCTTGAGATAGATGCTTTTTTTCAGTCTCTCTGTCCCAGCTTAGATGCACCTGTACTGACCTCGCCTTCTGGAAGATAGCGGGTTGAACAGGCAGTGGCTCGGGTGGTTGTTTTCCTTGATGATCTTTTTGGCCTTCCTGTGACATCGGGTGGTGTAGGTGTCTTGGAGGGCAGGTAGTTTGCCCCCGGTGATGCATTGTGCAGACCTCACTACCCTCTGGAGAGCCTTACTGAAAGATTAGTGGAATCTGTGTGGGTAGCTGGACAGGTAGGATGACTGACAGTGAAGGTGAACAGGTGGTCACGTGTCAGGTGACAGAGGAATGGATGAGACTGAGGCAGGAATTCCTTTAACCATAAAGTGGTATATTTACTGAGTAGTCTGGCTGCATAACAAAGGAAACAAAAACATGTATCCAATCAAATTCATAATCACAAAGATCAAATCATAACAATCATTCATTATTAACATAATTAGGGAATTCAACAATCCAGTTCATTAAGAAGTCAATAGTAATCACCCGTGAGTCATTTAGGCTCTTAACTATTTATCATAATCATGAAATAAATACAAACAGTGAATGGTCATTCAATCTATAATCCCCTTTAGTTTGATATCAAAGTCGATCAATTAGCAAACAATGATGTTTCTCATTTCACCCTTTCAATTGTCTTCATGTGTACATGTAATTGATTTAATTACATATTAACGATATCGATTGCATAATTGGCCTATGAGGATCCGTATGGCCGCGATCATTGACAATTCACATTACACCATATGTTTGAAGCGTGTGCTCCAAGCCGCGCTCCGCGATAATAATAACTGATGGCCCACTCTCCCGATCGCAACAGATACTTCAGATGAAAGGTAACAGAGTCGGGAGATCTGTCGGTCATTGCCACCTGACCTAATTAAAGCGCCCCTGGCCCAGCTGATGAATTAAAGGATTATTCCACCAACTCCATGGGCCTTTTCTACACTTACGGTTGTGGGCGGAGCAGTTGCCGTACCAGGCGGTGATACAGCCCGACAGGATGCTCTCGATTGTGCATCTGTAAAAGTTTGAGTGTTTTTGGTGACAAGCTGAATTTCTTCAGCCTCCTGAGGTTGAAGAGGTGCTGTTGCGCCTTCTTCACCACACTGTCTGTGTGGGTGGACCATTTCAGTTTTTCTGGGATGTGTACGCCGAGGAACTTAACTTTCCACCTTCTCCACTACTGTCCCGTCAATGTGGATAGGGGGGTACCCCCTTTGCTGTTTCCTGAAGTCCACGATCATTTCCTTTGTTTTGTTGACGTTGAGGGTGAGGTTATTTTCCTGACACTACACTCCGAGGGCCCTCACCTCCTCCCTGTTGGCCGTCTCGTCGTTGTTGGTAATCAAGCCTACCACTGTAGTGTCGTCTGCAAACTTGATGATTGAGTTGTATGCGTGCATGGCCACGCAGTCATGGGTGAACAGGGAGTACAGGAGAGGGCTGAGAACGCACCCTTGTGGGGCCCCAGTGTTGAGCATCAGCGGGTGGAGATGTTATTTCCTACCCTCACCACCTGGGGGCGGCCCGTCAAGTCCAGGACCCAGTTGCACAGGGCGGGGTCGAGACCCAGGGTCTCAAGCTTAATGACGAGTTTGGAGGGTACTATAGTGTTAAATGCTGAGCTGTAGTCGATGAACAGCATTCTTACATAGGTATTCCTCTTGTCCAGATGGGTTAGGGCAGTGTGATTGCGATTGCGTCATCTGTGGACCTATTGGGGTGGTAAGCAAATTGGAGTGGGTCTAGGGTGTCCGGTAGGGTGGAGTTGATATGATCCTTGACTAGTCTTTCAAAGCACTTCATAATGACGGAAGTGAGTGCTACGGGGCGATAGTCATTTAGCTCAGGTACCTTAGCTTTCTTGGGAACAGGAACAATGGTGGCCCTCTTGAAGCATGTGGGAACAGCAGACTGGGATAGGGATGGATTGAATATGTCCATAAACACACCAGCCAGTTGGTTTACGCATGCTCTGAGGACGCGGCTAGGGATGCCGTCTGGGCCGGCAGCCTTGCGAGGGTTAACACGTTTAAATGTTTTACTCACGTTGGCTGCGGTGAAGGAGAGCCCGCAGGTTTTGGTAGCGTTCAGTGGCACTGTATTGTCTTTAAAGCGAGCAAAGAAGTTGTTTAGTTTGTCTGGGAGCAAGACATCGGTGTCCTCGTAGGGGCTGGCTTTCTTTTTGTAATCCGTGATTGACTGTAGACCCTGCCACATACGTCTCGTGTCTGAGCCATTGAATTGTGACTATACTTTGTCTCTTCTGACGCTTAGCTTGTTTGATTGCCTTGCGGAGGGAATAGCTACACTGTTTGTATTCGTTCATGTTTCCGGTCGCCTTGCCATGATTAAAAGAAGTGGTTCGTGCTTTCAGTTTTGCGCGAATGCGTAAACATCAATGTTGTTGTCTGAGGCTATCCGGAACATATTCCAGTCCACGTGATTGAAGCAATCTTGTGTGGAATCAGATTGGTCGTACCAGCATGAACAGACCTGAGCACGGGCGTTTCCTGTTTTCGTTTCTGTCTATAGGCTGGTAGCAACAAAATGGAGTCGTGGTCAAATTTGCCAAAAGGAGGGCGAGGAAGGGCTTTGTATGCGTTGCGGAAGTTAGAGTAGCAATGATCCAGAGTGCTGCCAGTCCGGCTCGTGCATTCGATATGCTGATAAAATTTAAGTGGCCTTGTTTTCAGATTAGCTTTGTTAAAATCGCCAGCTACAATAAATGCAGCCTCAGATATGTGGTTTCCAGTTTACATAGAGTCCAATGAAGTTCTTTCATGGCCGCCAGGGCCGGGGGGGGGGGTGGGGGGTGGTATACATGGCTGTGATTATAATCAAAGAGAATTCTCTTGGTAGATAATGCAGTCGGCATTTGATTGTAAGGAATTCTAGGTCAGGTGAACAAAAGGACTTGAATTCCTGTATGTTGTGATCACACCACAACTCGCAAAATCAATTTGCGCACGATGGTGTCCGGTTTTGGTATGGTGTTATAGGAGATTCTGGAGCGGCACTTGAGACAGGATTTTCCATCAACAAAACACCAAATTATAGAATTTATTGCGCAATAATTTTGTCGCATCCCTCAAATAGAGTTCCAGACATTCATAGAAGTTTTGCCAAAGAGCATTGAAGCTATTCCCGGTTGTGGTGGCCTAATGCACTATTAAGGCACTTTGTTGATGTTTCCTTTTATTTTGGCAGTTACCTGAATGTACAGCTAACACACAAAATATTTACAACCTGGCAGCTATAGTCAAGGCTAGGTGTGTTTTTCTTCTGTTGTCTGGTTACATCTCTGAATGCCAAACCAGTCTAAGGATTAAGCCTATGTGTGGTCAGTTCAAACCACTGAACTGCTAGGCCTATACCCATTATTCCAAAATGTGTCATAATAAAATGCGGCACTTGCCCCTCATCTTCCCATCTTCAAGGTCAGTCAATAGAGAACCGGAGAGATGCTGTCTGCCATACAGTAGCTACTAGCAGATTTGTGTTCCTGACTAGGGATGTTAATCGGTTAGCTGCCCAAAATGCATTTGACCGGTCATGCTTATCGGTCTCTAGGTTAATTTGCATATGTTAGTGGACCATTAAAAATGGCCCGTGTGTATTTTGAATTGGTCGTCATGTATCTTATCACACGCACACAGAATACAGAGGCTAGTTTGAGGAGCAGAATGGCCTATCACCTGTCAGACAGCGCATGAGCAGCTGGTACTGGAGTGAAACCTGCTTTTGTAAGCCCAGTCATTGCGCAACAAATAACAATTCTAAATGCAACTACGTGTTAACTGTTTTGATGACCAAGATTAAAAATAGCTATTTTTATTTTTATCAACTCGTAATTAAAGCGTGTCTCCCATTCGCCATTGGAATGCATAGGCTATAGTCAACGGTAGGCACACTTTAAATGTGCACTAGAGGCAGTGGAATTGTTTGAAACCTGAACGTTTGACTTTACTTCAAATAATGAGGAATGTCTTACCTTGCTTCAATTATTTTATGAAGACTTCCTCATGCCATTACGGTTGCATTTTTCTCCTGTTCTATTAGATTTCATATTAAAAAAGTGGTATATATCAGCAACCCGTCCTAGTCCCCCTCTTTCTACAATTCTAATGGGAATTTTCATCTGTCACATATGGAACCACTTGCATTAGGAGCACTGTTTAGAACAGTGGTTTCCCACCAATTGTATTTTGGCAAATGTTTGAAATTAGGTTTTATTAGTTGCTTCATTACAGCAGTTGCATATTCAGTAATAGGCCACAGTCTTTTGACTAAGATTATAGGCTTGCTATTGTTGCATGTTTTCATTAAGCTCTTAATGAAAAATGTCCGTTCCTTGCATGCATAGTTTTTTCTGTTGGTCACTTCATTTAACTGTTTGAAAAGATTTTGCTGTTTGTTGACCGGTTAATGAGGGTTGGTTAGTCGGCAGCAAAATTGACCGAAATTTGCATCCCTAGTCCTGACAAAGCCTTATTTCAGACAATCCTCTGAGAGGGAGGATCTGTCAGTGAATCCCGAACTACCCCCTCGCACCTAACTCGCTCGGAGGGCCTTCCGTTGTCACATGTTGCTGACAACTCCAAGGGTGGCTTCCAGAGAGTGGCGTGGGGATCAATAAACCCATCAACTGCAGGACACACTTGTGAATGATGCAATTCATGTTCCACTTTTAAACGATATGAGTATGACATTCTAATGAACCCACTGTTTTAAACCTTTTTGGGGGGGGGGGGGGGGGTATTTAATCTGTTACATGTGTCAAGTCTCAAAATCAGACAAATAGATGCATGTGGCTCCAAACATATCGCAGTTCGTGTTGGGGTAGCACTTTGCTCTGAAGCCTGCATCTGCACTGGCTAGGTCAAAGTGGCTATCGAGGGACTAATTAGCCTCTACACCATCAATCATTTTCACTCCCTCAGCTTTGGGACACTATAGCAAATGGCGGAGGCGTGCGTGAACGTGCAAATGGAGGGGCGAGGGGAAGGATGTGGTTTGGGATTCAGCCTGTGTCTCCTGGTGGGATGGTTTCTCTCAGGAGGATTGCAGTTCTGGAGCGCTGCCTGGCCCCAGCTCTTATCAGCACCCTGCCTCCCCTCCCTTGCTAGTGGAATGTGTGAGCAGGTAATGGAAAATAAACTGGCAGAAAATCGCAGCTCATGGAAATTTAGTGGGCACCTTGCCGGAGCAGAGCCTGTGTCAATGAAAAATCAATTAAAGAATAGTGGTTTTGAATTGGCCTGCTTGACGTTTTTATTTCTTTCTCTGCCTTCTTGAAGATGTACTCTGTTTCAACAAGGGCGCCAACACAGTTTAGATCAGAGGGTGTTCAGTAGAGTTCAGGTAGTATTATCAAAATCACAGGCAACCCAAAAATATTATGCCAAACAGTGCTGTAAAACGTCAGCTACCCTGTACTGTGTGGTTTGATCAGAGGGTAGTCTCTTCCATGGGTGTCCTATGCGTGTGGACTGTGGCGTGTATGTGTAAGCATTAGAGGTCGACCGATTATGATTTTTCATCGCCGATACAGATTATTGGAGGACCAAAAAAAGCCGATACCGATTAATCGGCCATTTTTTTTATTTTTATAATGACAATTACAACAATACTGAATGAACACTTATTTTAACTTAATATAATACATAAATAAAATAAATTTAGCCTCAAATAAATAATGAAACATGTTCAATTTGGTTTAAATAATGCAAAAACAAAGTGTTGGAGGTAAAAGTGCAATATGTGCCATGTAAGAAAGCTAACGTTTAAGTTCCTTGCTCAGAACATGAGAACATATGAAAGCTGGTGGTTCCTTTTAACATGAGTTTTCAATATTCCCAGGTAAGAAGTTTTAGGTTGTAGTTATTATAGGAATTATAGGACTATTTCTCTCTATACCATTTGTATTTCATATACCTTTGACTATTGGATGTTCTTATAGGCACTTTAGTATTGCCAGTGTAACAGTATAGCTTCCATCCCTCTCCTCGCTCCTACCTGGGCTCGAACCAGGAACACATCGACAACAGCCACCCTCGAAGCAGCCTTACCCATGCAGAGCAAGGGGAACAACTACTCCAAGTCTCCGAGCGAGTGACGTTTGAAACCCTATTAATGACTAGCTAGCCATTTCACATCGGTTACACCACCTAATCTCTGGAGTTGATAGGCTTGAAGTCATAAACAGCGCAATGCTTGAAGCATTGCAAGAGCTGCTGGCAAAACGCACAAAAGTGCTGTTTGAATGAATGCTTACGAGCCTGCTGGTGCCTACCATCGCTCAGTCAGACTGCTCTATCAAATCATAGACTTAATTATAACATAATAACACACAGAAATACGAGCCTTAGGTCATTAATATGGTCGAATCCGGAAACTATCATCTCAAAAACAAAACGTTTATTCTTTCAGTGAAATACGGAACCGTTCCATATTTTATCTAACGGATGGCATCCCCAAGTCTAAATATTGCTGTTACATTGCACAACCTTCAATGTTATGTCATAATTACGTAAAATTCTGGCAAATTAGTTCGCAATGAGCCAGGTGGCACAAACTGTTGCATGTACCTTGACTCTGCGTGCAATGAACGCAAGAGAAGTGACACAATTTCACCTGGTTAATATTGCCTGCTGACCTGGATTTATTTTAGCTAAATATGCAGGTTTAAAAATATATACTTCTGTGTATTGATTTTAAGAAAGGCATTGATGTTTATGGTTAGGTACACGTTGGAGCAACGACAGTCCTTTTTCGCGAATGCGAACCGCATCGATTATATGCAACGTAGGACACGCTAGATAAACTAGTAATATCATCAACTATGTGTAGTTATAACGAGTGATATTGATTGATTGTTTTTTTATAAGATAAGTTTAATGCTAGCTGGCAACTTACCTTGGCTTCTTACTGCATTCGCGTAACAGGCAGGCTCCTCGTGAGGCAGGTGGTTAGAGCGTTGGACTAGTTAACCTTAAGGTTGCAAGATTGAATCCCTGAGCTGACAAGGTAAAAATGTGTCATTCTGCCCCTGAACAAGGTAGTTAACCCACCGTTCCTAGGCCGGGATTGAAAATAAGAATGTGTTCTTAACTGACTTGCCTAGTTAAATAAAGGCGTAAAAAAATGTATTACAAAAATCGGCAAATCGGCGTCCAAAAATACCAATTTCCGATTGTTATGAAAACTTGAAATCCGCCCTAATTAATCGGCCATTCCGATTAATCGGTCGACCTCTAGTAAGCATGCCTATTAGAGACTCAAGCCGTGGTTGCAGTAATTGACTGTGTCTGTGGAGGGTAACCTCAGATCCTGGAAGGCCTGATCAGAGTCAGGAACACTGGCTCCGTTCACAAACCTTCCACTCCAGAGAGCGAGAGGAATCTATTCAACACCATATCTTCTCACCTCAGTGTTTACTTGTTTACAAAGTCATTTTTGTATAGTTTGTCTGTGAAAACCGTTAGCATGTGTCGTTCCACAAAAAACACGAGGATTGACACCCACCATCACAGATTGTTTCTGTAGTTAGTAACAGATAAGATTAGCAGTGCTGAAACATTTTGTTTTAAATTTAATTTGATCTGAGAAATTACTCTAATTGATTTCACCCAAATTGACCATTTACATTTATGGGATTCAGATAGTAATCAACATCCGATTTGAACCAAACTTCTTCCTACCAATGAGTTAGACATGAGGAATCCCCCCCAAAATGGTTAAGATACCCACGGATCCCCATACCCCATGCCAATCCCATACCAAGAACCAGTATCAGTTCTCGTTGTTTAAGTAGTATGAAGCTGTGGCTTGGAGTATTGCTTCTCCATACTATGCAGTGTATTCTCTGTGAATCTGTTTTTTTCCCCTTTGAGAGAATTTGTCATTTGAAGCTGCTTGCATTATTTACCATAAACTAGTGTGACAGTAACGTGTTGACCACTAGATGTCGCTGTTTCTGCTATACTGCCACAATCTTTTATACATGTTTCTTGTGTTTATTGAATAGATTTTTGCAAGTTTGGGTCAAAACCAATAGATTTGTCTCATTGAAATAAATTGTGTGGTCATCCTAGAACTGGGATGATAAACCGAATATTAGCAACCATACCGATAACTTATCGCAGGCATTTTGCTGATATCGTTCATTACAATAACTAGCTTATTTTAGAGAAATGTGAAGTTTTTTAATTAAATAAGTTTGCTAATATGGGTGCTTGTTAATGGAGCAATTGATGGCTACAGGCATCAAACTAATAGTAATTTAAAGGATTTTCTTTTTTGCACATTAAAATTATAAATGTATTATGCTATTTATCATTATCGCATCAATTCAGGCAATTTATTGCGATATGGATGTTTGTCCATATCGCCCAGCTCTAGCTCATCCTCACAATTCAAGCCAGTCTTCTGTGAATGCAATTCATTTTGTCCTAATGGCAGAGAAAAAAGAAAAAGCCATGTCTCATACTGGCCAATAAAAAGACAAGTTTAAGATGGTCAAAAGAATAGACACTGGACAGAGAGAGAGCTTTTACTTTGCAACTGCCTAGAAGGCCAGCATCCCGGAGTCGCCTCTTCACTGTTGACGTTGAGACTAGTGTTTTGCGGGTACTATTTAATAAAGCTGCCAGTTGAGGACTTGTGAGGCGCCTGTTTCTCAAACTAGACCCTCTAATGTACTTGTCCTCTTGCTCGGTTGTGTGTGGGGCCTCCCACTCCTCTTTCTATTCTGGTTAGAGCCAGTCTGTGCTGTTCTGTGAAGGGAGTAGTACACAGCATTGTATGAGATCTTCAGTTTCTTGGCAATTTCTCACATGGAATAGCCTTCATTTCTCAGAACAAGAATAGACTGATGAAGAAAGTCTTTGTTTCTGGCCATTTTGAGCCTGTAATCGAAGCCACAAATGCTGATGCTCCAGATACTCAACTAGTCTAAAGAAGGCCAGTTTTATTGCTTCTTTAATTAGCACAACAGTTTTCAGCTGTGCTAACATAATCGCAAAAGGGTTTTCTAATGATCAATTAGCCTTTTAAAATGATCCACTTGGATTAGCTAACACAACGCGCCGTTGGAACACAGGAGTGATGGTTGCTGCTAATGGGCCTTTGTACGCCTATGTAGATATTCCATAAAAATCTGCTGTTTCCAGCTACAATAGTCGTTTACAACATTAACAATGTCTACATTGTATTTCTGATCAATTTTATGTTATTTTAATGGACAAAAAATGCTTTTATTTCAAAAACAAGGACATTTCTAAGTGACCCCAAAATTTTGAACATTAGTGTATAGGTTCAGAATGTGGTGTTGTCATGCCTAAGTTGGCTCATTCATCACAACTATTGGCAAGATTAGCAATCTGATCCAGTGAATGATGGAGCCGAGTTCTAAAAATTACAGGGTGCATCCTGTTTCCATTGATCATCCTTGATGTTTCTACAACCTGATTGGAGTCCACCTGTGGTAAATTAAATTGATTGGACATGATTTGGAAAGGCACACACCTGTCTATATAAGGTCCCACAGTTGACATTGCATGTCAGAGCAAAAACCAAGCCATGAGGTTGAAGGAATTGTCCGTAGAGCTCCGAGACAGGATTGTGTCGAGGCACAAATCTGGGGAATGGTACCAACCAAAATTCTGCAGCATTGAAGGCCCCCAAGAACAAAGTGGCTTCCATCATTCTTCAATGGAAGAAGTTTGGAATCACCAAGACCCTTCCTAGAGACCTGAAAATACCTGTGTAGAGATGCTCCCTATCCAGCCTGAAAGGATCTGCAGAGAAGAATGGGAGAAACACCCCAAATACAGGTGTACCAAGCTTGGAGCGTTATAACCAAAAATAATCATCTTTAATCGCTTCCAAAGGTGCTTCAACAAAGTACTGAGTAAAGGGTCTGAAATATTTATGTAAATGTGATATCAGTTTTTTTTCTTTTTTTATAAATGTACAAAAAAGTCATCTGTTTGCTTTGTCATTATGGGGTATTGTGTGTAGATTGATTTAAAAAAAAAAAAAAATGTTTAATCCATTTTAACGAATTGTAACACAACAATGTGGGGAAAATCAAGGTCTGAATGCACTGTAGACACATGCTATAGTTTTAATCAACTATATTCCCTGAGCATATCTGATGCTTTTAAGCACATTGATTAAATAAGACGCACAAATGACTAGTGGGTGTACGACCAGCAATTGATTTGATTGTGCCGGGCTCAGACTTCCTGCGCTGTGTTAAAAGACAGCAAGTGACTGTGTGACTAGCATCCATTGTCTCTCTCTCCTCCCTGCTGCAGTGACCACCACAGAACATCAACAGTGTTTATCACGCTGAAGCTGCAACATAATTACAGCCATTCCTGACTGAAAAGTTCTGTTACCGAAATCCCTAATTTGTTTAGGATAAACATTATCTATTCCCTCAACCCTTGTTCTCCTTATGACACATGTATGCATCGCATGCACGTGACCAATAGGGCCTGACCTATAGCGTATCATAATCACATCAATAAATTGGTTATAACAAACTCTGAACACCATAACAGCAAAATGGATGCAGAGGGCGTGACAAACTCAAAACGGGGGAATGTTTACTGGTTGCTAATGAGGTAAAGGGGAAGTGAGATGTGTGGAATAAATGTGACTAGTTGTGGGAAATACTGGAGAAATAAGTTAAGAAAAATAAGTTAAGGAGCAAGCGCTGTGTGCATATTATGTGTACCAAACAGGTGCTGTTAAATTACAATATAATTTTTCTGACCGTTTGGAACAATGTAAACAACACTAAATACATTATAGGCGTACCAGAGAGTCTGTTGTAAAAAAGCTGTGCAGATTTTTAAGCCTTTATTACAGCTAAGACTAACAACAGTCACACTCATGAATGCAATTTCCCGATATGAAACTGGTTAGGCCTATTTAAAACAATGCTTGATTACATTTCAAATCATGAATGACATGTATGCTGTGTGATGACATGAACGAATTAATGATTGATACAGTAGCCTAAACTTTTGACTGGTACTGTATATGGATGATTTATAAAGCCAGGCACATTTAACAGTTAGGCTGTTGATTATTAACCTAATTAAGTTGGTTTTCTCTCCTCATTTTTCTTAGACAATAAGACAAGGGCTGTTTTTCCACACCTCCTCATTCTGCTGCTACCTCTGTCGCTTTGTTCTCAACACCAATATGCTGTTTAACAGGTAACATAACCATGTACAATTTCAGTAGCACATGACTTAGTGATGGACTGTGCATCCCCACGGCCTCCACAATGGATTAGTCCACTCAGATGGGTGTCTTGTACACCATGAAATATTTCTATTGCTATTGCTCGGCTAAAGAAATCTCTGTCGACCAAACAATCGACCAGTCCTAATTTAGGTCAACCAGAAAATATGCCTCTGTTGATATCACATTTCACACATTATCCAGACGCTGACTGTTAGCACTTGGAGGTCTATTGCAGCTTCCCAAAAGGAATGGTGTTTAGGTGAGGGAGTTGAACCTGCAGCCATATTACTTCTACAGCAATGTGTGTTATAGCGCCGCCAAATGGCATTGCATGCAAGGGTGTGGCCTTTGGTACTTTACCTCTCTAACCTTTACAGGAATATGACTCTGAACAAAAACGTCAACACCTCCACCATCGGCATTCCTGTCTCTTCTGACGATGTTGAAACCATGTATTGCCTACCACTGTATCATCAAAGGTATTTTCTAAGTGAGTTTCAGAGATAGTCAGTATATGAATGTTATCCATTACTAGCAAGTTATTGATTTCATGAACCTTGTTTCTTAGCCCACGTTAACATATGTAGCCTATTTTTAACACTTTTCTCAGATTCTTTGTTTTTTATTGCTTTACTGGGTGGCTTATCAGAGGTAGACATGACAGTAATATTTATGTTTGCGCTGATAGTGCAGGCTGAGCTGCACAAAGTGGACTTCCTACTAGGGCAATCCGCCTCAGTGCTAACAGTATAACTTGGGTTCATAGGCGGATATAGCGCCGCCAATTGGCATGGCATTGCATGAAAGGGTGTGGCCTTTGGTCTTTTACCATCATACAAGGTTGCACCTTCCTAGGCCTCACCATGTCATGTGAATTTGCATTTTAAGTTGGCCTTACGGAAGAAGAGGAATAATAATAATGAATGCCAACAAACACAATAGGGATTTATCATTTTTATATAACTTTTATTTACTTTGGCAATGTATTGTGATTAGTGACATTTACTATTAAACCCAACGCAACCCAATACTATTACAATTGCAAAACACTATAGTGACTTTTACCATTGAAGACCATTAGAGACCATAACATTGAAACATTTAGAACTGCTGTAGCCTAATGGTTTGCTTGTTTACCAGGAATGGTCTAACAGTAACTAATCTAGACAATTTTGAAAGGAATAAACCACACACAAAGGGGCCGTTTCTGCATACAGATTAAGTGTAAAAAAATAAAAATGAAAGAAGAGGACAAACTGATTTGCTTTAATTGAGGACTGGCTTGAATTGGTTTTCTACCCCAAGTATATGTGTGCGCTTATTCTTTGTAGGCACCTGATCTGAGCCATAAGGGAGACTAGGCATCTACCACCCCACTATGGTTCTGAAATCACCAACTAATTAACGTGTGATTTTTGCAGATGAACTGTCTCTTTCCACTTTGGTCATGCAGTAGGCCTCGCAAAAGTGATTACTCGTTATGAAATTGTTAACTTTACCCTGTATATCTAAAAATTACCATGTATGCGGATTTTGTTTAATGCAAAGCTAACAAAACTATTGCTGATTTATTCAGGTTCGCAATCTAAATCACATATATTGTAAGCTAGTGTTGTATGGTATACCGAAACATCTGTACTTTTTCGATACTAGTACATAAACTGTTCGGTACTATCATTTTTTTTATACCTCTGTCAAATGCATCTCACTGATAAAGACTGTATCAGCACAGCCCACCCCTTTATTATAGCGCTTACCGTACCTGCTCCACTTACTTATTGCTAGCCTGCACTGGGATTCTGGGCTGCATCATGTTAGCTCCCCTTCACTTGAATAATGCGACATGGCATGTAAAAGTGTTGAAACTGTTCATTACTGTTTGCAAAACAATGTCCGTACAAGTTAGAATACTTTTCAATACGAGAAGATACCGGTAGCTTCCAGCTTTGTAGGTTAGTTTTTCTTGCTAGCTGACAGCTAAAGCTAACATCAATTCACTACCGTTGTACTTTGTGATAATATGCAAGCCATAATGCAAATCTACAGATTTCAAGGCTGATAACCACCAAAAGCTTTTCATTCACTTACGTGATGAGTCAAAAGAGATTAGTGCAAGAAGGGGCAAGGCAGATATTCCTGGTAAAATATTTAACCACCTATAATTCACCTTTAAAAAAAAAAAAATCTATTAGTATTAATTTCCAAAATTATTATTGACTTTGTAAGAGCTCTAAACAGTTGTCCACTAAAATAAATGCTCACCAGTACCCTAGTTTATTGAAAGACCCTTATGTTGTTAATCATTTGGTTGGGTGCATAGATCTGTCCTGTTTCACACATGTACAAGTGAGTATTATACACATGTGAATTGGAAATGTATTTTTTTGCATATTACAAACTCCCCCTGAGACACCATTGGAGAGTGGGGTCACGGCCAGCGTCAGCCGCTGCTACAGATTTTTAATATTGTCGGCTCATGTATTCAAAGTAGCAACCTTTCGGTTACTGGCCAAACGCTCCGACCGCTAGGCTACCTACCTCCTCAGGTTTGTAAGCGCTAGTGTGGCACCTAAAGAGTTGCAGCGAGCAGGATGGAGTAAACTATCGATGACCGTATCATCTACCTGTGCATCATCAAGACAGTTGCTTTGTGAGTAGGTGCTAACCATAGGATGTTAACCCATGTTCAAACTTAGCCATTGTTATATAAATGACGGTTGAAAAGTAACAGTGGCCAGGCATTGGCCTCAAGTCAGAGCAGGTCCGCAGAGGCCATGGCCCAATGAGGCACGGGTGCCGGTCCGTGGAGATGTAAACAGAAAAGTCTGAGCCTTTTGGGTAAATGACTGGGGTAAGTCTTGGGTGGAAACTCAGCACTGGAGAATGGCTCAGGGAGTCAAGTGGAAAAGGCAGAAGTCAAGGATGGGGAATGAGAAGAGGGTATGGGTTGGAGGCCGCAGCTCCGTGTGGACGGGTATTCTTATGCTAATCCACTCCCGGGATGAGGTGCAAAGCAGCCAAGCAAACAATGGCAGTGGAGACAGAAAGTCTGCCCTGCAGTCTAGCAAGCCTTGAAAGGCATGTTGGTCGGGGCGCCGACACTGGGAGAAGGCTGCCTGCAGCACGGAGAGGGCTGCCTGCAAGGAGGGGCCCCAGGAGAGGCCATGGATCTGGGCCAAGGCAGGGAGAGAGAGACGGAGCGAGAGAGTGGGGGAGCAGGCTGGAAGGAGCGGGGTGAAAGGTAGAAAGGAGACAAATGACATACCACAACACTCTGTTCACTTTTTATAGGCAGCAGGGCTGCAGTGAAGAGCTCCTTCCAAGGCTGTGTGAGTCGTAGTGAGAGTGTTCGGTTGTACTTGTTTTTTTCATTTATACCCCTTTTTCCATAATACCCCCATTCACCAGGCCCTTATTGCTCAAGTCTACATTTTTACCCTCCACTAAAACAGCAAAGGCCAATATTCGATTTTTTTTGGAGTTGGAAATAAAGCATTGCAGTCAATCAGGACGCTTTGTTTTTATTCAGACTGCAGCCTTCCAGAGCGGGAAATGCAGATGCATGAAGGTTGGTTATTGATGTCTGTCTTCTCTGCAGCCATCCAGAGAAGGAAGCAGCGAGGCGGTCTTCAGCGCCAGGCTCATTTTACAGAGCTTTATTACTATATGGGTGTAGCAGCGTCAGTTTCTAAACCATATCTCAGTTAAAGAGTGGATTGATTAATATGCTGACCCAAAAGAGAAGAATTCTGAGATTAACGTTTGTAAAATAGGCCTATTAGTCGTATACATTTTGCGAGGGTTGGACATTCCAAGATCATTCCCAACTCTGGCTCTACCATATGGCCATATGCAGCTTTAAGGGATTGTTCAGTCAATTCTAAATGTGTCAGAGGAATGAGTTACCATTTCAAATTCACCTCAGGTTAAACCGTTTTCTAGATGTGCTACCACTTGTCCTAAGAATATGCACCCTGCAGTCTTCTGAAATGATGCCAATTTCATTTCCATCATTGTTGTCTCTGACCTAATGGAGTGATTTTGACTCTTATCAGTTCACCTCAGTCTCCAGACGGGATTTAAAGACCTCTTTGGGAGCTTTTTTCTCAGTGTTTTCCTGTCTGTAGCCACTCCTTGGATTTCCAGCCCATTGAATTTCCTGGCATCCATTGAGTGGTGCGACCCAGAATTCCTTCCCTAGGGGGATGACCATGCATCAGTGGTTTGCTATAAGAGTGATTATTCTATACAGGTGCCACCACCGTTTTCACATGACAATGCCCCCTTTCATTCTCTACATCTGAGGGAAGAGTGAGCAGTGATGCAATTTTCCAACTACCTATAGGTCTACATGTTTCAGTAGACCTCTTGGTAGATGTTTTCCTTTAGGGCAGTGGTATAGGGGTGCCTGGAGAAGTGGGCATACTCACATTTTGCCCAAAATGTCCCAGACGTCCCGCTCGGCAAAGGAAAGGTGCACTGTGTGGATAAAGTTTGCAGGGTTTCACGTTCAAAATCACTTATAACATCTGATTTGTCCACAACAATGCTTAAACCATATCAGGAGACCCTTTTTGATGTCTGGGGGAAAATATAAATGTTTTTGGGAGGGGGTAGTTGCCCTTCAATTGTTGCCCACCAAGCAAGAGACGGTTTGGCTAGTGGTGTTTCTGTACTGTACAGCAATGTAGGCCTACTCGGGGAGGGGGTGGGGGGGCAGAGTTTGCAAAACAAAATACCCTCCCGATTTTGATACAAATCATCATAAAATTTTGACGGGTAAAATATAATATACGCCATTTAGCAGACCCTTTGATCCAAAGTGACTTAGTCATGCGCTCAACCATTTTACTTATGGGTGGCCCTGGGAATCGAACCATAATCCTGGCATTGCAAGTGCCGTGCTCTACTAACTGAGTCATACAGGACTACTACAGGTACATAGGGGTAGGCCTACGTTTTAGTCAACATTTAATTAGGACGTTTTTTTTGGACAGCATTTAGAAATGTTCATTGAAACGGCCTGTGATGACTGAACTGCACATCAACGATTCAACTAAGACTTCAGACCAAACTTTTACAGTACCTGGTTTGCATACTCATTTGTTGCCTTAGTTATCTGGTAGATACCATAAGTTGAAACGTCTTTCCTACCGTACCGGCTACCGATGTGGTTTGAGAGCTGTGTGCTCTTGCTGCCATATATTCTGCTGAAACTAGTCTATATGTGCGGCTCGCGTGAATATACACTGCTCAAAAAAATAAAGGGAACACTTAAACAACACAATGTAACTCCAAGTCAATCACACTTCTGTGAAATCAAACTGTCCACTTAGGAAGCAACACTGATTGACAATAAATTGCACATGCTGTTGTGCAAATGGAATAGACAAAAGGTGGAAATTATAGGCAATTAGCAAGACACCCCCCATAAAGGAGTGATTCTGCAGGTGGTGACCACTGACCACTTCTCAGTTCCTATGCTTCCTGGCTGATGTTTTGGTCACTTTTGAATGCTGGCGGTGCCCTCACTCTAGTGGTAGCATGAGACGGAGTCTACAACCCACACAAGTGGCTCAGGTAGTGCAGCTCATCCACGATGGCACATCAATGCGAGCTGTGGCAAGAAGGTTTGCTGTGTCTGTCAGCGTAGTGTCCAGAGCATGGAGGCGCTACCAGGAGACAGGCCAGTACATCAGGAGACGTGGAGGAGGCCATAGGAGGGCAACAACCCAGCAGCAGGACCGCTACCTCCGCCTTTGTGCAAGGAGTAGCACTACCAGAGCCCTGCAAAATGACCTCCAGCAGGCCACAAATGTGCATGTGTCAGCATATGGTCTCACAAGGGCTCTGAGGATCTCATCTCGGTACCTAATGGCAGTCAGGCTACCTCTGGCGAGCACATGGAGGGCTGTGCGGCCCCACAAAGAAATGCCACCCCACACCATGACTGACCCACCGCCAAACCGGTCATGCTGGAGGATGTTGCAGGCAGCAGAACGTTCTCCACGGCGTCTCCAGACTCTGTCACGTCTGTCACATGTGCTCAGTGTGAACCTGCTTTCATCTGTGAAGAGCACAGGGCGCCAGTGGCGAATTTGCCAATCTTGGTGTTCTCTGGCAAATGCCAAACGTCCTGCACGGTGTTGGGCTGTAAGCACAACCCCCACCTGTGGACGTCGGGCCCTCATACCACCCTCATGGAGTCTGTTTCTGACCGTTTGAGCAGACACATGCACATTTTTGGCCTGCTGGAGGTCATTTTGCAGGGCTCTGGCAGTGCACCTCATTGCACAAAGGCGGAGGTAGCGGTCCTGCTGCTGGGTTGTTGCCCTCCTACGGCCTCCTCCACGTCTCCTGATGTACTGGCCTGTCTCCTGGTAGCGCCTCCATGCTCTGGACACTACTCTGACAGACACAGCAAACCTTGTGTGATTGTGATTGAAGTGTGATTGACTTGGAGTTACATTGTGTTGTTTAAGTGTTCCCTTTATTTTTTCGAGCAGTGTAGTTCACCTGCTTTGCGTTTGTGTAGGCTGCTTTGTGCATGATTTCGCCATTGTTCTAAATATTTGAGAAGTCGTATTCCTCCACTACACTACTTTGATACGCATCAGGGATTAAGAAGTGAGTATGCGCAATACCCACTGAAGAAGAAGAAAGTGTGTACGCTGTATCCACGCGTAAAGCCCCCACTACACCACTGCTTTAGGGTAAGGTACATTACCTGGATGGCCGCAACCCAGGTTTGAGAGTAAAATTAGTAATACCAGGTAAACATGTATGTGGTCTTAATTCTGCTTCACCACCATCAACCCAAACACAAGCGCTCCCACCCAGATGATGGGGAATTTATTTTGTAATGCTACAGTGTATATATATAAGTGTGTTTTATAATCATTCAAATGAGGTGGATATGGTTATTTCAGCCACACCCGTTGCTGACAGGTGTATAGAATTGAGCACACAGCCATGCAATCTCCATAGACAAACATTGGCAGTAGAATGGCCTTACTGAAGAGCTCAGTGACTTTCAACGTGGCACCATCGTAGGATGCTACCTTTCCAACAAGTCAGTTCATCAAATTTCTGCTCAGCCGCGATGTGGTAGGCCACACAAGCTCACAGAACGGGACCACTGAGTGCTGTTGCTCGTAAAAAATAGTCTATCCTCTGTTGCAACATTCACTACAAGTTACAAACTGCCTCTGGAAGCAACATCAGCAGAAAAACTGTTAGTCGGGAGCTTCATGAAATGGGTTTCCATGGTTGAGCAGCTGCACACAAGCCTAAGATCACCATGCGCAATGCCAAGTGTCGGCTGGAGTGGTGTAAAGCTCACCGCCATTGGACTCTGGAGCAGTGGAAACGTGTTCTCTGGAGCGGTGAATCACGCGTCACCATCTGACAGTCCGACGGACGAATCTGGGTTTGCTGGATACCAGGATAATGCTACCTGCCTGAATACCTAGTGCCAACTGTAAAGTTTGGTGAAGAAGGAATAATGTTCTGGGGCTGTTTTTCTTGGTTCGGGCTAGGCCCCTTACTTCCAGTGACAGGAAATCTTAACGCTATAGCATAAAATGCAATCTAGACGATTCTGTGCTTCCAACTTTGTGGCAACAGTTAGAATGCCCTTTTCTGTTTAAACATGACAATGCTCCCTTGCACAAAGCGAAGTCCATACAGAAATGGTTTGTCAAGATCGGTGTGGAAGAACTTGACCGGCCTGCACAGAGCCCTGACCTCAACCCTATCGAACACCTTTGGAATGAATTGGTACGTCGACTGTGAGCTTGGCCTAATTGCCAACATCAGTGCCCGACCTTACTAATGCGTGTGGCTGAATGGAAGCCAGTCCCCGCAGCAATGTTCCAACATCAAGTGGAAAGCCTTCCCAGAAGAGTGGAGGCTGTTATAGCAGCAAAGGGAGGACCAACTCCATATTAATGCCCATGATTTTGGAAAGAGATGTTCGACGAGCAGGTGTCAACAGACGGTTGGTCATGTAGCGTAGTCTGCTAGCTCTCTCTGACAAGTCATAAGAAGATCTTGCGGAGTACTGGGCAATGTAGAGTTGGCGTTAGTACTCAGCAAAAAGTTACCTGACACCATCGCAGAGACTAGAGGATGACAATCTTCAGCCCAAGCCCACTCTTTTTAGTACATTTTTACATTTACATTTACATTTTAGTCATTTAGCAGACGCTCTTATCCAGAGCGACTTACAGTAGAGTGCATACATTTTATTACATACATTTTTATTACATTTTTACATACTGAGACAAGGATATCCCTACCGGCCAAACCCTCCCTAACCCGGACGACGCTATGCCAATTGTGCGTCGCCCCATTGTGCGTCGCCCCCAGTACCTCAATGTTAGTCTCATTCTCCTTTTTGATTGAAGGTGGTTTTTTTAACAGTTGTTGCCTGTCTTAACTGTTGGCTATGCCCTTTTGTTGGTTACTTTACTAGTCAGTTTTCCTCTTTTTGTTGGCTTCTGTTAATCTCAGAGAAAAGCCAGCAGCTACGCTAGTATCTAGACTGTTTTTGAAGGGATAGTGTGTCTCCATGTCAATCAGCAACCCCAGCTGTTATGTTTGTGCCCTGTTCATCTCATGTTTAGGAAGGGAAGTGTATGTGTCAGGGGTGATGGGGACAGCTTCCTGCTTTTCTCCTGTGGGTACACTCACAATGGCTGCCAGTCCACCCATTATGCCAGAATTGACTCGAATGGGGGGGACGCCCATTCTATTCATTCTGTTAGCACATGCAGTCAGGAGGAGAAAATATGCATAAATAAATAATACATGCTATTCAAACGGTTATTACGTTGACCACGGTTATTACGGTGACCGCGGTCATTTGGCTGGCCAATTATCGTCATCTAAAGCTCCATGACAGTCACAGCCCTACTCACAACAGGCTTTTCCTCTGCGTGCCTCCACCTGATAGGGGTAGATCTAGGGATGTGACAAACGGACAATTTTGCTTAACGTATAAACTGCAAATTGTTTTTCTGGTTTTACTTTTAAAAAGATAACAAAAAATCATTAAAATTCCACATGAATTCATAATGCAGAGTAATGGTCCTATTATGCATGTATGATGCTAGAGCCAGGCAATGAAGTTTTATCTACCGCAGTCATATACCCTTTAAAGAGCCTTGGCTACAGCATGTTTGTTTGTCTGTAAAGGGTACACTACGGCTTTTGAAATGTCGACACGAAACCTTCTCTAGAGATGGTTTTGAAGCGCCACTGAAACAGGTATTTTACTTGTCTGTAAAGGACTACTGCTTCTGAAGCGGGACTAACGTTCATCACTAGGCGACCGGAACCAGGGCTCGACATTAACTTCTAGAATGTTCAAAATGATGTGGCTTATTGAATGTATGTTTTGTAATGTCAGTTGAGTTAAACAAATCACAGCACTTATTTTAGCACACATTTTACTTCCTGCTTTGCTCGTAGAAAGTAGTCGGACAAGAATAATATACACTTAAGTTGTCCGAATGAACAAGTAAAAAAAAAAATATATATATATATCACATCACTATCAAACAATTACTCCGATCAGAATTGGATCAGAGGTCAACATTGGAATAATATTCAAATCTATTTTTCATTTGGGCCTACATAAATCCTAAAGTCTACGTGGTAGGCATAGGCTACACCCTCGTCCAAACGATGCTGACGTGAGGCGCCAGAAAATGTAGCCACACTTTAATAAGACTTAATTACATAGATATAGGCTAAATGCCAGTCATGTTTGACAAATGGAATGAAGGATAATTAACTAACTTCTAAAAGCACAATTTGTTCAGCTCAAATGGTCATTGAAATGCTGAGGGAATTATCTTAAATGCTTAATATGCCATTGAAACCAGCCTTTTTGTCATGTTCTATTGGTTGTCAAAATAACTTTATTTTATTGTCCTGCAGCCAAAGGCAGAATCCTAGGCCTATTAGGAACTCATCCTAGTTGTTGTTAGATTCCTGCTTTTTCTATGTTTTTGTAATTGAGATTATCATCTCTGTCACATGAAACCGCTCGCAGTGCGCTTTTGAGAATGGTGTTTTCCCACAAATTGCATTTTGCTATATACGTGCATAGGCCTATAATAGCTTACAGCCATGTGTGCATTGTTGAGCTTATAATATGATATAAGATATAAGACGTTATCAACATTTTAAGCTAAACCGTCTGTGTTGCATCAGCCTCGTTGCTCTCTGAACTGTCCCAGAGTCTGTTTTGAACCGTATACATGTTCTTTATTGTCTGAAGGACGACGGGACACCCTTAATTTTGAACCCTGGTTGGTAATTATTTTATAGCGACAATTATTTGGTTGTAATTGTAATGTTGCGATATTTTATAGGATAGCAAGGGTGGCCAACCATCCTCCAGGAAAGCCTTAAAGGGACAGTGTTGTATTTTTAGACGGGCTTGAATATGCAAGAAGCCAATAGTCAGGGTGTAGCCTACAGTTTTGTATGATTATCTATGGTATTTTGTAAAGTGGTTCCTTGCATCATACATTGATGTGAAGAATGTTTCTTTTGGGGGGGGGAAAAGTGACTTGAGTCCTACATGGCGAGCCCTGAAAACTGTCAATGAAATAATCTTGAGCTCCCTGCTCGCGGACCACTCTCCTAAAAAATAACTTTTAAGTTTAAATACTGTGATTCACCAAGACATTTAGTACAAAACACACATCTTCCGATAGGTATTTTTTTGAACGTAGGAGACTTGATTAGTTGCCGTACTTCCGAGAACACAAACACTTGCATCTTTTATAGCGAGCTACCAAGGGACAGAGAGAGAGGGGAGGGGCACAGTGTAGTCAGGTCGGCCACCAGGCAGACAGTCGGAATCGTGAACTAGGCCTATCCATCGGTAATCAAAAGCTGTTTCTCGCAATGGAATGCCATATTTCTTGGCTTACAATGTCTCGCAACTTCAGTAAAGCAGGGCCTGTCATCATGAAGTAGTCTAGGATATTCTACACCCAACAGAACGAAGACTGAACACACACTTGCATCATTAGCGGAAAGAGAGAGCATTTTTTGTGGGGGGGGCAAAACTGTTTTTCCGTTAGTGACTTTTCTTAACGTTAAGGATAAATAGTAGCAACACCTCTCCCAGGGCTGAGATTGTTTGTATTATGTCTGCATTGCAATGTTGTTTTGTCATTTGGCTTAATGGAGATTGCGTATACATTTGATTAGACTACCACTTTGGTAAAGTTCTAACCTTGATTTGTCTCAGTATTGGTCTGCACACCGGTTTATGAAAGAAGTGTAAAACTCTTAGTCATTCGAAGAGATACAAACTGCTAGCTACAGTTGTCTTCCTGACATCACCCCTTAACACACTTGTTCCCTTTCTCTCTCTCTCTCTCTCTCTCTCCATCTCTCCATCCCACCTAATCCCTCACACACACGGTGTGTCCTGCTGCTCTCCCTCTTTAAAGGTGCCTGGTTGGCTGTCTTGTCCCCCAGCCTTGAGGAGGCCTTCTTTGTTCCCTCATTACCCAGTCAGGGATGTGTGAAAAGTGGGGCACAGGTCGGGGCTCTTTGTCCCCCTCGGGCAAATCAAAAGTGACAGACACCGGCCGCTCCGCCACTAATTTGTCGTCACCCCCCTCGGAACGGCCACTTCTCAGGGCCGCTAATTGCAGTGAGACGCGCAGGGAACAGACACATCTCGTTATTAACGCTGGACGAGGCCAACACGGGTAATTGCGGAACATCCTTCAACAAATAATTTGGGCATGTTTAGCCATTCAAGAGTAGCGCCAGCCTGACCAGGGTCGCGGGGTCAAGCCGGCAAAGATGGACAACACACAAAATAATAGTAGGAGAATTAAAAAGGGGAGAATGGAGTGCAGTTTTGGCTTCTCAAGGGGTTCTCATCCGAGGCTGGTTGTCACCCCACATGTTCGTTAGCTATTAGAGCGACAGAGAGCCCTGCCTTGCCCCATTGGCTTTGTCCCTCTGATCACTAAAGTGTAAGGTTAGAAGTCAGCAGGGTCATATCAGCCTTATATCCTTCTCACCATTTATGCCGCGTTCAAGACAACTTGGAAACTCTGACATTTCTGACTTGGAAACTCGTTGAAGAAAGATGAGCTCAGTTTCCCACTTAAAAAGTATCAGAATCAACCAATAGGAAGCTCTCCGCAAAAAAACTTTCCCAAGTTTTAACTCGGTTCCAAGTTTCCGTGTTGTCTTGAAAGCACCATTAGCCTCAAGCACCTCTTGCATCAGCCATGTAATGGAATCACATGTTCAAATGACAGAGGAAGCGTTCTGCTTCGTTAAAAGATAGTACAGCAGGGCACCTTTTTCCCAATACCTATTCCCAACCGATCATAAGTGGCTTTTCTGTCTGCTGTTTTTGGCCGAAGGAGCTGATCTAATCGGTTGGGAAGCCACTGCTGCGTCCTTTTGTTCTGTCAGAGTAACATCCTCTAGTGGAAAATCCATTCGTTAGTTGGGATGAGTGTTAAGGTGTCCGCAAGCTTCCCAGCAGAAACAGTTCGGAATAGTTTGTGCATATATTATGACGACATTTCGTGACGTTGTTTGTTTTGTACTTTGGTAAGGTTATTATTTTTTTCAGTCACATTTTTTCATGAGGCAAGGCAAAGTCACTAGCCAAAGTCTACCTACGCCCCTTCGTCGGTGATTGGTCAACAGTAGGGATTCTTTAGTAAAGTCTTTGTTGTCATTCAATGAGAGACGACTCGTTTTCATGCACATTTTGTCATTGAAAAATACTGCACCAAATACTGCATCTAACTAAGATCTCCTTGGCAAAAACATAAAAATTAATAACATGAGTTATTTTAGATTAATTTGGACTATTTTGAGGAAGTGTAGAGCGCATTAGGAAAGTATTCAGACCCCTTCACTTTTTCCACATTTTGTTTACATTACAGCCTTATTCTAAAATTGATAATTATATATTTTTTTCTCATCAATCTACACACATTATCACAAAACATTTTTTTTTTTTTGGTGTGCACACAAACCCCCGTAAATATTACATTACATACATTACATACTGCCAAAAGGTGCTGAGTAAAGGGTCTGAATACTTATGTAAGTATTCAGACCCTTTACTCAGCACCTTTTGGCAGTGATTACAGCCTCGAGTCTTCTTGGGTATGATGCTACAAGCTTGGCACACCTGTATTTGGGGAATTTCTCCCATTCTGCTCTGCAGATCCTCTCAAGCCCTGTCAGGTTGGATGGGGAGGGCCGTTGCACAGCTATTTTTAGGTCTCTCCAGAGATGTTCGATCGGGTTCAAGTCCGGGCTCTGACTGGGCCCCTCAAGGACATTCATAGACTTGTTCCTAAGCCACTCCTGCGTTGTCTTGGCTGTGTGCTTAGGGTCATTGTCCTGTTGGAAGGTGAACTTTTGCCCCAGTCTGAGGTCCTGAGTGCTCTGGAGCAGGTTTTCATCAAGGATCTCTCTGTACCTTGCTCCGTTCATCTTTCCCTCGATCCTGACTAGTCTCTCTGTCCCTGCCGCTGAAAAACATCCCCACAGCATGATCCTGCCACCACCATGCTTCACCGTAGGGATGGTGCCAGGTTTCTTACAGACGTGGCACTTGGCATTCAGGCCAAATAGTTCCATTTTGGTTTCATCAGACCAGAGAATCTTGTTTCTCATGATCTGAGAGTCCTTTAGGGGCATTTTAGCAAACTCCAAGTGGGCTGTCATGTGCCTTTTTACTGAGGAGTGGCTTCTTTCTGGCCATTCTTCCATAAAGGTGTGATTTGGTGGAGTGCTGCAGAGATGGTTGTCTTTCTGGAAGGTTCTCCCATCTCCACAGAGGAACTGTGGCGCTCTGTCAGAGAGACCATCGGGTTTTTGGTCACCAACCTCACCAAGGCCCTTCTCCCCCTATTGCTCAGTTTGGCCGGGTGGCCAGCTCTAGGGAGAGTCTTGGTGGTTTCAAACTTCTTCTATTTAAGAATGATGGAGGCACTGTGTTCTTGGGGACTTTCAATGCTGCAGAAATGTTTTGGTACACTTCCCCAGATCTGTGCCTCGACACAATCCTGTCTCGAAGCTCTACAGACAATTCCTTCGACCTCATGGCTTGGTTTTTGCCCTGACATGCACTGTCAACTCTGGGACCTTATATAGACAGGTGTGCTCCTTTCCAAATCATGTCCAATCAATTGAATTTACCACAGGTGGACTCCAATCAAATTGTAGAAACATCTCATGAATGATCAATGGAAACAGGATGCACCTGAGCTTAATTTCGAGTCTCATAGCAAAGTTTATGTATACTTATGTAAATAAGGTATTTCTGTTTTATTTGTAATACATTTGCAAAAATGTCTAAACCTTTTTTCGCTTTGTCATTATGGGGTATTTTGTGCAGATTGAGGATTTAAATTTATTTCATCAATTTTAGAAAAAGGCTGTGACATCAATGTGGAAAAAGTTAAGGGGTCTTGAATACTTTCCAAATGCATTGGCTGTGGCGTCTCAAAATGGACAAACCGTACTATTGACACTTTTTTCTAATTTTTTGAGTATGCAAGCACACTCGTTCGGTCGGCTAAGCATCCAGCCGAACTGTAGCATACTGTCACCTTTACCCTCTTTTGATGCTGTCGCTCTTCTCAGGGCGATTTGAGAGGAGCAGTGATGCCCCCAGTGAACATTGTTGTCTTTATCCACCACAGTCTGGTATGTTTGCTCCCAATTTGTGCTAAATTGCTCAGCAAATCTGATAACATGCAGCCGAGGGCTTACAAAGACAATAGGGGTTGACTGTCAGTGTCAACCCCGCTGGCCTTTCCAAACTTGATCACAACATTGCTGTGCAAGGGCCTGCCACTTTGCAATGACACATGCAAGGAAAATGCAGGTTGTAAAATGGCGTTCAAGTGTTCTAGAAGCTTTGTTTTATACTGTACTTCCTCTCTAACAATATTTCCCTTTTCTCTCTAATTTTCCAGGGTTTCCAACCGAGGTAGCCTGTGAGAAGAAAGATTTGAGTTTTTAGTTTTTGTGCCATCCTCCCTCACCCACTCGCCTCCCCCGTACATATTCACCCGTACCTCCACTCCCCCAACGGGGGAAAACTATGCTCCTGTTCTCCCTGAGCTGAACCAGGAAGGGACAGGACGAGGCACACCATCAGAGCCCACAGGGGTGACCACCAGTGACCAACAAGCTCCCACAGAGCGCAGTCCAGCCCAGTCAAGTCTCAACAAGTCACTGTGCCAAGATGACAGTGCTTCCCTTTTACATCGCTGCGGTGGGAGTCTGCATCCTACTGGTGATCAGAGCTGAAGGTATTCAAAGTAAGACTGGCTCCTCTGTTATTGTATTCCTCTTGTTGTCACACTGCCCCCACCACCTCTCTTATTACTACGCACAACTGTCTGTGCCTCCCACTCTCTTTAGTTGGAGGATACTCTAATATGCTGTTTTTGATGGAAGGTTATATGGTAACTGTGTGTTGGGGGAATTGCTCATAAATATTCATAGTTGTACCTGAATGAATTGTACCTGATCTAGGACTGTCCCAGACTAAAAAAAATCTTGGTTGACCAAGAGTCGTCTGTTCTTTTGACCAATTGATTAACCTTGTATTTTTCCATATATAGACACATCCTATGTATTTGAATCAAATCAACTGTATGGACTGTTTGATGAAATAATTAAGACACATAAATGACCACAGGGAGTCCGACCGCAATTGATTTGATTGTGCCGCCTGGCTCAGACTTACAGCGCCTGACCGTGACTAGCACCCGTTGTCTCCTTCCTCCCTGCAGCAGTGACTACCACAAAGTCAGTGTGTATAGCTCTGTTCGTGTTGCTGAAGCTGCACCATAATTACAGACATTTCTAACTGAAAAGGTATCTTACAGAAACCCCTAATTTGTTTAGGTAAAACATTCCCTCACCCCTTGCTCTCTTTACATGACACATGTATGCTTCGCATGCACGTGAACAATAGGGCCTGACCTATAGCATATCATAATCACATCAATAAATTGGTTATACGAACTCTGAACACTGTAACACATGTGACAGCAAAATAGATGCAGAGGACGTGAAAAACTCAAAATGGGGAATGTGTTTACTGGTTGCTCAGGAGATAAAGGGGAAGTCAGATGTGTTGAATACATTTGGCTAGTTGTGGAAAATATTGGAGATCAAGAAAAATAATGTATGGAGCAAGCGCTGTGTGCATATTATGTGTACCAAACAGGTGCTGTTAAATTATAATATTTTTCTGACCGTTTGGAACAATGTAAACAACACTGAATAAATTATAAGCGTACTAGAGTATTTTATTTTTATATATATGTTTTTTTTGGTAAGGTCTTTATTATATCAAAGACTAGAAAAGTCATTCATTTGTGAATGCAATTTCTGTAATGGAATGGTTTAGGCCTATTTATTGTTTATGCTAATTATTTAATTGTCACTTCATTTTATTTTAAAACTAAAGCGCTTGATTGCATGTCACATCATTAATGACTAGTATGCTGTGTCATGACATGAACAAAAATGATTGATACAGTAGCCTATATAAGTATTGAAATTATAGGCCTAAGTAAAGTTACGGTACTACGACTAAACTGGTTGCGCTCTTAGGCCTACAGCTCGATGGTGGTTATACAAGGCTGCTATACTAACACGGAACCCAAACCGGCTGCGTGCGTGCGCCATTGTGCATGTATTTATTTTGTCCCCCTACACCAAACACGACCACAACACGCAGGTTAAAATATCAAAACAAACTCTGAACCAATTACATTAATTTTGGGACAGGTCGAAAAGCATTAAACATTTATGGCAATTTAGCTAGTTAGCTTGCACTTGCTAGCTAATTTGTCCTATTTAGCTAGCTTGCTGTTGCTAGTAAATTTGTCCAGGGATACAAACAGAGTTGTGCATTTCAGGTAAAATAACAAGGTCCTCTACTCCGACAATTAATCCACACATAAAACGGTCAACCGAATTGTTTCTAGTCGTCTCTCCTCCTTCCAGGCTTTTTCATCTTTGAACTTATATGGTGATCGCATCTACACTTTCATAGCATTACCACAACGACCGGCAACACAGTTCGTCTTTCAATCACCCACGTGGGTATAACCAATGAGATGGCACGTGGGTACCTGCTTCAATAAACCAATGAGGAGATGGGAGAGGCAGGACTTGCAGCGCGATCTGCGTCAGAAATAGAAAGGACTTCTATTTTAGCCCTTGGCAGCGCAGACGCTCACGAGCAGTGTGGGTGCAATAATTGAATAACATAAATGTATACATTTATTTTGCAACGCTAGCGCTCGCAAAGCAAGCGGTGTAGTCAGGGTATAAGCCTACTAATTATGACATAACTTATTATCCATTTCGCAAGCATTTTGCTACACCCGCAATAACATCTGCTAAACACGTATGTGACGAATAAAATGTTATTTAATAACATTTGATTGAATGATGATCATAATAACAACAATAAGGAGATTGAGGAAAGAAGGTTATTAGAAATAGAATTTGTATGACCATTTTGAAAATTTGTGAATAAAACAAAATAAATGATAACGTGTAAAGCCTTTAAAACAGCTGAATCTCGGAAATTGTTGCATGAGGATTGGTGCTCATGGAATCAGTAGGCTATCAACCAAGCAGCAACAGAAGCAGGATCTGTCTTATTTCTGTAGACATGCAGTGCCTCCAGAAAGTGTTCAAGACCTTGACTTTTTCCACATTTTGTTATGTTACAGCCTTACCCTAAAATGTATTTATTAAAAACAATATCCTCAGCATTCTACACACTAACTTAAATGACAAAGCAAAATCAGGTTTGCAAATATATTAAAAACAGGAATGCCTTATTTACGTAACTATTCAGACCCTTCGCTATGAGACTCGAGACCAAGAACCAGATGGTCACTCTGACAGAGCTCTAGACTTCCTCTGTGGAGATGGAAGAACCTTCCAGAAGGACAATCAGGCCTGTATGGTAGAGTGGCCAGGTGGAACCCACTCCTCATTTAAAAGGCACATGACAGCTCGATTGGAGTTTGCGAAAAGGCCCCTAAAGGACTCTGACCTTGAGAAACAAGATTCTCTGATCTGATGAAACTAAGAATAAACTCTTTGGCCTGATTGCCAAACGTCACATCTGGAAGAAACCTGGCACCATCCCTACAGTGAAGCATGGTGGTGGCAGTATCATGCTGTGGCAATGTTTTTCAGCAGCAGGGACAGGATGACTTGTCAGAATCGATAGAAAGATGAGTGGAGAAAAGTACAGAGATCTTTGATGAAAACCTGCTCCAGAGCGCTCAGGACCTCAGACTAGGGCGAAGGTTCACCTTCCAACAAGACAACGACCTTAAGCACACAGCCAAGACAACGCAGGAGTGGCTTCGGGACAAGTCTCTGAACGTCCTTGAGTGTCCCAGCCAGAGCCTGGACTTGAACCCAATCGAACATCTCTGGAGAGACCTGAAAATAGCTGTGCAGCAACGCTCCCAATCCAACCTGACAGAGCTTGAGAGAATCTGCAGAGAAGAATGGGAGAAACTCCCCAAATACAGGTGTGCCAAGTTTGTAGCATCATACCCAAGAAGACTTGATGCTGTAATCGCTGCCAAAGGTGCTTCAACAAAGTACTGAGTAAAGAGTCTCAATACTTACAAATGTCATTTCAGTATTTTATTTGTAATAAATAAGCAAATATTTCTAAACTGTTTTTGCTTTGTAATTATGGGATGTTGTGTGTAGATTTGAGGGGTAAAAAAATCAATTTTAGAATAAGGCTGTAACGTAGCAATGTGGAAAAAGTCAAGGGGTCTGAATACTTTCCTAATGCAATGTGTATATATGGATGATTTTATAAATCCAGGCACATTTTTAAGTTAGTCTATTGATTATAGACCTAATTAAGTTGGTTTCCTCTCGCCTCACTTTTCTTTTTGTCTCCTAACTCTGCTGCTGCTGCCGCTGCATTGTTCTCAACACCAAGATGCTGGTTAACTTTGTGTTATTATGCACAAAGTAACATGGCCTAATAAAAGGCTCCAATTCAACAGCGCAATAATGTGTTTCAGAACCATGGACAGCGACCACTATCCAACTCGGGAGAAAGAGTCTTTGTTATAAAATAATACTATTTTTATTAGTGTTGCACTGTTGTTCCTGCGTAATATAATCACATGCAATTTCAGTAGCACATGTCTTAGAGTGATGGACTGTGCCATCCGAACGGCCTCCACAGTGGATCAGTCCACTCACAGGCGCCAATCAGACAGGTGTCTTGTACACCATTAATTTATTTATATATATTTTTTTGCTACTGCTTGACTAAAGAAATCTTGAACGGTCAACAGCCTATCAACCAAACAATCAACCAGTCGACTAAATGTGGTCAGCCCTAACATGATACCAACACTTTCTCAGTAAAGCATACTAACCAGAAGCCCACTGGCAGGCTCTGATAATAAGATGATCTGCATCGCGAGCAAATACGACTCTGAACCGTTGGCTTACAGCTGTAAGACATCGAGTTCCTGACATCTATTACCACTTGCGGTCTAAGTTCGAATTCCCCATGGGGCGCAAAAAAAATTAGATTTGGAACGTGGACTCACATTTATTGCGATATTGTTTTGGGAAGGAACATGCTATCATCACCTTGAAAATTACGATTAGGGGCTCAATTCAATCCAACCTGCAGTATTTACTCTGTAGCTCTTTTTCCAATTGTCAAACGAATTTACAGGTTGGTCTTGGGTGCTGTATAAAAACCTACAATTACTACCAGGGCAACCCCTATGAGGTATGCTTACGTTTCAGAATTAGAAGTGTGTGGGCACGTGACGAATATTGTAAATACATGATTTGAAAAATATATACTTTCAATTTGATCTCCATTACGAAGAGGGACACCAAGACAAAATAAGAAGTCAATAGCACTTTTGAAAAACTCTATTGCATAAATTAGCATAAATACTTATTTCTGCCTTTGTTTAAGCAAGTGACCCACAGTCCCCCATCCCCTACTATGGAGAGATCAGTATTTTAAGCCATTATCATGGCTGTGATAGAATTCATTAGCTGGTGATGCAATGCCTTTTGAAATGCATGACCTAAGCTACCTAGTTACAGAATAGAAACAAAACCCCCATGTGGTCCTAACAGGATAATATGGCAATGACATTGATCTTTTGCATATATGCTAATTAGGGGACCAAACGCCATAGGTACAACTCAGTCCTTTCTCTCAATACCAAGTTTACCGTGATGTGCAGAAACACCCATTTCCCACTTGGGAAATGTCCTGATCTCAATGAGATTAGACCATGTTGAATATCATGTGATGTTCCGATGATATTGCCTCATTTTGCCTTGTGTCGTGAGATCATGCTATGTGAGTGAACGATGTATGGAAAAGACACTGAATACGCTCCGATCACAGCACAATTTAGTCACCAAGATCGTTTTATTCTATGTACCGGGCACACGCAGGCCTCAAGTATAACGCTGGTTTTACCCGGACATGTTTGATGCCGGCAGGATATGGATCTTAATGTGCTGGGGCCTCATAAAAGGGCCTCCCTCTAGCTGCTCCTACTGTTGCTCTCATACTGCCTGCCCGGCGGGGCCTCCACAGTGAACCAACCAGCAGCCATAAAGCCAACCAGGGCCATAAAGACGGAGCTCTCAGGCTCGTAAAAGGTCACCTTTAACCAGCCAATGAGATGTGAAGGCAAATATCAGGATCTGATTACTCTAAAAGCAGAGCTTTTTAGCACTCCGTCACACACACACGCACACACAGGCTGATAAGAGGAAGGCATGGCCGGTCCAAGTCTTAGGGATGATTAAATCAGAGCATCGCTCTCTGAGACTGGTTGTGGCCCTGTTTTGTTATCAAAGACCCCATGCTATTGTTTTGATTAGTCTCTGTTAACTCTGTTAATTAGTCTCCCATGTCTACCTTGTCCCAGGCATACTGTACAGTGAAACAGTGTCTCTGTACCCAGGCAGGGCCAGGTTTGCCTCTCTCCTTCCTTCCCGCCAGCAGCTCAGTCATTGATGGTCGTGACCCACCAGAGAACCCACCCCCCACCCTCTCACTACAGGAAGCTGTTGAAGTGATTGTTGGCACTCTGGGTTCCTTTTTTCACATGAACCATTTCCTCTATAATACTGTCAGTCGTTACAGGGCAAAAAATACTCCAAACATTCATTGTTCTCCGGAAATAATTCAATCCCACGAGAGAGGTTTTTCTCTGTCGCTTTTTCTTTCTTTTTTTTCGCTGCGCTTGATGATTAGTGAGGGAGTGGGGCCTGGGCCTGGCATATGCCAAGCTTTATGGGGAGAGGGGGCAGGGACAGAGGTGCCCGCTGGGCAAGAAGCTGCCAGAGTGTCTGTATAAGGGGCTTGCTGTGCTATCTCATGAATGCTCTTTTCACACTCACTTTTTCTGCTCCTGAAGTGTCAACAAACCAATTAGAATTCCACTTTTGTCTCACCAAGGGGAAAAGGCACGTTTTTTTATTTGCTGTTGTTTTCCGTGTGTGAGGAGTTTTAATTAGCGTGAGGCTGTAGCAACTTGTTAAATACCTTTTTCAAGGTATTCAACTGTTGCCAGGTAACCGAGGTTGTTGAATGAACTCAGGAAATTCTCCAATAACATTCAAAGAACACACAGAATAATTATTTTTCTCTTTTGTTCTAGATCTTGGGCAAAAGCCTTGTTGTGAATCACTGACTAATATGAACAGAATGTATTGAATTTGTGCTGTAGTGAAGAGGTTCCAGTAACACTCCCTGCGAGGAGGAGATTTGGTAACAGCCGCTGTCACTTTTCTATTGTCATCACAAACCGGAGGAACAACGCAAGAAGTATAAATATCTTCTCTGTATACTGTCCTTTGCCACTAGGAAAGTGATGATGGAGCTGAAAGGGGGAGCCATCGAAGTCTGTGGTTCACTTGTAAGGCTTACGGTGGGGGTCCGAAATGATTGACACCCTTGATAAAGATGAGCGAAGATGAGCAAAAATCATTTTAAATATTGAGCTATATTGTATGCTCCAAAAAGTGGAAAATGTATATTATTTTATATTAATGTAATTGCTCAGAGAAATAGATTTTGTCTAACAAGTACTACTTTTTCCCCCCTCAAAGGTAGGGGTAAAAATGATAGACACCCCTGTTGTCAATGCCTTTCAATACATCACCAACGAGCTCTATTTTCATGTCATCCAACAAATGTAAACACCCGGAGTTTGCTAAATGTCATTGGATTGGAACCGGCACTTTGGGCAGATGACATGAAAATAGAGGTCTTTGACCACGCACACCAGTGTTGGGGGTCTGGTGTTGAAATGAGAACGCATAAGCAGAAAATAACCCCACACCTACTGTAAAATATGGTGGTGGCTCTGGTTTGCTGCTATTTCGTTTCCACTGGTCCTGGGGCCCTTAAGGTCAATGGCATAATGAACTTGACCCACTACCAGGACATTTTTAGCCAAAAACCTGGTTGCCTTTACTAGGAGGCTGAAACTTGGCCACAGGTGGATCTTCTAGCAAGACATTAACCTCAGGCACACATGAAATCCACAAAGAAATTGTTAATTGGCCACGAAATCGAAATTGTCTCCAGACAAAACCCATTGAAACCTTGTTTGAATTGAAGAGGGCAGTCCATAAACAGACAGGTTTTTTATTTATCAATTTAACCCTTATTTAACTAGGCAAGTCAGTTAAGAGCAAATTATTATTTACAATGACTGCCTACATATCAAGGATCTGGAAGGATTCTGTATGGAGGAATGGTCTCAGATCCCTCCCAATGTGTTCTCCAACTCATAAAACATTTTAGAAAAAGGCTCTGCTGTTATTCTCATTGAAAACAGGGGTGCCAAACGTGGACCCCTACCTTTTTTGAAAATGTTTTACAGCTTGTTAAACAAAATATCTTTCTCTGAGCAATTGTATTAGTATAAATAATTTGCCTGTTTTTTTGGAGAATACAATAAAGCTCAGTATGTTATTATTTATTGTATGCAGTAATTTTTGCTCATCTTTAACAAGGATGTATATAATTGTCAGCTAATACCTCCATACTTCTGTTTTTCTTGCCGACTCACCCACTTCAAGAGTTGTAATTTCAGGTAGCTTTCTCATTTACATTACATTTACATTTAAGTCATTTAGCAGACGCTCTTATCCAGAGCGACTTACAAATTGGTGCATTCACCTAATGACATCCAGTGGAACAGCCACTTTACAATAGTGCATCTAGATCTTTTAAGGGGGGGGGGGGGGGGCAGAAGGATTGCTTTATCCTATCCTAGGTATTCCTTGAAGAGGTGGGGTTTCAGGTGTCTCCGGAAGGTGGTGATTGACTCCGCTGTCCTGGCGTCGTGAGGGAGTTTGTTCCACCATTGGGGTGCCAGAGCAGCGAACAGTTTTGACTGGGCTGAGCGGGAACTGTACTTCCTCAGTGGTAGGGAGGCGAGCAGGCCAGAGGTGGATGAACGCAGTGCCCTTGTTTGGGTGTAGGGCCTGATCAGAGCCTGAAGGTACTGAGGTGCCGTTCCCCTCACAGCTCCGTAGGCAAGCACCATGGTCTTGTAGCGGATGCGAGCTTCAACTGGAAGCCAGTGGAGAGAGCGGAGGAGCGGGGTGACGTGAGAGAACTTGGGAAGGTTGAACACCAGACGGGCTGCGGCGTTCTGGATGAGTTGTAGGGGTTTAATGGCACAGGCAGGGAGCCCAGCCAACAGCGAGTTGCAGTAATCCAGACGGGAGATGACAAGTGCCTGGATTAGGACCTGCGCCGCTTCCTGTGTGAGGCAGGGTCGTACTCTGCGGATGTTGTAGAGCATGAACCTACAGGAACGGGCCACCGCCTTGATGTTGGTGGAGAACGACAGGGTGTTGTCCAGGATCACGCCAAGGTTCTTAGCGCTCTGGGAGGAGGACACAATGGAGTTGTCAACCGTGATGGCGAGATCATGGAACGGACAGTCCTTCCCCGGGAGGAAGAGCAGCTCCGTCTTGCCGAGGTTCAGCTTGAGGTGGTGATCCGTCATCCACACTGATATGTCTGCCAGACATGCAGAGATGCGATTCGCCACCTGGTCATCAGAAGGGGGAAAGGAGAAGATTAATTGTGTGTCGTCTGCATAGCAATGATAGGAGAGACCATGTGAGGTTATGACAGAGCCAAGTGACTTGGTGTATAGCGAGAATAGGAGAGGGCCTAGAACAGAGCCCTGGGGGACACCAGTGGTGAGAGCGCGTGGTGAGGAGACAGATTCTCGCCACGCCACCTGGTAGGAGCGACCTGTCAGGTAGGACGCAATCCAAGCGTGGGCCGCGCCGGAGATGCCCAACTCGGAGAGGGTGGAGAGGAGGATCTGATGGTTCTCTCCCTGTCCAGATCCCCCCCCCCCCCCAAGGTCAGAGAGGAAGGTTGATCGTCTCCGGGGTTTGTTGCTGTGAACGGATCTCTCTCTCTCTCTACCTTGCTCTCTCATTTTCTTCTCATTTGTTCTTCTCTCACACACACACACACACTCTCTTACTCACTTTCTCTCGCCTGAGACTTTAGGAGAGGGAAGGTTTCAGTGACTGTGTTTGTATGCAGATATATGACTCCCCTCACCTCCACAGTGTGTCCTGTTAGAAGAACAACCAGTTCAGAACACTGTATCTCGTGTCGCTGCACTCTTATGGCTGGCTCTGACAAAAACAGGCTCTGCTGCTGGCCCTTTAAGAGCACTGCATTCCATTGCCAGTAGATGGATTGGCTCGTTAGCGTTGGAGTGTGCTGGCCCTTTAAGAGTGCAACATGTGGCTGACTGGAGATGGAGAGGCTCATTACTGGGGGTGCTCTGCCAGACCTCAGACTCCGCCGTGACTGGCGGCAGAATTAAGCACACATGTGGAGGCAGAGAGAGCACCAGCAGCCATTTCCAGCCCCACTGACAGCCGCTGCTCTCCATCAATCACGGCCCCCAGCCAATCACAGGCCTAGTAGAGGGGAAGAGAGGTACTCTGTGTCTTCACTAGCGAGGCCCAGCCAAATAGAAACAAAAAGGGCCTTAAGGCTCTTTGGAGGTTTGATGGTGAACTTTAAGTCTTGTATTGTCAACATGGCTTTCTCTGTAGACTCCAGTGTGAGAGAGACCTCAGAAGTCCTCGACACTCCCAGTCACTGCAGTAAAAACGTGTCCCGAGTTTTATGTGCTTACTCAGGGACTATCAAAGAGGCTTTCATCACCTCATCAAAGCATCCGGGAGCCTCCTGAATCCCTTTCCCCATCCCTCAAACATGACTCAAACCAGTCGAGACCGAGCACAGCTCCCAGAGGGAGAGCGAAGGAACGGAGAGAGAAGAAGTGTGGGAGGGAGAAAGAGAGCCATCTACCCTCAGCTTTCTGGTTTCTATTTGGGGCTTGGCCCGTTTGATCTGGTTCCAGTCTGCTGTGTGTTTATAAGTTTCCACACTCCCTCCCAACACTGCTTTGTGCCAATATGACATTGCCAGGGGACAGCCCAGCTCAAACTGGGCCCTGGGCCATGCCACCACTTAAGTCTAGTTTATTAGTGCAACAATTTCAGATATTATTTTGATTAAATCTCCTGTGTGTAATATCAACGGCAAGAGGTCTAGACTATCTGCCTCCTTTTAGGAGCTTTATTTCTTTGGATCGTGTGTGTGTGTGTGTGTGTGTGTGTGTGTGTGTGTGTGTGTGTGTGTGAGACGCATGTAAAGAGACTTGAGTTTATTCCCCCCCAGGAGGATGTTGGTCTGAGTGTTTGGTTGGAACTCTGGAGTCCTGTAATCGGTGTGTTCTTTTCCTCTTCACTGATAGAAGGCGGACATCAAAAGCCCCGGGTTTCACAGCTTCTGAGACCGGCTCTGCTATCTCACTGGAGAACAGCTCGGGCCTCTTTATTTTTTTTCGGGGTGTTGCCATCAGTTCCGCCACCGATAACTCCTGCCACCCTTGTTTGTACAACAGATTAGGGTTTGTTCTAGGCCCCAAGGACCCCAGCTCAAGCATACGGCTATGATCTCACAACCCCCTGCCACAGTGATTTCTCTCTGCTCTGGTGATATGACCTTAGTGTTGACCACATTGAGGATTGTAGTGAGTCACTTTCCTGGTTGTCTATTCTATACCGATAAAACATTACTGAGGAGTTCTGGTCTGCTTTGCTTTAGTTGTTGAAATGTAGAATATAGAGGCCTAACGGTTGCTTTTAATTTGATGCAGTTATTATGTTTTTACATAATAGCTTTTGACTCTAAAGGATCCCAAAACGAAGTTAAGACTAGCACACTTTTGTCTGCCACCCTATGGGGTTCCATCATTTGGGGTAGGGGGGATTCTATTGGCTTAAGTACAACACTAAAAGTGAAGCGTTCGTAGAAGTAGTGGTCCTGGTCGACTGTTAGGCTGTCTGACGTCAGTAAGCCGGTGAGTCTGTAAGTACATGATCAGCGTACAAATGAACTGTAAAAAAGGAACCGAAGCCCAACAGAAGCTCCTTTATCTCTCAGGCTCTCCTTTTAAATGGTCATTTACCAGTAAAATTACTCCGAGAATGCAGCCTGAATCTAGAACCACCAGGGCACTCGGTTGTAAAAGGAAAGAGAAAAGTTGAGGAAAACAAGAACGACAACCCTGAAGCCAGTAATGGGGTCTAGGGAAGGAATGTGGAGCTGGAGACAAGCAGCCGGGAGAGGGAAGAGAAAAAGAATGGGTGCCGTTCTGCTGCCGAGACGTTTCAAAGTGTAGGTTTGCAGGTGATTGGCCCTCTGCAGACATGTCTGAACTGGAGCAGGCTCGAGTCGCGTCATGCTCCAGAGGAAGTGCCGAAGCCGCGCCGAGTGCTGCACACAGACATCACTTTGTGCTTAATGCTCACAACTCACAGGAGCCCCACAGCCCAGGTCCACTCTCCTGAGAGGGGGGGGGGGGGGGAGAAAGGAGGGGCTAGGACGAGGTAGAAGTCAAGAAGAGAAGGATAGGGAACAAGGAGGACAATGGAGGAACAACAAACAGGAGAAGCAAAAGGATTGTAAAAAAAGAAGCGGGCAAGAGGAGGACTGATAAGGAAAATGGGTCAGGGCATTGCAAGGGGAGAGGAAAAGAGATCAGGAGAAAGAGCATGAGAAGAGGTGGAGTACCAGACAGTAACGTGAGGATAGGAGTCACACAGTGAGCTCATACTCAACATTTTAATGCAGCATTAGGGACTTATATTAGTGTGCTGCTCTGTAAAATGTCATCTTCCTGGCTTTGTATCCATGGTGCCATGTATCTAGTCTTAATGGCTCTGACTGGCTCCTTAAGATGTCAGTAGATTTGTTGCCGATGCCCCTTTTTAGGTGCGGTTAATACAGAGTCCTGGCAGTGCGCTCTCGGCTAGTTTAACCAGCTTAAACTGATTTGAGCAGTGAACATTTTCTGTGTACTAAACCTTGCCATTATAAAGAACCACAACATAATGGCCCTCATGAATATTAGGTTTTTCCTCCGTTAAAACCATGCCGTTGTTTTCAATTTCATATGTAACTGCAATCAGATTGACAACAGTGATAATGTTGCGAACAACAGATGTTGGCTTGGCCCGCCAGTATTCTGCTCTGCTTACGCTCATGCATGTGATGGCTCTAACTGGACACTAGCACAGAGTATAAATAGCCCCTGGCCATATATGGATCAGACTTATCACATGAGCACACAATTAGGAGTGGACCGCTCTCATATAAAAACAAATAGAGGGGAGGGACAGCAGATAAATCAAACCCACCATAGGACAGTTGTGTTTACTATGAATATATAGCCTAGTATTTGACTACTGTAACTCTTCAAACCAGATGTTGTGTTAGGCGGCGGAATGAAAATGTTACACAATGTGTTTATGTTCTGTATTTCTGGCAACAGTGACTTGTGCAGTGAAAACCTGTGTTTTTGCGATGGCAGACGGTGTCTCCCAGATGGAGGGGGGAAATGATGGATTGTGACATTTTCACTGTCATTATAAAACTAAACCACCCCCCCCCCCCCTCTCTCTCTCTCCCTCCGTCCATCCAGCTGGTCAGAATCCAGACCACATGCTCCACGGCACCGGGCACAAGCATGAGTCCAGGAAGCCCGGGGACGACACCACGGTGGCCCCAGAGGACGCCGCCCGCTTTCTGAGCTGCTACTGCTCGGGTTACTGTCCAGAGGACCACAAAAATAACACCTGCGAGTGAGTGACCAACCAAGGCCAAATTCTTAATTGATATGTTTGTTCCAACTCTGACTTTTGGGTCTGTGATGAATGTCAATGCTGACTTAACTCCTCAAACTCATTGTCTTTTGGTACACCAGAAGTACATTAATTTCCAATGGAACGATTCGTTTGCCTCGCTGCGTTGCAGTGCGTTTATTCGTTGTGGTGCATACGTTGGATTTATCGAACGTATGCGTCAAACTGTATGCGTAGACGGCTTGACAGAAATGGTAACAGAAGGTGAATGTTGAACTTCTGTTGCATACATATACAGATGATGCTGCGTACCATTTTGCGCAATGACGCTGTCGGTGTGATCGAGGCGTAAGTGTGTTTGGGAACTCTACTCATTGAATGATTTTTTATTTATTTTTTCAGGACGAATGGACAATGTTTTGCCATCATAGAGGAGGATGAGAACGGAGAAGCTATTCTGACCTCTGGCTGCATGAAGTATGAAGGCTCACATTTTCAATGCAAGGTAAGTGTGTGTTGTGGTCTGTATGGAAGGGAGTAGGACTGTGACACAGGGATGTCAATTATATGTTGTAACATGTTCTAGTATTGTTATTATATGTGTATATAGCTATTATTCATAGTTGAGTCATTGTTTGAATAACCCCTGTTGAATTGAGTGCCACAACAACAAAAAAACATGGTTTCATTTAATTATTTTCAGGATTCGCCCAGGGCTCAGACAAGGCGAACGATCGAATGCTGCGGGACGGACTTCTGTAATCGGGACCTGCAGCCCACGTTACCTCCCCCAATGGACACTGGTGAGGCTTAGGGCCAACTATGTTACTCTACTGCTGGTGTTCCTCTGTATAGTTACCCCAGAAGAGTATTCTGGTGCTGGTATGTCAGGGTCTGATACTTAATTTCATTTGGGGACTCGTGGTGTTTTGCAGGTTCCTACTTTGGCAGTGCCCACTGGCTGGCGTTCCTTATATCAATGACCGTATGCTGCTGCACTCTCATCTGCATCACAGTAGTCTGTTACTACAGGTAGGACTACTCCAGAGAAGAGCTGACACAAAGCGAGATTCCAACTTTCTTCCCATATACATATGGGAATTGAGTCCTGGTTAACTTAACTTGTGGGAGAATATTAGTCGGTCAACATGTTGGTGTCATTTAGCATTTCTATGAATACTTTCATGGGTTTAAGTTGGACTGTTTTCGACTGTTTGGGGATAAAGGCAGATTGTTGCTACGGTACTGCCTGTGACATTCATCTATTGTAGCTTTAGCATGTGTGCCCTGTACTGATCTGTATGTGTTCCTGTCAGGTACAAGTGGCAGACGGAGCGGCAGCAGTACCACCGGGACCTGGAGCAGGACGAGGCCTTCATCCCTGTGGGAGAGTCTCTCAAAGACCTCATCAACCAGTGTCAGTCTTCTGGCAGTGGCTCTGGGCTCCCCCTGCTGGTAAGGACCCCACACTGCACAGGGAGGGGCTTTGGAGCATGTGACCTGGGTGAAAAGCCTTTAGCTATGGTTATATAATAGGTGGCTCAAAATGTGTCTTCTGCTTTCCAGGAAAGAGTAACAGCGGTTATGTGTGTGTCTTTGTCCATAGGTAGGTTATAGTAGCTTAAGTGAATTTGTAAATTATAAACTGGATGGTTTGAGCCCTGAATGCTGATTGGCTGACAGCCGTATACCACGGGTATGACAGAACGTATTTTTACTGCTCTCATTACATTGGTAAGCAGCTTATAATAGCAATAAGGCACCTCTGGAGGTTTGTGATATGTGGCCAATATACCATGGCGTTGCGCGTTGCGTCGTGCTAACAACAGCTCTTAGCCGTAGTATATTGGCCATATACCCTCGGGCCTTATTGCTTAATTATAACATCATGGGCCTTACAAAGCAAAACGTGCATATCTGGCTTGCAACAGCGAATACCACCTTAAAGAATGAACAAATGGTAAAGGTTGTAGTAGGTATGATCTGTGGTAAGCTACTGTTGATCTGATATGAATGCTCAGTGCCTCTCTCCCTGATGTGTCTTGTAGGTGCAGCGCACCATTGCCAAGCAGATCCAGATGGTGCGTCAGATCGGCAAGGGGCGCTACGGCGAGGTGTGGCTGGGCCGCTGGCGGGGAGAGAAGGTGGCCGTCAAGGTGTTCTTCACCCGGGAGGAGGCCAGCTGGTTCAGAGAGACCGAGATCTACCAGACAGTCCTCATGAGGCACGAGAACATACTGGGTAAGTGCCGTTCCTACCACTCACATGTAGCAAAGACGACAGCTGTCTCTGCCTCCATCTAAGCCATATACTGCAGTTTTTTCTTTCTAAATTAGTCTCAATCTAAGTGCAATGTAGAGAGCCTTGATTGACTGTGATGTGATCTTAGGCCTACATTTGCCCTTGTACATACATGGCTGAGGTCAACAGTCATGTATCAGGGCAAGGCCTACATCTCACTGCAGCACTAAACACCCCTCACCTCTCTACTCACGTCTGCAGGTTTCATAGCGGCAGACATCAAGGGTACCGGGGCCTTCACCCAGCTCTTCCTCATCACAGACTACCATGAGAACGGCTCCCTGTACGACTACCTGAGGTTCACCACGCTGGACACCCAGAGCCTGCTGCGACTGGCCTACTCCGCGGCCTGCGGCCTGTGCCACCTCCACACGGAGATCTACGGCACCCAGGGCAAGCCGGCCATCGCCCACCGAGACCTGAAGAGCAAGAACATCCTGATGAAGAAGAACGGCACCTGCTGCATCGCCGACCTGGGCCTGGCTGTCAAGTTCAACAGGTAGGATGCTGTTCAGCAATGGAGATTTTAATCAAGGTTCTATTTATTAGGCACCAAAATAAAGAAAACTGACAAATCGGGAGGGGGAGTAGCTAAGCTTGTCCAATGAGCAGCAATCGTTTTGTGTTACAAAACACTTTGCTACGGTGTGCCCTAATGTACACAACCCATGTTTTCACATATGGCCGTTCCTCTGAACAGTTCTGAACTGTTGTTTCTGGCGCGCCATTGACCATTTCCCTGTAGATTATTCTGAATTCCTGTTCTTGTCTTCAGTGATACCAACGAGGTAGACGTCCCACTGAGTACACGGGTGGGGACCCGGAGGTACATGGCCCCAGAGGTGCTGGCCGAGACCCTGAACAAGAACCACTTCCAGGCCTACATCATGGCTGATATATATAGCTACGGCCTCGTCATCTGGGAGATTGCCCGCCGCTGTATAACAGGAGGTACGGACACACATAGACGCTTACACACACACACCCACACACATTATAGTTCTGAATCTACTGGCATACTGGCATTTGTGTACACGTGATACAGGCAATCCAGACCAGTCACTACGAAAACAGTAATGGGCTTAAGATTTCAACTGGTTATGAAAAGCACTACACTGATGGTATTGTTGAACCAGTGTTCTATTGCACACCGTTATCTCTCTCTCATCTCTCTCAGGTATAGTGGAGGATCACCAGCTGCCATACTATGAGATGGTACCGTCAGACCCGTCCTTTGAGGACATGCTGGAGGTGGTGTGTGTCAAAGGGCTGCGGCCCACCGTGTCCAACAGGTGGAACGGTGATGAGGTGAGTCTGAGAGTGGAGCTAGCCACGAATGTCGACACCTGCGTCACTGCGAGGACATGATTTATCAGGGGAATAGTGTTTTGATTGCACGCAACCTTCAGAAAGAAAGTGAAGAGCGTATACTTGGCATTTGCCACAAAGGCGATTATCCAATTCTAGCAGTGTTAGAGAATGCATTTGTGTTTATTAGCGTAAGTAGTGCTTTTTCAGAGTGATATATATGCAAGCTTAGCAGCACTTTAAAAACAATGCATATGCAGAACGAAATACAACTCCTAAAATGGTGTGTGTGTGTTCTCCAGTGTTTGAGGACCATGCTGAAGCTGATGTCTGAGTGCTGGGCCCACAACCCTGCCTCGCGCCTTACCATCTTACGAGTCAAGAAGACCCTGGCCAAAATGGTGGAATCACAGGACATCAAAATGTGATATTTTACCCCTACGTACTCAACACAGCCCGATCGAGAGCCTGAACTCCCCAGTGTGTCCTAATGTCATGATGCAGAATATGTCACCTCTGTTCAGGAGGTGGGGGAGGAGAAACGGGGGGAGGGGGGGACCCTGTCACAGGGACTACTTGGACATTGAGCCTCAATCCTCATGAATCTCTATAACCACAATGGACAGACGCTGCTACAGAGGTGTTTTTTGACTAAAGGAAACAGTATAGGTTCACTCTCCCGCCTATTCCCTCCCTGGCCAGAGGAGTTCTTGGTTGTAGGAAGCAACGTACTGTGATTTGACGCTTTCTGTGAAAGCCAAAACATGACATGGTGTGAGGGGGAAGGACATGTGTCTGCTCACATGTTGATGGACAAAGTCATATTATGTAGGAACCTTAGAGCCACACTTCAAACCAAGACACTGCCCTCGCAATCGTCACCTCCCGCCAATCATGTTCAATTTTTGCCTGTAAATGTTTTATGCCAATTTTTTTTCCCCTCTTCAGGACAGTCTTCTCCTGCCATATTGAAATATAACTCTTGACTCTTAAGTAGAGTAATTATGAAATAAGGTACTATAATTATGTGAATTTAAATGTAAATGTATATTGGATCGATAGATGCTGTGCCTACAAAAAAGAACTATACTGCAATGGTATTCACGTCCAGTGGGCTTCAAATGCGACCTGCTTCAAGAGCTACGAGCAATCCAGACAACCAAGGACATTGTTAGGGGGGGATACTCGACTTGCCTTAAATCAACAACTCACTGTGCTTCCTATAACAAACTTCAACTCAGTAACTTCTCCTGTCACATTTGACATGAAAAGGACAACTGGGGAGAAAAATATTTGATGCATAATTCTATTCAGAAGGAAATGTGTAAATAGGAAGTCAATCTGTGTCCCGTCCTGTCTCTATGCTTACCCCTTCTTCGTATTTGTTCCTTTGTGTATATACGGTATGCCTTCTGGAAGAAATGTCCAGAACACTAAATGTTGAGTCTTGTTCATAGATATTAGAAGCTGAATTTCCTTCCTGCTCTTCTCTATTGCTTGTAATTCCATGTTGAGTTATAGATATTCTATGAGTGGCCAACTTTCATATTGCCAGACATCATGTGAGCTCGGCCATTGGACTGCAGTAATGAAAAAGTCCACGTTAGTTTGGAAAATATGCCATATTTTATTAACTTAAAGTACAAATATATAGATTCCTCAATGCTATGGTAAATGACAGTTACTTGTGCTAAAAACATTTAGCGCTGTAATGCCAATGAAGTTTGTTGATCCATCAAGCTTCCTCAGGTGTGAGACAGAATTACAGCCAAGTAAAGTGAACTTGCAGTAGATTGCGACCCCGAAGTTCGACTGTTTCGAGACACATGCGAGTACAGTTAAAGTCGGCAGTTTACATACACCTTAGCCAAATGCATTTAAACTCAGTTTTTCACAATTCCTGACATTTAATCTTAGTAAACATTCCCTGTCTTTGGTCAGTTAGGATCACCACTTTATTTTAAGAATGTGAAATGTCAGAATAATAGTAGAGAGAATGATTTATTTCAGCTTTTATTTCTTTCATCACATTCCCAGTGGGTCAGAAGTTTACATACACTCAATTAGTATTTGGTAGCATTGCCTTTAAATTGTTTAACTTGGGTCAAACGTTTAGGGTAGCCTTCCACAAGCTTCCCACAATAAGCTGGGTGAATTTTGGCCCATTCCTCCTGACAGAGCTGGTGTAACTGCGTCAGGTTTGTTGGCCTCCTTGCTCGTACACGCTTTTTCAGTTCTGCCCACAAATATTTCAAGGGCTTTATGATGGCCACTTCAATACCTTGACTTTGCTGTCCTTAAGCCATTTTGACACAACTTTGGAAGTATGCTTGGGGTCATTGTCTATTTGGAAGACCCATTTGTGACCAAGCTTTAACTTCCTGGCTGATGTCTTGAGGTGTTGCGTCAATATATCAACATAATTTTCCATCCTCATGATGCCATCTATTTTGTGAAGTGCACCAGTCCCTCCTGCAGCAAAGCATTCCCCCAACATGATGCTACCACCCCCGTGCTTCACGGTTGGGATGGTGTTCTTTGGCTTGCAAGCCTCCCCCTTTTCCTCCAAACATAACGATGGTCATTATGGCCAAACAGTTCTATTTTTGTTTCATCAGACCAGAGGACATTTCTCAAAAGTCCGATCTTTGTCCCCATGTGCATTTGGAAACCGTAGTCTGGCTTTTTTATGGCGGTTTTAGAGCAGTGGCTTCTTCCTTGCTGAGCAGCCTTTCAGGTTATGTGGATATAGATACTTTTGTACCTCCTGGTATTGATTTGCACTTTTCGCTCCAAAGTACGTTCATCTCTAGGAGGCAGAACGCATCTCCTTCCTGAGCAGTATGACGGCTGCGTGGTCCCATGGTGTTTATACCTACGTACTATTGTTTGTACAGATGAACATGGTACCTTCATGCGTTTGGAAATTGCTCCCAAGGATGAACCAGACTTGTGGAGGTCTACAATCTTTTTTCTGAGGTCTTGGCTGATTTCTTTTGATTTTCCCATGATGTCAAGCAAAGAGGCACTGAGTTTGAAGGTAGGCCTTGAAATACATCTTCAGGTACACCTCCAATTGACCCAAATGATGCCAATTAGCCTATCAGAAGCTTCTAAAGCCATGACATTTTCTGGAATTTTCCAAATTGTTTAAAGGCACAGTCAACTTAGTGTATGTAAACTTCTGACCCACTGGAATTGTGATACAGTGAAATAATCTCTGTCAACAATTGTTGGAAAAATGACTTGTGTCATGCACAAAATAACCGACTTTCCAAAACTATAGTTTAACAAGAAATGTTTTGGAGTGATTGAAAAACGAGTTTTAATGACTCCAACCTAAGTGTATGTAAACTTCCGACTTCTACTGTATATACAAGTCTGCAGGTTTGCTCAGTGCCGTTATATGTGCAGAGGGTAGAGCCAGCCCATTGATTACCATTTACCACAAGAGGAACTGCATTTTAGATCTTTCAGTTTTCATACAGGACAGAAAAGGGGAAATATGAAGTGATAACTTAATGTCCCCTCATCTGAACCACTGTCCTTACCTCTTGACAGTCTGTTTGCCGGTGTGATGATGACGAGGAAGCCTGGTCACAGATTGTGCCCATGATAAATGATGGTTCAACCTCTTGCATAGGCTTTGTTTTGGCCAGTGTATTCTTAAAACGTTCTCTTTCAAGTCCCTGGTCCTATTGTGTCTGCTGTCTCTTCTATCTAATGTTGGCTTTTGCTTTACTTTTGTCCATACAAATGCGTAAAACAACATATGCTGTATAGCTTTAGCAGTGCTTGTGGGTTTGCGCTCATGATGTGTGCTTATGTTGGTTAAGTGTGCATGTCCGCTGAAATCCCATGCATCCTAGTGTGTGTGTGTGTCAGGACAGTTTCTATGTGAATTAAGCTAACAGTACATGGTAGATATTTAAGAAAAATACTTCACACAAGCAGTAACTCGTGTTTTCCTGTCGTTTGTAACATGCAAGAAAACCAACTAGAATAATCTCTAATGTGTAAATCTTTAATGTGTTGTTGTACAGCATCTGGCCTTTATGAGTTTACCAAGGAAAGAAAACTATTCTGTATACAGCCTGTCCAATGTATCAATTTTTAAGTAAATAACCTTATTTTAGTACACAACTTTGGTCTGGTCTTGGGTTATTTACTTGTTTTTTGTTGATGAGGCTTAACCTAGTAAGGTGTCTAGCACGTCCGTCTGCTGGAGGAGAAACATACAGCATATTGATGTACTGTAATATAGAGTTCACCTTCACACAATCAATTCCTCTGTCCCTTCACTTGATTGATTTATGTTTACTGTAGTCTGTATGGAGCCAGTGTCTTGTAGAAAATGGTTTTTCTATACATGGGTCCTCATACATGTATAAGCAATGTTGCAGTCATAAAGCACTGAAGCCACACTATTATTGTAGCATGTGATATCTTAAAGAGCCCACCTTATATTCTGAGTCAGTGTTTTCTATAGAATAGGGTTTTATGGTCCAGAATGCTCATGCTCCCGTTTCCCTTAACAGCCTACAATAACTTCAGGGAAGTTGTATTGCAACGCTTTTAAGTGGTATACTGTACGACAAAGGAAACATGTTTATACTCACTTAACCTTTTTATATACGCTCCTCCCAATATCAATGTAAGAGATTGAAACACGGGTGGCATAGCAGCTGTTAGTCTAGTGATTGATTTCGCTCAGTCCAACGTCTCTCCTCTGACTGCAGACCGGCCACAGCTCCCTCAGGTGGTGTGATGAAGGAGAAGCCCAGCGAAGATGTTGTCGTTAGGGTCATCAGTCACCAGAGTCCCTCCCAACAGTTCGAGGCGGAGCTCCTCTCCTTGCCGCAGCTGTAGGAGACACACACGGGTGACGGGGCCATACGATGCCATCTTGTCCTGATGCAGAGTGGCAGCCAGCTCCCCACTCTCTCTCCTCAGCCCGGATAGCGAGGGACCAGGTTCAAAGTTCAGTGTCAGCACGAAGAGGTAGACCCCTGCTAAAGGTGCTTGGAACATCCCAGTGTGAGTGGAGTACATCTGGCCGAGGTTTAGGTATGTGTCCTCCGACACCAGCAGGCTGTCACTTGGTCTGCTGTGCTGTATGCTTCTGGCCAGAAACATCAGGGGACTGTCCCTCAGCTTGGATAGAACTGAAAGAGAAGAGACAGGGAATTGTCAGCTGTTCTCTGCTATCTGTTCATATGAACCCTTGTCATAGACACTCACTATACTTATGCTTAGAAGCCTGAACTAAAAATTAAAGAAATCACCAGGGGGCAGTCTTGTGTTGTCTATTTGTGTTGCTGGTAATGTTGATACCCTCTGTCATGCTAAGCAGCTCCTTTTAACCCATTGCTAACACTTACTTGAGTGTCTTGCACTGTATAGATCTCCAAGGATCTTTCTTTGTTTAAAGTGCATTCTGGTCTTAGTGGAGGTTTAGAAAGAAATGTGGCCCAGCATGATAGAGGTACAGATAACTTCCAAAATAAAGGAAACACATTAACAAAGTTTCTTAATAGGGCGTTGGGCCACCACGGCTGGGAACAGCTTCAATGCTCCTTGGCTTAGATTCTAAAAGTGTCTGGAACTCTATTGGAGGGATACGACACTACTTCCACGAGAAATTCCATCAGTTGGTGTTTTGTTGATGGTGGTGGAAAACGCTGTCTCAGCCACCTCTGCAGAATCTCCCATAAGTGTTCCAATTGGGTTGGGATCTGGTGACTGACAAACACACACACACCCTATGCTCCTTTGAGAACCCTCTTTTGAAGTCTTTGCTAGAATCTCAATTGCATACTTCACACGTCCTCTCTCTCCTCTCCGCCTCCTCAAAACCCATTGGATGAGAGCCAGAGGTCCCTCCCCTCTGACCTTCTCTTCCAATGGGTTTTGAAAAGGAGGCAAGGAGAGGACGTGAGGATTATGCAGTAGAGAAAAGGCCACTGAGATTTAGCCACTGTAGCAAAATAATGAGCAACTGGGCATTTTTAAACATGACCCTAAGTATGATGGGATGTTACTTACTTAACTCAGGAACCATACCTGTGTGGAAGCATCTGCTTTCAATATTATTTGTATCCCTCAAGTGTTTCCTTTATTTTGGCAGTTCCCTGTAGGTATGTGATTGTCTGTTTTAGTTTTTTTTTATAGATTGATGCCTACCTGATGTATCCCTCCTGCTGCGAAGGTTAGCGCTCTCTCCAATATGATCCTTTATCCCCTCTTTCTTGTCCTTGCGCTTCCTCTGTCTCTTCCTTTCCTTCCTCTTCATCAGGGCCCACAGCTGGTCCAGGTCCAGGGTGCTCTCTGATTCGGCCAGCCCCTCTGAGTTACTGAAAACATTCTTAAAGAGCCGCAGATGATTCTCTAGACCCTTCCTCAGCCAGGCCACCTCCACCTGCATTTTGGCCTCCACACCACCAGAGGCGCTGTCTTTGGTGATGTTGCAGCTGGCAGGGCAAGGCCTGTACTCCAGCCTGTTGACCTTCTCCCCCAGCTCCTCCACTGCTTTCTCAAGGCTCAACAGGTCACTGTCCGAGTAGTCTTGCCGGTCCTCAGAGGCTGCTGAGTCCATGAGGTGGTCACTCCTCTGGTCTCCACTCCTTCTCTTCAGCCCGCGGGAGGCCAAGTCTACTAGCACGGAGGGCTCGTCTGAGGACGGGACTTCCTCTGCCCGGGCAGCCTCCAGCAAGGTGGTGAGGCTGAGGTTCTGGCCCCTGATCTGCTGCTGCATGTGCTGGAGCCTCTTCTGCAGCGCGGGGATGGAGTGAGCCTCCTGTTCGTGGAGGGGCCAGTCCATGAACCCCATCACCTCCTCCCCCAGGAGCATCTCTAGCACTTCAGTGTGGCGGATGGCGTCCTTCAACAAAGAGTAAAAGGAGCTGGAGAGGTGGCGCATCTCAGCCGCCAACCTTTTGTCGCTCTCCTGCAGGCTGAGCACGTCCCTGTGGCTGCCCAGGACTGAGGTCATCAGCTGAGTCAGGTTGTGTTGGAGAGTTCTGCTCTTTTCTTGCTCGAAGGCCAGGGAGGCCATGACGTCGTCCACAGAGGGACCCCAGTGCGCCGACTCAGCATCGGTACCTCCATCCAGGGCCAGCCGATTGTCGTTGGCCAGCTCGGTGACGTTGGTCAGGCCCTGCTCCAGGCGGGAGAAGGAGGCGGTGAATGCCTTGCAGTCACAGTCTCCGGCAGCGCTGACGTTCTGGTAGAATTGTGTGTACAGGTAGTCCATGTCAGTCTCCATCTCCTGCAGCTGCTCCGAGTGGATGGTCAGGTTGTTGGCCAGTTCATTGATGCGGTTCAGCACGGCTACTTTAGCTGCTTCCACCTCCAGGCCCGTCTCCATGAACTGGATCTGGCTGTTCCTCCCCGTCTGGGCAATGTTCTCCTCGAGGCCTCGGAAGCCCCTCTTCAGGTCCAGGACATTGTCATTGGCCATCTCTAGGTCTTCCACCAGGGCATTTACCCTCACTGTGTTGTTGACAACCTTGTTGTCCAGACGGGCGATAGCCTCCCACACTGCTGAGTCCTTTGGAGGCTGCTGGGCCTGACTGGGATTGACCTGGCTGGGTTCTCTTCTGGCCCCTGGGCTGGTCAGGTGCCTCTGGAGCACTTCACTCAGACGGTCCTGCTCCAGCTTCATGTCTGACAGGGTAGCATTCATGGACTGGAGATTAACCTACCCAGGAGACATGAAAGACATGAAGAATGTTTTTCTCACTTAATGCCCATAGTGTGCAAGTCTAAAAGTCTGTTACTAACACAGAAGTGAGGAACTAAATCTAAAAGTTTTTTATTATGAAATAGTTGCGTTACCATGCCATGAGATACATTAATGAGGATTTCGCTGACCTGTAACATCTTGTGGTTGCGTTTGATCTTGCCGTCAATGTCTGTCTTGAAGTTGGTGATGTTATAGTGCAGCATGGCATGCTGGGAGTGTAGCCTGTCTGCCATCTCAGCTCTCTGTCTCTCCAGTTCCCTCCTCACCTCCTTGGTGTCTTGGAAACCCTGCTCCAGCTTAGCCTCCAAGGCCTCGGGACCCTCTCCAGCCCCTGCTCCACGCTGGGCCTCCTCCTCTACCTCCCACTGAGAGTTCCGGAGCAGAGCCACATCCCGGGACAGACCCTCGACCTCCTGGGTTAGGTGCTCTAAGGTGCGGTTGAAGCCATCCAACATGGGCTGGAGCTGGGACATTAGCAGGGCCATCATGTGGAGCAGAGGGGGAGACTGGGAGTCTTGGTAGGGCAGTAGAGGGACAGCCTCCACCTCATCCCTGATTGGATCTGGGAGACAATCCAGGAAGTCAGAGCACAATATTTACTCGCATCAATCGGTTTAAAGCATCAGAACTAGACACATTTTCAGTTTTAGACATATCCACTTTGTAACTGTGCACAAGGCTGAGATGACACCTCAACAATTATACACACACACATATCAATGTGTATAGGAACAGAGCAAGGCTCCTTTTCAATACCTGTTAGAATGTATTCTCTTGTAAGGCCATTCATATCAGTTGTGCCATTAGTTCTTTAGGAACAGTTATGAGAGCCTTTTGTCTCTCAAGAAATTTTCAACATGTGTTTGGTTTTATCCCCAAAAATTGTTTTCAAAGTCAAATGCCAAGCTGCCAAAAATAGGAATAATAACATTTTCAGACCTATATTTGGACATTTAATTTCCCTTATGTATTGGCCTTCCTGACTGAACCTCTTTGTTTACAAGAAAGCCCAATGATTTATTGTTGAATTGGTTTGTTTCATGGCAGTGTTTTTGCACCCCTAATGGACACAGTTTCTATTATAATGATACAGGCTCCAGGGATTTTCACATCTTCCTAGAAACTGTCTGTGTGAGTGTCTATGTCTGCCATTGAATTCCCCCACCCACATGTATTAATTACCAGACTGATTACTGCTGTGCAGCGAACATTGACATAAGCTCGCGAGATCAGGCGACTTGCGAGGCTACACATGTATGCCCCCTGGGAAGTAAGTCCCAGTTCTGACACTGTCACCCTGGTATCTGGACAGAGTCCAGACCCCCTAGCTGTTCTGCTTTAAAGTGTGATCTATGTGATCAGAGGGCCTTTCGTCATATAGGGCTTGTTTTTCTAATAACATTGGAAAGATCCTCCATTAATTCAGGGAGAAAAACACTGTTCCCTCATGCTTTCCCACTAAGAGGTCAGATACAGTGAGGTCATACTGAGAGAGGAAATCAGGTCGCCCCCTACCATGAGAGTTTTACAAAGTTGGAAGAGGTTCTCTAAAAAAAAAAATCCCACCGATCAAAAGAAGTAGGAAAGTAGTGTTTTCAAATAGATGTGCAGACTGACCTCCTCCAGCTAGCCCTGTCACTCATTTCCCTGCTATGCTAAAGAGAAACTTTAACAATAACATGTAGGCCGATTGTCTTTAGTCTGAATTGATGGAAGTCTGATCAGTAATTTATTCATTCAGACATTACGTCATGGCCTTAGCCTGTTGAGTCTTTCCCAAACAAGACGAATATGTCACAGGAAGGGAGAATGTACCACGGCAGCAAAATCTATGGCACCCTTCACTGTGTGTGGCTGTAATATGATCCTCACGCTATATCACCATCCCACTGCGGATTACATCATCCACACACACAATGTAATGGGGGGGGACATTTTTCCCAGAAAAAGAGAGGATTTCCTGAGAAGGAAGCTGTAATGAGTAGAGCACTAAGCTAGAGGTGTCACTGCGGAGGGATGGAGTCGTGGAAATGCTCCCCATAGATGTACGTGTATTTTCCCTGGTCAAGCCTTCCCCCATTCAACTGTGGGTTTTTTACTGCACTAGTCTAAAGCCTGTCGATTCTCTCAGAGGATGTGAATGAGACAGGCAGTTGACCAGACAGTAGTGCATAAATAACAGCTGTAAGTATTAACATGCCAGACAAATAGGACTATTTCATTGTCAGTTTTGTATTAACATTGTATTGGCTTTTTTTGATTGACTATGAGATAGTGAGTGAGCAGGTGTGTCCAATATGTGTCTTTGCATGAGTGTCTCAGAGGTTAATACATGGGTTTAGGAGTGTTGATGATTACCCTGCCTCCTTTTCATGGCCCTGATTTTAGGGGTGATTACCCGGTCTCCTTTCCATGGCCCTGATTTACCTCCTAAAGCACAGTCACAAACCTGGCCTTGGTGGTCCTAACTATTTAACCAGGCATCCTAACTTTTTCCCACTGTGATTAACATGACGTTAGTACAGTACTGGTGTTTCTAAGGTCACAACTTACCTCCATGGTTGAAATCCCGCTGGTGGTGGTTAGGGTTGTGGGGGGGGTCGTAGCCAGGGTGAGGGATGTGCTCCTGGGCCTGTCGAGGGTATGAGGGGGACTCTCGGGACTCTGTGTGTTTGTTGTTGTTGTCAGCCTCTGAGGCATGGAGTTCGTACAGAGGATTCTCAGACACCTGGAAGTCATTCTGCTCCCTCTCAGCCTGGTGGGTGAGTCTAGACTGTGCACCTAGACCGACAGACAACAGACAGATCGATGGGATGTTAGGAGAGGCTTTCATTCAACACAGTGGCACAGAGTAGTAGCTGTGTCTCTCTCCCCTGACCATGAGAACCATAGCCTTGGGTTAGCTCTCTGTCCCCCACTTCTGACCCCACTTCAGCCAACCCTATGTGTGTGCTTGATTAGTGTGTGTGTAACACAATAGCTATTCGACTCCAGTAGTGGTCAAGAATTATGAGACCTTTGCGGTTTAGGAAGCCCTCTCTGAGGGGCGTGGAGGGACTGAAAGTGGACCAGCCGATAACGGGGGACTTTACGTCTTTATTTTGGCCTAGAACTGGCCCAAAAGGGCAGAGGGTTATTTTTAGGTCCCTAGTTGTTTTTAGGTCACACCCCCTTTACAGCCTTGCTTGATGCCCTGAGAACGGTTCACACACCCTTTCCTCCCTCCCCTGGGAGATGAACTTCCCACGGCCTGCTATAGCTTTTACACAAATGCTCGTTCTCCTGGCGCACTAGCGTTTCCTCGGTTTGTTCAGTTTGTTTGAGGCAGAGAGGGCGGCACGGGGCGTTTGAGGGCTAGCTCACCCAGTCACCCCCACGCAACATGTAAACAGACGGGTCAGATGAGCAGACCTACCTGTGTGGTGAGGCTCAGTGTCTCCGGAATGTGGTCGTCCTGCCACCGTAGGGTCCACAGGGTCAGACACATGGCCGTCAGCCACTGAGGAATAGAGGGGGAGAGAGGGAAAGAGGAGAGCAGGAGCGCAGGGAGTGGATGTTACTTTTATTGGTTCCACCAGCTTTCGTAAACACATGACTTTCTCAGCCGGTGTCTCTCGCCGAGTTAAGGGCCATTTCACACATGGGAAATCTGTTCGAGATTTGTCGCTGAGCAAAATAACCTAAATCTTGCTCTTAGTAAAAAGAGTCAGAGCCAAACTCAAGTAATTCAGGAGAAAGTCTAGAGTAGGCCTGTGGAGACCTATTGCACCATAAGGTTACTTCTTATGCCAAAATGCAATTACTAACACTCAACCGTGTTGATGCTCATTGACTTAGGGGCCGTGGCAGCCCTTCAGTCAGGCCAGGTGGGGCAGAGCCCCACATTTTTAGCAACAAAAAAAATAAAAATTGTGGGGGCTTGCCTGTTTTGCATGTTATTTTGGCATTAATACATATCCGTGTAAAAAAAAAATGTTTTTATATATATTATCTCCTTCAGTTAATAAAGCTGCATACACACATGGTCTCTTTTTTGTTTTCTTGAGTAAGGCAACTCCAAAATGCAGGTGTTTCAGCCTAGCTTAGTGCTTTCTGTGGTGGTGGGGCAAGCCAGCAAAAAATAGGAGCATATCGCCGTGATTGGCTCAGTGTTCTGTCACTCATGGGGACACTACGTCACCGCCAAGTTTATGTCCTTAGTAAGAGTAGACATCCAAAATTTCAACCCTTTGGATCCTGCCATAGAGCTATATTACAAGTGGCCTTCCAAGAAGGCTCCAGGTCATTGGTCACAGATAAAATTATGTCAAATCACATTACATGTACAGTAGCTTTGATTGGACTGATCATGTCAACATCACACTTTCAAAATCTTAGCTAGCAGTCATCATCATGAATCAAGTTGACAATCTACTGGCAAATCCTTTTTAATCCTTGTCATATGAAGAGAAATGATAGATAAAACATATCGGTGCTCATCGTCCATAAAGATTACACAACAGGTTGGAAATTGCAAATTCAATAATGCGTCGTTTGGAAGGAATCAGTGGCTAACTGCAAGCATTGCAAACCAAACAGTAGCCTGCTATTCAATGGAGTAGCTGTGTTTATTTTTTTCCAGAGTTCCCACCATAAATCCAGAGAATGACAGACTTTGATGACAAACCCGCCACGGCACCTTCATGTTTAAGTGAGCACATCACAAGCCAAGGTGAGTCCAAAAATGTATTGTATGCTGCTGCATAAATGATGTAATATACAATGGAGATATGTATACTGTAGCTAAGAAAGTAATACTAAGTGTATGTTGTGTAGTAAGCTGTTCGTAGCCCATGTGCCTCACCCTAATCATTTGGTGTATTTTCAACTCTTAATTTTGCCTAACGTTACTGTTCTGATTCGGTGGTGCTGCACATGTAGCCTATAACCTGTTTGAGAAATGTCATCAAATATTGAAAGAGGTTTCATTGTCTGCTTTTATGCCCCCTTTATTTATACCAACTGTTCTGACTTGGTGTACAGGGATAATAATGTAAGAGCAGCCCATGTTCTGCCTTCTGTCGCTGTACATTTCAAAAGTGCTGAACACATAGTTATATTGACTACGTCCGTCGTAGCTCGCTCATTAATGTCTTAATCGAAATTACAGAATGCCTCTTATCCGCTCATCTTTCCCTTATGGCATAGTTTGTACATCTCAATTGTCAGTAGAACCCACAATTTTTTAAGCAAGTCAGCCATATCAGCTATGTTTTTTAAAAGGCAGTAAACAAGGCTCAATGAACTGTTTCGCCGCCAGACAAGGCTCCGCTGATAGCCAGGTGTAGCGGTGGTAAGGATTCACTCCATGGTGCTGAAAAGAAAGCTCTGCTGTTGGGACAGCTTTATGTAGGCCCCAACAGTTTGTGGGCACCACTTGTTGCCGTTATAGTGCAATTAATGTATTGTTTAGTGTTGTGTTGTGTAGTGCTTCTCTGGCATGCATCTAAAAAATAATTGGGGGGTTTGCCCCACCAAGATTTACATGCTAAAATCGCCACTACTAGGGGACCTAAAGTATACAGCATGTGTGTATCTCTGTTTCAGTACCTGTTTCCTCACAGTTCTCCCCTCCGTGTCCTGGGCAGCACCTCCACAACAGGGCTGTGAATATCTTTTGCTTCTCTCTGTACACTGGCCGGGTAGAGAGCTTGTACCTAAACACAGAAAACAAGGTTACAACCACACGGACACATTGGATTTCGCCTGAAATTGAACTGATGGATCGTCAATAAGATGTGTGTTGGAGATATTTGTGTTATTATTGTTATTATATGAAAATGCTGCATTGAGCTATGTGTGGGGAATTTGAGTGTGCATTGTCAATCTGTAATGTAATGCAGTGTGCTGTTAACATGTGGTTGAAGTTGACGTTTGAATGCACAGTGGGCTGAACTCACATGACAAGCTGGCAGTCAGGTGTGCCATTGGGACAGGGGCTCTGGGACTTGATGGTGTATTTTTCCGTGCCACAGGATTCAACAATGGATTCAATGCGGCGGTGCACAAATGCACACCAGTTTCTGGAAGAGGACACAAGCACACAGCGTCATTCCATCGATACTGTGCAATATCTATGTGTATATATCTATGTGAAACAGGAAGCTGGGAGATAGTTGAGATAATCAGGTTGCCAGGGGTGAAGGTCCATCTTCCTCCTGGGCTTACAGCTCTCTCCGTCTTAACTACTACTACTGTCTCACAGTTTGCTTGTTTGCAATTCTGTGGTTATCCTTCCTGTTTCTACAGGTCAGGGCTACAAACATAACATCCGCTCCAGAGAAGCACTGACCACTGGACTTTCCCATAACTTAACAGTTATAATGCGTAGTGTTCATTTTCATTTATCTTGATTTATTGTTAACAGGGCCAACAACAAAAAAATCCATGTGGCAGCATCTGCCTTTTCATTCAACCTTATTTGGGTGCTGTTAGACTCTTGAAGCACGTGTTGTTAGGGTGGCCTACATTTCAAAAGACGTTTCCCAAATATTTTTCAGTTTTACAGTTTTTGAGTTCTCTTATCGCTCCTAGTGCAGTCTCCCTCCTGACCCCTATCTACCCCCCATTACTAATGGGCCTTTTACAGCCAGCTGCAGAGCCTTGGCATGGTGACTCACCCGCCTGGTTCCTCCCAAGGGTAGCGCTGAAAAAAGGATTCCCTGCTTACAACTCTGCCTTCTCAGCACGTACATAGCGTCTAATGACCGGCCTTTTCAGGACCTTCACACCACAGTCTGCATATCTAATCAGGGAAATGGTACTCCCTTTCATTTTCCAGCAGAATTGTTTGATTTCAATTAATTCCACAAGTATTTATCTATCTCAGATAGTTTCTGGAGACTTATGCCGTCATATTCCATTTGACCCCCATGACCTTCATTTGCTACAGCGGCTCTCCCCTTCTGACCCTGCCTAACCAGCACTGCACTGAGCGGTGCTAACCTGTTCCAGACCGACTGTCCAAACATCCCATTAGAGAAGATGAAGGATAGCCAGGGGTCATCTCTCCACCGGCCCCTGACCCAGGTGAAACAGGTGTGGAGGGGGGATGGATTTCACCGCTCCTGGGTGGCACTGTCTGAGACGAACCCCACGCCCCCTTGTCCCTCGCAATCAGAACACAACCAGACGTGAGGTCATCAACGAGGGAAAGAGTTGACTGTAAACACCAGGCGAGCAGGTGCCCTGGGGCCCCTCGAACTGACGCGTGTGGTGGGGGAGCAGTTAGTGTGACACGTCAGATCTGGTGTTTAGTGTTTTTTCTGGCTCACCTTGCTGAACCTGTGACTCAGAGACCCCACGTGGATGGAAAGACGAAGTGAAGTGGCTGCTATGTTTTGCCAAACCACTCCCTTCCACTGTGGTCTGTAGCATTGTACGGAGGGGATGCCGGTCAAGGGTTAATTAACTCTGCGTGTGTGTGTTTGACTGCAAGGTTTTCCTGAGTAGGACAAGCTCTATCTGACCTAGCTCAACCATTCAAGGTTAAGAATCATTTTTAGACGTAGCTATGTATGCGTGTGCATTTCTCAGCCTTATCCCCCCTCTCTGTTCCTCAGTCATGGTACCAGGACCTTGTATTGGAAGATCCTCAACATGAGTGTGTCATTGGCTCTGTAATCTACCACCTCTGTGTCCAGGCCACACCAAACAAAGACCTTTGAAGTCTTCAGGGGTGCAGCTGCAGAGGAGTGGAGAGGATTAAACCAAAATACTCCCTCTGTTTCCAAGACAGCAGGTGGTTAACAAGCAAGTGGCCGCATCGTTGTGGCCCTGATATTGTGGCCAAAGTCCTTCATGTATTGCACAGACACACGTACCGCCACGGCTCGTTTGAGAATTATTCTAGACTGCAGAGCCCGAGAATGTGTAGACCGGAGACATTTGATCTCTACTGATGAGGAGAACAAGAGGGTTCACCTTTTCCTCACTCTGATCCAAGCCTGTCTTTCTCTTGGCCAGGTTAGCTATAAATGCGTGGGCTCTGTAGGAGGGGAAGTCATGCTGAATAAAGAGTTAGTGGGAGGGGTGTCACAACATAACCCAGCACTAATCGCATATTTCATAAACTGAGAGAACACAGTCTCTTGATCCCCCTCTAACAGTCTCCAGCTCTACCACAGTGTTCACCTCTACACAGACTAAACAGTGCCACAACAAACAAGCTCGTCTAATAAATGTTCAGTACATGAGGATCGCCATAAGACAGCAAATACAAGGAGATTGTTTCCCTTCCGATGCCAAACAGATAAAATATTGAGCAATATCCTTGTTCAACAGGAATTAATGTAAACTCAGAGTGTGGAATGTTTGGTGAAATGACTGGAGGGTCACTGATACTTTGACTTTTTACCCCCGTACAGTTTGTTTTGGCCTCTAGTGTGTCACAAACGGTGTTCTGCACTTGAGCTCGTCTTTTGATATTTCACAATAGAACAATATTATGCCATTTTTACAATAAGGGAACATTGGTCTGGTGGCCGCTGCTCTTTCTGCCATCCCAAGTGAAATGTGCACTCACTTTCTGGCAGAGGAAAAAGTGGATACTGGATTCTTATCAGCCCCCAGCAGTGGCAATGTGGTTCATAAAATTCTAGGAATTAGGTTTCTCATACACTGCTTGCTGAACAGTTGAACATTTTCATTGGAAATTCACATTTCTCAATGTGAATTCCAATTTGTCAATGTCCTCTTGACCTCTATGATGCTTGCCCCTTCCACGCTCAACTCCACCGGCGTGCTACTCGCTTGGCAGGTCTGCGTCAGATCTGCTCCATGTCACTTCCTCCTGGTCTGCTGTGACATCATGGAGGGCCTTCCCTGGGAGAGCACAATAGCTGTGTAATTACCTCCTGTAGGCCTACGGCTCCCATCTCTGGCTTTGACCAGGAAGGAAGTCTCTGACGCTCTCATACATCGCAACCTACTCCATCCTGGGACACTCCGCCACGCAGCATATCAACATACACACAACATACACACAACATACACAGACAACACACACACAACATACACACAACGTACACACACTGGGGAAGATGTGAGAATCCCGAATCCTTTTCCCCAGTCACTTTCCACTGCAAATGCATTTGGCAAACCCTCACACAGCTTTGGTGGGGAGTTTCTCTATCATGGTGATATGATACTAGAGCTGTGTTCACACTGCGACACCGGCCTCTCCCACAGTCTAATCATTGAGGTCAGTGGGGTTGATTAGGCCTCTGACTGGGAGGAGAGCCGAGGTTGCCAAACAAGGTTAGTCAAGTTAGCTAATAGGCTCTGTAGTCTTGTTCAAGGTTGAAGAGTCATGTCATGACGCTAAATCAGATTTTTTTTTTAATAGTACTAACAACACCAGATACTCCTTTTGCAAGATAAGGGAAGAACTAATATTAACAGAAGAGCTTTGTTTTTTGGTTTCAAAGCCCAGATTCCTCTTTGCTTGTTGCTTATACAGTACAGCTGGCCTGGATAACACTGTCCCCTTTATGCTGCGCTGTGGCCGTTTTATTTTTGTATTTTTTTAGTTCAAGAAAAGCCACTTTGTGTCGGAGAGTGTTCAAAGTGTGGACCCTGACTGCTGCAGATGTTGATTCAGAAACAAAAGAGAAAATAACCAGATGATTATGGAGGCCCTGTTAGCCATTGAGTCGACATGGACTCTGAAACCCGACTGTAGACAAAAGGCCTTTGTGCCAATGCCACTGGAAGAGGGGCAAGGCTAAGAACACTGAGAATCAAAGCTGATTCCCTTAGGCCATATTTTATAACAGTGAGTCAGAGAGTGAGTGTAAAGTGAGCGCATAGCAGCAACAAGCAGAATTTGCCACACATCCATTCCAGACACAAAGCCATTCGTGCTGCGTTGGTGGTGGGTTGGAATGCTCTTTTCCGAGTGGTCCGGGACGGGCGGCTGAGAGATAGGAAGGGAGCGGATGGGACGGAGTTTCCGCTTTGGAACCTGGAGCTGGGAGATGTAATCAGCGGAGCCCAAGGCAGAGCCTCCCGCGAGGGGGGTAAGTACAGCCTCAGAACACTTCTACGGACCCCAGCCGGAGGGCCAGGCTTTAGACTTGAACATGTCTTGATTTCATTATTTTAGCTTTTCTTCCTATTATGTTGATCGTAATGATAGTGCGTAATGAAAGACATTTGTGAAGTATGATTGTCGTAAAAGGACAGTTAATTATGCAATGCCATTAGCGATGATACTACAAATGGTACATCCATCACACACTAGAGTGCTCTGTGTTGCATTTAAATATCTGGGCAGAATGAATTAAAACAGCTTAAGCAGTTAACTACTCCTCTGTCATACTTGCCTTGTTCATGGGTTCTTGTATTGAGTTGTTTAGCCTGTTGTCTGGGCCGGCTCCACTTTGCCTCCACATAGTTCTGTTTGCTAGCTACAATGTAGTAGTCCACAGGTCTACAGTACATTCCCTCCCTGTCTGTGGCCTTTCAGAGCTCCCGATGGCCCAAAGCCTCAGGTCAGCCGTGAGCCGTCCATCCCGACGCCCCTCGCATGTCCACATTCATCGCCCACCCCCTGGTTCTTACAAATGCATTTTGTGCAGAAGGAAACCTCTTCAGACCCAGCAGTGAAGCACAATGTTTGCACCACCGGAGGGAATTATCCTAGCACCGTAGCACACACACATCCGTATCACCTAGACCCTGAGCACTCTCTCAGGCAGAATACACACCAAAACAACCGGATCTGTTACACCCTGGGGGTGAACACATGCCACTAACACTGTACTGAAAACCATTCAGCACTAAAATAAACTGAGATATCTGATCTGTTAGTCAGTGTTATTCATGTGCTAAAGGTACTCAGACACTGTTGGAGGACAAATATAAGTTTGTAACATCAAACAATTGACATTTTAAAAAGAAGAAGAAGAAACACTTTTTCCTTTGCATAGTCAGTGCTCACTCTGACATATTTCAGTTTGGAGAATGTTTAATTTATTTTTATTCTTAACAACCAATGTGTTTTCCCTTTACAGATTCCAAGGCCGAAGTGCATAGATTTTTAAACAATGAAGAGGAAGGACTCGCCTGAATACCTTTTCACATATTCAATCTAACCATGAACCTGGGTTGAATTCCGAGGTAGCAGAAGACAGTATACTTTTTCCATTGCAGAGTAAGAGCTCTTCACACCCTGACTGAATATACCTCTCTTCACAAGTTGAACCTCCCATTGACCCCCAGCCTCCTCCGCCACAAGAGCCTCCAATGAAAATTGTCCATCAGAGATATCACAGGTCACAACCGCACACTCCCCGGCCCAAACCTGCACTCCATGACAGTAATTGGGGTGACACACAAGAAAAAGGTATTCTTTGAACAACATCGTAAAGTAAACGTTTAAGTGGCTGCCCTTAAGGAGGGCTAATCGCTGGCTGTTTGGACTAGCTCCTCAGGGAGCACATTATCGGAGGATCAGACAATTTGGGGTGTAATGTATGTATCTGGGTTAGAATAATGACGGTGTCCAGTAACTGTCTGGAGCAAAGATCACGCTCTGCCAGCAGCTTGGGCTTCGAGCACAAAGTACAGGAAACCTATGGCTGTCTTATGGCTTTCTCTGCAATTAAGATGAATAACTATTGAGTAGGCTTGGGTAAGGAAAACAATGAGCCTAGTTATGACACACCCGGCCAGTGAAACCGTAGCAGTTTGTTTACGGACTCCTTCTGCTGAGGGCACATGTAAATGTTTGCTAAACCACTTTGCCTTTGTTTAGTTTCCCCCATGAGCACAAGCTTCGTGCCGATTGCAGAGAGGAAGATTGAAGAGATACCAAATGTTTCCACATAGGAGAGGTCGCAAAGAGTTGAATGTGCTGAGAGGGGAAAAGCCTGCAGGAAGACACCCCCTTTTGAAACCCAGCCCTCATAAAAGACATATTTCTAGGCATTTGTGTGCTACCCCAGGTTCTCAACCAGGGTAGTTGCTGCTATTACATACATGCTGGTAAACCAAACATGTAATGTTCTGTTTGATGTGCATGCTGAGAAAGTGCATGTGTGTGTTTGTAGATCCACAGGTGGTGTATTTTTCTACTCCTATAGATACTTGTCTGCACTGGCTTCCTATCAGCTGAGAAGTGGCTAGCTACTGTGAACAAACACTTACCCGGTGCGGGCTGGGTAGCTCCCTCCCTCTCCTGGTGGTGGTGCAGTCTCCTTGGGCAGCAGACCCAGGGGGTGTTGTCCAGAACCAGCCTGATGGGGTTGCCCATGTGGTCCGTGCCTTACGGGGTGGTGGGCAGAGCCAGGGATGTCAGGTCTGTGTCCATGGGGTCCATTCCTCAGGTGGGGGATGTCAAACTTCCCAGGTCCAGGGTGGACACCCACCCCCTGGGTATCCCAGCCTCCTCTCTCCACAGGCAAGCCTTGGTCCTCTTCCTCCACCTCAGGGTCTCTAGCCCTAACCTCACAGTGAGCCGTCACCATCAGCCCCAGCACCAGCAGCATCAGTTCCCCCACGGCTGTCATGTCTGCTTCCTTGTCTGGTCCTGATCTATCCAAATAGCTAGCTGCCAAAAGCATCTGAGGCCTCTCCGGGACTGCTATTTGTTTTAAAAGAGTTGGTTTTGGATATACCCCGCCCCATCTCCAAAAATCCTCCCCAGTCTGAGTCCCCTCCCCCTGTTCCCCTGACTCACATATACTCGCAGAACACATGCACTCACACCACCTCCCCTCCTTCTGAAGTTTTCAAAGCCCTCCAACAATCCTCGGAAATGAGCCTCCCACCCACCAGCCAGTTCCCTATGGAAAGGTCGCAGGCCCTGGAACAATGAGCGTGGCTGTGTCTCTCTCCCCTCTCTCAGGCCCACAGGCTGGAGGTGCTATTAGGATCCCCCCCACCACCACACACACAAGCACAAACGCAGCACACACGCACCAGCCGGGCCGGTGAGGAAGCAGCCCATTTCTCTTGGCAAGTTGGCAGGTCACTGGAATTCTAATGTTCTTATCACCTCGCCTCTGTCTCTCTTCCTCCGATTGGCATAGTGCAGGAAAAGGATGTTAGGGGAGAGAGCGAGGGATTGGATGTGTTTTTAAAGGAGTGTAAAGGGGTGTTACCCAGAGGATATAGTGAATCAGTCAAATGTATCTGCATGGGAGAGACTTCAGACCCCTCTGGTTATCTCTGTCTCTTTGCATCAGGATCACAAACTGGCCCATATGAGTAATCACCTATTAAATATTTAGTGGGATTCCCCATTTCACTGGCAGCAGTGTGAGAAAGAGGAGATGAATGACGTTATGACGATACGTTGTTTAGCTTAAGGGTGAGTCAGTGTTTGAGTTGAAATTGTATCGCCATGGCGACAGATGTTCCAATAGTTGAGTGGTTATAGTGAAAGTCACCTACCATGGTAACACTTCTGTATAAGTCTCAGTGACAGTGTTATTGTCACATTAACTTTAAGAGTTGACTTGGAATGTGTGCTGTTACTGTGCTTATCTTCCCCAGTGCTTGGGACAGACTTGTTCGCTATAGTATCATTTACTGTGCTCCTAAACATGGATGGCCTTGTAACTCTTTAGTAGCAGCAGGACCTGGGGACATCTGAAGTGCCTCCCTTATATACAAGGAGAGACAGACCGTGGAAGCCCATTAAAATAGACAGACTACCATGATCAGATACAGTACAGTAACAGGCTGGGACATTGTAGGGTCTGCTGCCCTAGATTCTGACCGTTGAAAGGAAAACAAAAGAAAGGAAATGTTTTTCTTCTTCTCCATCAGAACTTAATCCTCTGAGTTGTGCTTTACTTGTTTGCTTCCAGATGTAGCTCTAGCAGTGGGGTCGCTCCCTGCGGGTGGTCTGTGTGATCGTGGACTTGATTTTGTGTTCTTGGCTGCAGCCGGAGCAGCGAGGAACCCCAGGGTAAATTATGAGCATAGAGATAAATGAGTGTTCACTGGATCATCAGCAGGTGGTGCTAGTTTTACACCTAGAAATCTGATGGGCCTTGTTTTGCCAGCTTCTATGGGCGGAGAGGTAACCTCAGCCGTTATGGCTAGCTGGGGCTGGGGATCAACATCCCACCAGGAGAGAGGTTGCCTCACACAGACGGGACGGGCAAGGAGGAGAGCTCTGGTCATTACTGATCTGTTATTTTATTAGAACTGCGTAACTGTATATGCAGCATTGTAGTTTATATACAGTGGTAGAAAAAGTACTCGTCATACTTGAGAAAAAGTAAAGATACCTTAGTAGAAAATTATTCAAGTAAAAGTGAGTCACCCAGTAAAATACTACTTGAGTAAAAGTCTAAAAGTTTTTGGTTTTAAATATATTTAAGTATCAAAAGTAAATGGAATTACTAATGTACTTAAGTATCAAAAGTAAAAGTATATACCATTTCAAATTCCTTATATTAAGCAAACCAGATGGCACAATTTTTTTTTAATGACGGATAGCCAGGGGCACATTCCAACAATCAGACATAATTTACAAACAAAGCATTTGTGTTTAGTGAATCCGCCAGATCAGGTAGTAGGGATGACCAGGGATGTTCTCTTGATAAGTGCGTGAATTGGACCATTTTCCTGTCAAAATGTAACGAGTACTTTTAGGTGTCAGGGAAAATGTAAGGAGTAAAAAGTACATTATTTTCTTTAGGAATGTGGTGAAGTAAAAGTTGGCAAAAATATAAATAGTAAAGTACAGATACCAAAAAAAATGACTTAAGTAGTACTTTAATGTATTTTTAATTAAGTGCTTTATACCACTGTTTATATATACACTACCGTTCAAAAGTTTTGGGTCACTTAGAAATGCCCTTGTTTTTGAAAGAAAAGCACATTTTTTGTCCATTTTAAAATGATATCAAATTTATCGGAAATACAGTGTAGACATTGTTAATGTTGTAAATGACTATTGTAGCTGGAAATGGCTGATTTTTTTTTTTTATGGAATATCTACATAGGCATACAGAGGCCCATTATCAGCAACCATCACTCCTGTGTTTCAATGGCACGTTGTGTTAGCTAATACAAGTTTATAATTTTAAAAGGCTAATTGATCATTAGAAAACCCTTTTGAAATTATGTTAGCACAGCTGAAAACTGTTGTAATGATTAAAGAAGCAATAAAACTGGCCGCCTTTAGACTAGTTGAGTATCTGGAGAATCAGCATTTGTGAGTTCGATTACAGGCTCAAAATGGCCAGAAACAAATAACTTTCTTCTGAAACTCGTCAGGCTATTCTTGTTCTGAGAAATTAAGGCTATTCCATGTGAGAAATTGCCAAGAAACTGAAGATCTCATACAACGCTGTGTACTTCTCCCTTCACAGAACAAAGCAAACTGTCTCTAACCAGAATAGAAAGAGGAGTGGGAGGCCCCGGTACACAACTGAGCAAGAGGACAAGTACATTAGTGTCTAGTTTGAGAAACAGATTCCTCACAAGTCCTCAACTGGAAGCCTCATTAAATAGTACCCGCAAAAACCAGTATCAACATCAACAGTGAAGTGGCGACTCCGGGATGCTGGCCTTCTAGGCAGAGTTGCACAGAAAAAGACATATCTCATACTGGTCATTAAAAAGAAAACATTAAGATGGACAAAAGAACACAGACACTGGACAGAGGAAGATTGGAAAAAAGTGTTAGATTCGTCTGTCCATATGTTTGAGGTGTTCGGATCACAAAGAAGAACATTTGTGAGATGCAGAAAAAAGGAAAAAATGCTGGAGGAGTGCTTGACGCCATCTGTCAAGCATGGTGGAGGCAATGTGATGGTCTGGGGTGCTTTGGTGGTGGTAAAGTGGGAGATTTGTACAGGGTAAAATGGATCTTGAAGAAGGAAGGCTATCCCTCCATTTTGCAAAAAAAAATCTCTTCAAACTTCACTATGGCCAAGACCAAAGAGCTGTCAAAGGACACCAGAAACAAAATTGTAGACCTGCACCAGACTGGGAAGACTGAATCTGCAATAGGTAAGCAGCTTGGTTTGAAGAAATCTACTGTGGGAGCAATTATTAGGAAATGGAAGACATACAAGACCACTGATAATCTCCCCCGATCTGGGGCTCCACGCAAGATCTCACCCCGTGGGGTCAAAATGATCACAAGAACAGTGAGCAAAAATCCCAGGACCTAGTGAATGACCTGCAGAGAGCTGGGACCAAAGTAACAAAGCCTATCAGCAGTAACACACTACGCCGCCAGGGACTCAAATCCTGCAGTGCCAGACGTGTCCCCCTGCTTAAGCCAGTACATGTCCTGGCCCGTCTGAAGTTTGCTAGAGAGCATTTGGATGATCCAGAAGAAGATTGGGAGAATGTCATATGGTCAGATGAAACCAAAATAGAACTTTTTGGTAAAAACTCAACTCGTCGTGTTTGGAGGACAAAGAATGCTGAGTTGCATCCAAAGAACACCATACCTACTGTGATGCATGGGGGTGGAAACATCATGCTTTGGGGCTGTTTTTCTGCAAAGGGACCAGGACGACTGATCCGTGTAAAGGAAAGAATGAATGGGGCCATGTATCGTGAGATTTTGAGTGAAAACCTCCTTCCATCAGCAAGGGCATTGAAGATGAAACGTGGCTGGGTCTTTCAGCATGACAATGATCCCAAACACACCGCCCGGGCAATGAAGGAGTGGCTTCGTAAGAAGCATTTCAAGGTCCTGGAGTGGCCTAGCCAGTCTCCAGATCTCAACCCCATAGAAAATCTTTGGAGGGAGTTGAAAGTCTGTGTTGCCCAGCAACAGCCCCAAAACATCACTGCTCTAGAGGAGATCTGCATGGAGGACTGGGCCAAAATACCAGCAACAGTGTGTGAAAACCTTGTGAAGACTTACAGAAAACGTTTGACCTCTGTCATTGCCAACAAAGGGTATATAACAAAGTATTGAGAAACTTTTGTTATTGACCAAATACTTTTTTTCCACCATAATTTGCAAATAAATTCATAAAAAATCCTACAATGTGATTTTCTGGATTTTTTGTTCTCATTTTGTCTGTCATAGTTGAAGTGTACCTATGATGAAAATTACAGGCCTCTCTCATCTTTTTAAGTGGGAGAACTTGCACAATTGGTGGCTAACTAAATACTTTTTTGCCCCACTGTATATGTATACGTATATATACACATACATATACGGGACCCAACTGCTTTCAAAACTCAATTGGAATGCATACAACAGAAGTTCCCCATACTGTGCAAATGATGTATTGGCTTTAGGAGGGAGGGTGTATAGCTAATTGATTTACCCAGCAGGCCCAATGTATGAGTTTCCTCTTAAATCACAGAAATTGATGTCGCTTGGTGAACCAAGACTAAGACTAAGGAGAAAACTCATCAACTGTGACTGAAGTTTAAAGTTGACATGGGAATAGAGCCTTTCCGGCCCGATGATGAATGTCCTAAATGTCGAAAGGTCAAGGAGAGCACAGGGCAATAGTTGAAGGGACAGGGAGGGAGGGGGGTTGGAGGGTTCTGTGGAGTTAGACCAAGCTCAACATCAAAGTTGGCAAAGCTGGACACCAACACTGTCAATTTAGTGCTATGTTTTTGTTTTTCCAAAAGAGAAGCAGTGAGATTTGATTTGCCTTGAGAAATACGATGACGAAGGAAATAGGCAGCTTTTCTTTACTGTGGGACCCCGGTGGGGTCTGAGTACCTAAAGGAAAACATCAGTAACCTGGTACAGGCGATTCTTGAAATAACCCAAGGCTGTGACTCACCCAACAGTTTTCTAACAAAGCTGACGACAAGCTAAATGTCACGGGCCCATGTCCAACTTCCAAGATTTTTTGTAACAGGCATACTTTTGTTTCACACACACCCCACCCATACTGAAACTGAACATTCTGGGCTCCACATTAATTGGATAAAAGCATCCTCTTGCTGTTTGGATGAGGAGGCCATGTGAGGTACTGGACCATTATTGTCAAAGTACAAGGAAAGCCCTCTGATAAATGTGAAAAATTAGGAAACAACAGTCAAATGATGCACATGAGCAGTTTTCAAATAGAACTGTAGTCTTAAGACGCAACTAAAAGGGTTGGGGGGAGGAAATCAAATCAGAGAAATTGGTGAAAACCGTAATATCTCTTTGAGGGTATATTAGACTTCTGTTTCACAGGGAGTGCTGAATAATAGTCCTTTGGCCAATAGCCATATCAATATTAAAGTGGCGACATGATCCTTTCCATGTTGCTGTGAGGCACAGTGGGACGCCGTCAGCAGACTGTATTGATGCCACGGCTGGCTGCTCTGAGGTAATATCTATTGCGTCTCGCGTCATAGATTTTTTTTATGGCCTCGTTACTCCTCCTGCCCGGCCCCCACTGTATGACTATACACGAGTGCATGATGGGACGGACTGCAGCGATGCACTGATCTGCAAGGTGTGGTGGCAGCAGGCTTTGCATGGTGGGTCTGTCTGGAACTAACTGGCAGCAGTCACGCTATTTGGCACTTTATTTATCACTGTCCTGAATGGAGGCATTTGGTGGAACTGAGAATAAGGGGAGGATTATATCTGCCGATATCGCGCATCCGCATCTGCGGTTAAAGATGGCAGAGCTAGAGCTGTGTTTGTCAGACCAGGAGACATCCCGAAAATCAGTCTTCTCACACATAAGTCTGTAGCGTCCGAAAGGTTGGCCTAGAATCTATGACCACTCTATTGAAGCTGAGACTCTCACAAACACTATGGTTTTCTCCGTTCTGTCGTCTGAAGACCCAGTACCAGTGCCTAAAATAAGGCAGTGGGAGAAGACAGATAAAGGGGATAAATACATGTAAAATATATATATAGTTTCCGGATCTTTCTTATTTCGCCCAGATATAGGACAGACATTTCAGAACAAACTCCCTTTAGATTTCTTTGGGGACTGTTGTTCCATGTAGTGAATCTTTTATTCATTGCGTTTCTATTGGCTAATAGCAGTAAGCACCCTGGCATACACAGGGCTTAGACTCTAGAGGGTTAACGGACATTAGGACACTTGGGTTGTCCTCTCCCACTGCCTGAAGAGGAGCAGAGAGTAGAGAATGATATGGAGAGACTTGAGTAACAGCTATGAAGTGGTTAGCCGATTACCACCACAATAATATTGCTCTATGGATTCTGGCAGTTGGAGTTGGGGTTAAGAGACTATAGCTGACTCCATTAGTGTTGATATAACATTGGAGAATGGTGAGAGGGTCTGTTTAGGAGCCTGTGTAGTCATAAATCAAATCAACGTTTATTTGTCACGTGCGCCGAATACAACAGGTGTAGTAGACCTTACAATGAAATGCTTACTTACAGGCTCTAACCAATAGTGCAAAAAAGGTATTAGGTGAACAATAGGTAAGTAAAGAAATAAAACAACAGTAAAAAGACAGACTTTATACAGTAGTAAGGCTACATACAGACACCGGTTAGTCAGGCTGATTTGAGGTGGTATGTACATGTAGATATGGTTAAACTGACTATGCATATACGATGAACAGAGAGTAGCAGTAGCGTAAAAAGAGGGGTTGGGGGTGGTGGGACACAATGCAGATAGCCCGGTTAGCCAATGTGTGGGAGCACTGGTTGGTCGGCCCAATTTGAGGTAGTACGTACATGAATGTATAGTTAAAGTGACTATGCATATATGATAAACAGAGAGTAGCAGCAGCGTAAAAAGAGGGGTTGGGGGGCACACAATGCAAATAGTCCGGGTAGTCATTTGATTACCTGTTCAGGAGTCTTATGGCTTGGGGGTAAGAACTGTTGAAGCATTTTTGTCCTAGACTTGGCACTCCGGTACCGCTTGCCATGCGGTAGTAGAGAGAACAGTCTATGACTGGGGTCTTTGACAATTTTTAGGGCCTTCCTCTGACACCGCCTGGTGTAGAGGTCCTGGATGGCAGGCAGCTTAGCTCCAGTGATGTACTGGTCCGTACGCACTACCCTCTGTAGTGCCTTGCGGTCGGAGGCTGAGCAATTGCTGTACCAGGCAGTGATGCAACCAGTCAGGATGCTCTCGATGTTGCAGCTGTAGAACCTTTTGAGGATCTCAGGACCCATGCCAAATATTTTTAGTTTCCTGAGGGGGAATAGGCTTTTCGTGCCCTCTTCACGACTTGGTGTGTTTGGACCATTCTAGTTTGTTGTTGATGTGGACACCAAGGAACTTGAAGTTCTCAACCTGCTCCACTACAGCCCCGTCGATGGGAATGGGGGTGTGCTCAGTCCTCCTTTTCCTGTAGTCCACAATCATCTCCTTAGTCTTGGTTCAGTTGAGGGATAGGTTGTTATTCTGGCACCACCCGGCCAGGTCTCTGACCTCCTCCCAATAGGCTGTCTCGTCGTTGTTTGTGATCAGACCTACCACTGTTGTGTCCTCTGCAAACTTAATGATGGTGTTGGAGTCGTGCCTGGCCATGCAGTCATGGGTGAACAGGGAGTACAGGAGGGGACTGAGCGTACACCCCTGGGGAGCTCCAGTGTAAAGGGGTATGATTAGTCCCAATGGCATCAGCATTGATATCCTGCTGACTCCAACTGTTAATGTCTACTGCAAGATCATCATTTAACTGGATTAACACCGTATTTTAATCACTCTTTCATTGATAGCCTTTGTTTTGTTGGACTTAAGGGACTGTGCAGTCTCCATGTGCAATATACTTGGCCCATAACAGTGTGTAGGCCTATATACTGTAGTAAACCCTAGATGAGGACATCAGACAGTGGCATGCTTCAACCAACCACCATGTGTAATTTAGCAACCCCTTGCTAATATGTCCTCTCTCGACATTTAATGAGGGGGAGGCCACGTGCATGGGTCCTATATTGATGACCCTCCATGTGCCTGTTTTGTTTTCATGACAACAGTGAACCAAAATACATCAACCCAACCCTAACCCGGACAGCAAACTTTTACAGGACTTTTAAACTACATGATTGACCCCCCCATTCTTCGTCTTGGCAGTAACAAATTTACACAGCAGATGTGTTAGAAGCAAATGTTTTTTTATGTATCTTGGCCACGTCAACAATAGGTTTTCAGGCAGCACTCCAGCAGTCATTCACCTTCAGGTTTTTGGATAAAGCAGTGGTCGTCACACTGATGTACTGTATCACAGCTCTATCCTCTCTCTCCTTTCTAAAGGGCAACCATTTTAACTTAATCAAATCCAATTGTGTTCGTCACATGCTTCGTAAACAACAGTTGTCGACTGACATTGAAATGCTTACTTTTAGACCCGTCCCAACAATGCAGAGAGAAATAATAGAAAAGTAAAACCTGTAATAATACATATGCAATGAGTAACGATAACACTCAGTGTATGCACACACTGTATAACTAGGAATAAAGTGACAGATAATAAACAGTAGCAGCAGCGTATGTGATGAGTCAAAAAAGTTAGTGCAAAAGGGGTCAATGCAGATAGCTAAATAGTTAACAAAATTGCTACCCAGACTAACTATTTAGAAGGCTTATGGCTTGGGGGTAGAAACTGCTCAGTGTACTGTTGGTTTCAGACTTGGTGCAACGATATCGCTTGCCTTGCGGTAGCAGAGAGAACAGTCTGTGACTTGGGTGGCTGGTGTCTTTGACATTTTATAGGCCCTTCCTCTGACACCGCCTGGTATAGAGGTCCTGGACGGCGGGGAGCATATGCCCTTCCCTCTGTAGCGCCTTGCGGTCGGATGCCGAACAGTTGCCAAACCAAGCGGTGATGCAGCCAGTCAAGATGCTCTCAATGGTACAGCTGTAGAACTTTGAGGATCTGAAGTCCCATGCCAAATCCTTTAACTCTTGAGGGGGAAGAGGCGTTATCGTACTCTCCTCACAACTGTGTTGCTGTGTGTGGACCATGATAGATCGATAGTGATATGAACACTGAGGAACTTGAAGTTCTGGACCCACTCCACTACAGCACTGTCGATGTGAATGGAGGCGTGCTGGCCCTCCATTTTCTGTAGTCCACGATCAGCCTCTTTGTTTTGCTGACGTTGAGGGACAGGTTGTTGACCTGGCACCACACTGCCAGGTCCCTGACCTCCTCCCTATAGGCTGTCTCATCGTCGTTGTTAATCAGGCCTGCTGGAGGTCATTTTGCAGGGCTCTGGCAGTGCACCTCCTTGCACAAAGGCGGAGGTAGCGGTCCTGCTGCTGGGTTGTTGCCCTCCTACGGCCTCCTCCACGTCTCCTGATGTACTGGCCTGTCTCCTGGTAGCGCCTCCATGCTCTGGACACTACGCTGACAGACACAGTAAACCTTTTTGCCACAGCTCGCATGGATGTGCCATCCCGGATGAACTGCACTACCTGAGCCACTTGTGTGGGTTGTAGACTCCGTCTCATGCTACCACTAGAGTGAGAGCACCGCCAGCATTCAAAAGTGACCAAAACATCAGCCAGGAAGCATAGGAACTGAGAAGTGGTCTGTGGTCACCACCTGCAGAATCACTCCTTTTTTGGGGGTGTCTTGCTAATTGCCTATAATTTCCACCTTTTGTCTATTCCATTTGCACAACAGCTTGTGAAATTTATTGTCAATCAGTGTTGCTTCCTAAGTGGACAGTTTGATTTCACAGAAGTGTGATTGACTTGGAGTTACATTGTGTTGTTTAAGTGTTCCCTTTATTTTTTTGAGCAGTGTATTACATAAGAACAACAGTGCACCACTAATAAAAATAACATTTTTTTATAATAAATGCGCTTTCCCACACGTTGTATAGCGGAAGCTGTCCACCTTTCTTAAACATCAGTGCGCTGTTGAATTGGCGCATTTTCCTAGAACATGTTGCTATGTGCATAACCAGCATATTGGTGTTGAGAACAATGCGGCAGAGGCAGCAGCGGAGTTAGGAGACGATAAAACAGTACTTGCCTTAATTGACTAAGAAAACTGAGGAGATAAACAACAACTTAATTAGATCTATAATCAATAACCTAACTGTTAAATGTGCCTGGCTTTATAAATCATCCATATAAACTCAGCAACAAAAGAAAACGTCCTCTCACTGTCAACTGCGTTTATTTTGTGTAAATATTTGTATGAACATAACAAGATTCAACAACTGAGACATAAACTGAACAAGTTCCACGGACATGTGACTAAAATAAATGGAATAATGTGTCCCTGAACAAAGGGAGGGGGGGGGGGGGGGGGGGGGGGGGGGTCAAAATCAAAAGTAACAGTCAGTATCTGGTGTGGCCACTAGCTGCATTAAGTACTGCAGTGCACCTGCACCTGATTTGCCATTTCTTGGGGAGATGTTACCCCACTCTTCCACCAAGGCACCTGCAAGTCCCCAGACATTTCTGGGGGGAATGGCCCTAGCCCTCATCCTCCGTCCCAGACGTGCTCAATGGGATTGAGATCCGGGCTCTTTGCTGTCCATGGCAGAACACTGACATTCCTGTCTTGCAGGAAATCAAGACAGTCGTTTCTCTTTGCTTATTTGAGCTGTTCTTGACATAATATGGACTTGGTCATTAACCAAATAGGGCTATCTTCTGTATACCACCTCTACCTTGTCACAACACAACTGATTGGCTCTATTAATTGAAATGTATTCCAGGCAACTACCTCATGAATCTGGTTGAGAGAATGCCAAGAGTGTGCAAAGCTGTCATCAAGGCAAAGGGTGGGTAGTACTTGGAAGAATCTAAAATATATTTTGATTTGTTTAACACTTTTCTGGTTACTACATGATTCCATGGGTGTTATTTCATAGTTTTGACAATGTACAACGTAGAAAATAGTAAAAAGAAAGAAAAACCCTTGAATGAGTACTGTAGGTGTCCAAACTTTTGACTGGTTCTGTAGGTTAGGCCCTATTGTTCAAGTGCATGCGATGCATACATGTGTCACATTAAGAGAGCAAGGGTTGAGGGAATAGGGAATGTTTTTCCTAAGCAAATTAGGGTTTTCGGTAACAGAACTTTTCAGTCAGAAATGGCTGTAATTATGTTGCAGCTTCAATGCGATAAACACTGTTGAAGTTCTGTAGTGGTAGCTGCAGCATGGAGGAGCGAGAGAGAACGGTGCTAGTCACAAAGTCACTCACTGTCATTTTTTTAAACACAGCTCAGCAATTCTGAATACAATCAAATCAATTGCGGTCGTACTCCCTCTAGTCATTTGTGTGTCTTAATTATTTAATTGAGCAGTGTGCTTAAAGGATCAGTCACGCTCAGTGCATATAGTTGATTTGATTTAAACACATAGGATGTGTCTATATATGGTAAAATACACATTTAAATTGGGTCAAGAGAGAACTCAAAACAAAAGATGCCTGATCTTAGTAAAGCACATGTAGCTACCGCCCTGAATGGACTGGGATTTATTTTAACTTAATTTGTTTATTTCACCTTTATTTAACCAGGTAGGCCAGTTGAGAACAAGTTCTCATTTACAACTGCGACCTAGCCAAGATGAAGCAAAGCAGTGTGACAAAAACAACAACACAGAGTTATACATGGGATAAACAAACCTACGGTCAATAACACAATAGAAAAATCTATATACAGTGTGTGCAAATGTAGAAAGGCAATAAATAGGCCATAGTGGCAAAATAATTACAATTTAACATTAACACTGGAGTGATAGATGTGCAGATGATATGCAAGTAGAGAATACTGGAGTGCAAAGAGCAAAAAGATAACAATGTGGGGATGAGGTAGTTGGGTGGGCTATACACAGATGGGCTGTGTACAGGTGCAGTGATCGGTAAGCTGCTCTGACAGCTGATGATTATAGTTAGTGAGGGAGATACAAGACTCCAGCTTCAGTGACTTCTGCAATTCGCTCCAGTCATTGGCAGAAGAGAACTGGAAGGAAAGCCCACGGTCCCGTGTAGCTCAGTTGGTAGAGCATGGCGCTTGCAACGCCAGGGTTGTGGGTTCGATTCCCACGGGGGGCCAGTACAAAAAAGTATGAATGTATGTACTTGTAAGTCGCTCTGGATAAGAGCGTCTGCTAAATGACTTAAAATGTAAATGAAAGGCGGCCAAAGAGGTTTACAGTCTAACCAGACACCTAGGTATTTGTAGTTGTCCACATGTTCTAAGTCAGAACCGTCCAGAGTAGTGACACTAGTCGGGCGGGAGGGTGCCGGCAGCGATCGGTTGAAGAGCATGCATTTAGTTTTACTAGCATTTAAGAACAGTTGGAGGCCACGGCAGGAGTGTTGTATGGCATTGAAGCTCGTTTGGAGATTTGTTAACACAGTATCTAAAGAATTTTTATTTTATTTTTTTATTTTACCGTTATTTTACCAGGTAAGTTGACTGAGAACACGTTCTCATTTGCAGCAACGACCTGGGGAATAGTTACAGGGGAGAGGAGGGGGATGAATGAGCCAATTGTAAACTGGGGATTATTAGGTGACCATGATGGTTTGAGGGCCAGATTGGGAATTTAGCCAGGACACCGGGGTTAACACCCCTACTCTTACGATAAGTGCCATGGGATCTTTAATGACCTCAGAGAGTCAGGACACCCGTTTAACGTCCCATCCGAAAGACGGCACCCTACACAAAGAAGGGTCAGATGTTTACAGAATGGTGTCGTCTGCGTAGAGGTGGATCAGAGAATCACCAGCAGCAAGAGCGACATCATTGATATATACAGAGAAAAGACTAGTCCTGAGAATTGAACCCTGTGGCACCCCCATAGAGACTGCCAGAGGTCCGGACAACAGGCCCTCCGATTTGACACACTGAGCTCTATCTGAGAAGTAGTTGGTGAACCAGGCAAGGCAGTCATTTGAGAAACCAAGGCTATTGAGTCTGCCGATAAGAATGCTGTGATTGACAGAGTCGAAAGCCTTGGCCAGGTCGATGAAGATGGCTGACCAGTACTGTCTTTTATCGATGGCGGTTATGATATCGTTTAGGACCTTGAGCGTGGCTGAGGTGCACCCATGACCAGCTCGGAAACCAGATTGCAAAGCAGAGACGGTATGGTTGGATTCGAAATGGGCAAGTTGCGCATGGGCAAGTTGCTGTGGGGGGTGCAGAGCTGTTGGCCGGGGTAGGGGTGCTGTGGTTCTCAACACAGAGGTGTTGTACTGTATCTGAAATGCTCCACTGAATACAAAATACATAAAAGGCTTAGACCACATGTTGGGGAGAATAGGAGCTTTTTAAGATTTAGCAGACTTTGTCTGTAGGTCATCTGACACATCCTTTATGCCAAAGCTGAATCCTAATGAAGGACTTCAGCTCCTTTCAGCCTGCGGTGGATGTGGAGATTGTGGACATCCATCACTCTCCTTCTCCTGTCCTGGTCTATAGGCCTTGCCTCCTGCTGCCACTCCCAACATGGTCATGTGCCTTGGCACATGATGACAGGGAAGGGAGGGTGTAAAGAGGGAGATATTTCACAGAGAGTCTCGTGATCTGTATTGACCACTGCTCTTCTGACCATCGTATCACTCCACTCCTGCAGATAGCAGGCGATCTGCTATCACAGCTACCCATAGGAGCCGATTCACTATGCATTCTCTCCTTGTTATATGAGAAGTGAGCTCCTCTAAAAATAGCCCTGCGCTGGCCCTTAGCCAATCCGAGGAAAGATGGAGGCTGCAGGGAGGAGGGAGAAAGGTGGCTGGGGGAGGCTGGTCGGGTATTGGGGCTGCAGGCAGGCTGCCATGTTGTCTGCCTGCTAGAGGTTATTCTCTGAGTCACGCTGTTTTCTGCCCAGGATTCAGGACACAAGGGAAGGGAGGCAGCTGCAAATCCGGGACTGTGCAAGGTGTCTGGCCAACAACCCCGATCACAGGGGTGAAACGTCAGCTTTTTTCAGCCTGTTCAGGGTTTAAATGGACGACTCCAGGGGAACCGAATGGACAACAAACTGATTTACAGCAGAGATAATGGTGCAAAAATGATCCAATTATCACTCTCCATTTGCAGATCTTAATTCATTTTCCAATTGGCCACTTACCCTGAATATAAATATCATCTGGGAAGATATTTTCTCACATTCTAAGTGCTTTATCTTGTTACATATTAAGGGATAATTATTTTCAATTGTATAATTTTGACCTTTTAATAATATGAGGTTGGAAATGGCGCTAGGGGATGATCTCCTCCACACCTTATTTACCACCCCTGGGTATCAAAGGCCAAAGCAGTAGTAGGCTATATTGTAAAACCCATTATCACAGTGTAGGCAATCCTCCGTTTCTCATTAATAGATGAGGTCATTGGTTGTCTGAATGGGTCCATAGAACCATTTCATTACTCCTGAGGATGGTTCCTCTTTACACTCTAATGGACATCCACACCACTGGGACTAAAACTCTAGGTCTCCGATTCCCTCTCATCCCAATAAGCCCTAACACAGCAGACGTTAAGTCCCCAATCTCCCATACACCTGACCTCAACATCTTTTAGCACTCTCTTAGCCCCTCCTTTCCATGTGATTCTCATTCAATGTCTGTTTCGTTCATACATTCACGTCACATGCATCGTACAGAGAATCGGACATTAATCAGCTTAATTAGTAATACCATGCTACCTCAGGATATATCCCCATCCTACTTTCCTTATTGATACAGAGGGGAGTGACATGGTGTCTGGATCTCTATTTCCTTATTGATACAGAGGGGAGTGACATGGTGTCTGGATCTCTATTTCCTTATTGATACAGAGGGGAGTGACATGGTGTCTGGATCTCTATTTCCTTATTGATACAGAGGGGAGTGACATGGTGTCTGGATCTCTATTTCCTTATTGATACAGAGGGGAGTGACGGTGTCTGGATCTCTATTTCCTTATTGATACAGAGGGGAGTGACATGGTGTCTGGATCTCTATTTCCTTATTGATACAGAGGAGAGTGACATGGTGTCTGGATCTCTATTTCCTTATTGATACAGAGGGGAGGGACATGGTGTCTGGATCTCTATTTCCTTATTGATACAGAGGAGAGTGACATAGTGTCTGGATCTCTATTTCCTTACTGATACAGAGGGGAGTGACGGTGTCTGGATCTCTATTTCCTTATTGATACAGAGGAGAGTGACATGGTGTCTGGATCTCTATTTCCTTACTGATACAGAGGGGAGGGACACAGTGTCTGGATCTCTATTTCCTTATTGATACAGAGGGGAGTGACGGTGTCTGGATCTCTATTTCCTTATTGATACAGAGGGGAGTGACATGGTGTCTGGATCTCTATTTCCTTATTGATACAGAGGGGAGTGACACGGTGTCTGGATCTCTATTTCCTTATTGATACAGAGGGGAGTGACGGTGTCTGGATCTCTATTTCCTTACTGATACAGAGGGGAGTGACATGGTGTCTGGATCTCTATTTCCTTACTGATACAGAGGAGAGTGACATGGTGTCTGGATCTCTATTTCCTTACTGATACAGAGGAGAGTGACACGGTGTCTGGATCTCTATTTCCTTATTGATACAGAGGAGAGTGACATGGTGTCTGGATCTCTATTTCCTTATTGATACAGAGGAGAGTGACACAGTGTCTGGATCTCTATTTCTTGCTGGATAATGTTGAGTGGAGACGAGTGCAGCTGACATCAATAACAAGTTGTGTTTCTCTGATAGAACATCAAGTCACGATGACCATAAACCCTGTTGTTTAAGTGTTTCCCTCAACGGCACTACAGCACTCTCCTTATAGAAAGTCCTGAGCTGTATTCAAATGAAGCATACGTACATATACAATGATACTACTGTATATTTATATAGCTATATCTCTAAAAATACACTGCTCAAAAAAATAAAGGGAACACTTAAACAACACAATGTAAGTCCAAGTCAATCACACTTCTGTGAATTCAAACTGTCCACTTAGGAAGCAACACTGATTGACAATAAATTTCACAAGCTGTTGTGCAAATGGAATAGACAAAAGGTGGAAATTATAGGCAATTAGCAAGACACCCCCAAAAAAGGAGTGATTCTGCAGGTGGTGACCACAGACCACTTCTCAGTTCCTATGCTTCCTGGCTGATGTTTTGGTCACTTTTGAATGCTGGCGGTGCTCTCACTCTAGTGGTAGCATGAGACGGAGTCTACAACCCACACAAGTGGCTCAGGTAGTGCAGTTCATCCAGGATGGCACATTAATGCGAGCTGTGGCAAAAAGGTTTGCTGTGTCTGTCAGCGTAGTGTCCAGAGCATGGAGGCGCTACCAGGAGACAGGCCAGTACATCAGGAGACGTGGAGGAGGCCGTAGGAGGGCAACAACCCAGCAGCAGGACCGCTACCTCCGCCTTTGTGCAAGGAGGTGCACTGCCAGAGCCCTGCAAAATGACCTCCAGCAGGCCGTTTGATTTCACAGAAGTGTGATTGACTTGGACTTACATTGTGTTGTTTAAGTGTTCCCTTTATTTTTTTGAGCAGTGTACTTTATCTGCACAATGAGTATGGATAGCTTTTACAGGTCAGGCAATCTAAAAGGGCTCTCTGCCATTCACTTTGATGTAGAGTGGGGGGGATGCTGTGTGTATTGAATGGATGTGCTTTAGCAGCCATGTGTAACTAGCTTCACAAGCGCTAATTATAGCTCTGGGCGTCATGATCCATTCCCCCTCCCAGTCCTCTTGCTGCTAATGAGATCCAATACGGTTGAGCGACCACACACATCTCATTAGTTGCCTGTATGGTTTTCTGTATTATTATTATTATTACTATGAGAGATCGCAGTGGCATCTCAATTTCCAGGGAGAAACCAGATGATCAATGTACGAGTAAGTGTGGAGTGTGGTGTATATACAGATGTAGGATCTTAATTTGACATATATTGTCACAGCAAGAATAATCCTGCAGCAACAGTATTTTAATATTTGTTACATAATGTTGCTTGATCGGTGGTTAGGCTATTAGCTGGCCAAAAATAGGCTACATGAAAAGTGCAATACTGTTAATATAACCATGTGTTAGTGTGGGTTTTCAGTGAATTTATGTCAAACACGAAGCTCATCTTCGGGAAAATTCTCAGCAACAAAAGAGTGATCAAATTAAGATCCTACATATGTACCGGCTATGCATTATGCATAGTGGGATGTACAGTATGTACAATACAGATGTAGGATCTTAATTTGATCACCCTGTTGCAGGAGAACATTCCTACAATGCAGAACATTTTTTACTTGTAGTTTACTAGAGGTTTAAAAAGGCTTCTTAAATTTGGAATTTCCACTTTGAAATGTCAGACTTGATTTTCCCTTACAAAAAATGTTATTAACCCCTACAAAAAGTACCATTAATTATAATCCACATAATAACTGCAGTTTTGGTGTTGAATAAAATGGAAAAGGTGTCATTCCAGGGTTGACACATAGATAAATCCATTCTTGAATAATCCACTAATCCTATTTGTATTTGCCTCTGTGTGCACGATAGCAGAAGAAATGGCGTAGGGAGCATAACTGAGAAATACAGCGTCTTGTGGAATCCATCTCTGCATTTCTGCTCCTCGCCCACTTGCTCTCTCTTTTTCTACCTCTTCTCTCCCATCTCTTTCCATCCCTCTCTCCCAGCCTCTCCATCTCTCTCCCCTCCCTCTCTCCCTCTCATTCGCTCAGCTACTCTCCTTGTTGAGGGTGTTCCAATCTGCCTCAACAGTACAGATCAGTCCAGCCCCGCTCTCTCATAAGAGCAGCGCATGCACGTACGCTCGCACACTCACACACCCAACACGCAGAGATACAGACTCACAGGCACGCTCACACACACACAGACGCACACGCAGACAGGCACACCGAGCAGCTTAATCGACCAGCTCCAAGACGCAGCCAGAGCCAGCTAAAAGACACAGCCCCGTAACAGCAGACCAGCATGGATGCACTGAAGAAAGGATTCTCAATGGCCAAGGAGGGCGTCGTGGCAGCAGCGGAGAAGACCAAGGCAGGGGTGGAGGAGGCAGCTGCCAAAACTAAGGAGGGAGTCATGTATGTGGGTGAGTACAGGAGTGATGGTAAAGGGTGTGGAGGATAGACAGAGGTGGTTAGCTGAAAATAGTACATCACAGTTTTTATGTGGGATAATCTGTTTTACATTTTGATCCTATGACGCTTGCCTGCTGTGCTTGTTTTTTGATGGGTGAGTGCACTAGTCTGTCTGCGAGGTTTGAATAAAATGGGATCGACATCCAGGCAGTGCATGTGCTAAATCTTACTAGTGTTGGAAACATAGATACTGTAGAGAGCGGGAGGGAATTTTGAACAAGAAAAAGAGAAAGATGACGAAGGACCGAAGGATAGGGGCAAGAGAATGGAGAAAAGGAGGAAGAAAGGTAGAGGAAGATATATATTTATTTGCACATGCCTCAGGCACAAGATGTTCTAATTAAAGAGGAAAAGTCTTGTTGAGCAGTGCTGAGGTACTCTATGCATTATGTAGTGGATAATGGCCAACAAAATATTGTCAATAATATTGATGGTCATATAAATGATATGCAATCTCCTATCTCTCTACATGTGACACACACACATTTTAGAGCAGGGGAGGTGATTGTACTATAATATTGCTCAGTGTTATCAAGCTGAACAGATATGTGTGTCTTCACATATTTAGATGGGTGTGTATGTGCTTGTTAGCTTGTATGTGTGATAGTACAATATGGTGGTACCGGGGTGAGAGGGAGGGGTCTGTGAATCTGCTATGCCACCCACCCGCCTGCCTGTCTGCCTGCTGCAGCAGTGAGATTTATCATGGGCGTCTCGGAGCGTGACTAATGCAGCTCGCCCCATGGTCAGAACCCCCCGTCAGCCCAACCCCACCCAACCCAACCCAGCACAGGCCAGTTCAGCAGCCCTGAGCACCACTAACACATACAGAACACTGAGACATCGAGAGAACACTGACACATTAGAACACTGAATCATACACAGATTCACACAGAACGCTGAAACATGACCCTGTCTCTCACCGCTTTAATGCCATGTGACCCTGTTACAGCGATGACAACCTGGAGAAAAGGAAAGGGAAGAGAGGGAAACGATAAACAAATGAATGGAACATTTGGGAGTCATCTGATTCCTGGTTTCATTTCCGGTAAAAGGAGGGGAGAAGCGAAAGGAAGAGAGAGAAAATGAAAAAGAGATCATGAGAATGAGGTAACGAGAGAATGAATGAATGGGTGGCGCACTCTCAGATTCCAATAATTACAGTTAGTGGGATTCTCATGCATTGGCTGTCAATAAGCAAAGACAGAGGAGGTGGCTGTATCCATCCTTATCCATTAATCAAAAGTCATCCCCACCACAGGGGATCCACCCTGTTCTGCTGAAGGACCTCGTGGAGCCATTCGGCCACAGAGGGAAGGGCCCATCACATTTCACTGGTTTATTGATCTTCACAGCGCTGTAAAGAGATCATCTGACCTCTAACATTACTGCTCAGTCATATCTTATCAGCTTCATTTTTGTCTCCTTTTTTAAATCTTTGTCGTTCTCTCCCCTTCGTCTGAAAGCCAATGCAGCGTACCAATCCCCCCATCCCTGTCAAAGTGTGAATCCCTGTATACCCATCCAAATACATCACTGGACTTACTGTGGCTGGGACAGTCAGATCTGCCTTTCTATGATCAAACAACTGTCAGTCTTGAGACAGTGGCTCTCCTTCACTGCCTGTATCTCTTCTCAGTGAGCGATCCTGACAGACAGATAGCACTGATAAGTAGACTGTGGGGTGGTGGTGGGATGAAGGAGGTGGGGGTGGCAGAGATTGGAGTGACGGCTAAAAGAGTGGCAGCATTCTACTCCGGAAAGGCAAGCAGATATGCATAGACAGCCATACACCCATAGAGAGAGCCCAATGCCCTACCAGGGGAGCTAGCTGCGGGGCTAAGAAAAGAGGGAGTGCCCTGAGACAGTGCTGTCGGAGCAGTGGAGCGTGCTGAGCGTACTGACACACGGCAAAGGCCCACCAGGCCTCCATCAAGCACTTTACTGTCTGAGTCATCTACGGTATGAGAGAGAATGGATTAGGATTTTTTTTTAAAGAGGAAAACCATCTCAAATCCCCCCCTGTCCCTGATCTGCTGCCTCTCTATCTACACTGAGTGCTAATCCTTAGAGTGTGTGTGTGTCTGTGTGTGTGTCTGTGTGTGTGGCTGATGCTCCTGGGTGTGTGGCAGACAGTCACGAGGCCCAGTGTGTGAGGAGGGGCGGAAGAGAGAGGAAGGTAAAATCACAGATGAGAGGTCAGCGTTACCTTCGTATGTATGTAATCATCCCATTATGTCTGGATTGTGCCGCTCTCCATTCAGCACCACATTCACTTAGCCATTTTGTTCTCTCTCCCTCTGGTCTCGCTTCCTTTTCTGTCTCAGACAGAAGTGTCATTTTATCATAGCAGGATGTCAGTAAATCTAGACTACAACAGTGTAAATTAATCAGAGAGAGATGCAATGGAACCAATCTCAAATGAACACCCTAAACACATAATTGTTGTGCAGTGTGGCGTTCATGTGATGCTAAATATCTCTCTTGTGACAGACTAAACAATTAGCTTGCCAGCGTGCATGTGAAATCTGGTTCTGGGTGCAGAGATTACTACATACAAAATCAAAGATGCTATCACGTTCTTATGAGACAATGAGGTGCTGTATTTCAGTTGTTATCTTTGCTCGTAATCACTCTAACATTGTGTTTTGTGGGTGTGTAGTCATGTATTATACTATCAGTATCTACCATCTCAGCTGCAGAGGAAGTATTTGTAACCACAGATTGTTCGATTCCTCACAAAACTGACCATGTTACAACGTCGATAGTTGCTTGGCGATATTACCTCCTCTGTATTGATTACAGCATTGACAATACAATAGCCTGGCTCCTGTGTCTGTCTGTGTTTGTCTGTGTTCTACATAGGACAGGAGGACTTTAGCCCATGGCAATTTTTACGTCGCCAGTACTAAATTAGCCCATTGTCGTGAAGGGAATACAATAACAATGACACGCTTGACAAGAGAAATGTGTTTGTGTGTGGGGACTGGGAGGGACTTTCAAACACGTCTCCCGGCTCAAAGGGTCAGAAGGGAGAACAGAGCAAGCCTTGTTGTGTGGGAGGGAGGGAGGGAGGGAGGGAGAAATCCACTCCAATGCTCCATGCCAGTTGTTTTGAGGACGTTGAGTGGGTTTGGCTGGCCAGCAGGACTCGACCCATACAGTTCTGTGGCTGGTGGAATGACTGACCTTTTCTTTCCTCAAGGAGTCTTTGTGAGGCAGAGATGGGCTGAGCTCCAAAGGGCCCAGAGAGAATGGGAGAGAACAGACAGTACTGGACCAGCTGAGCAGAACCCATTGGTCTTTAAACAGACACCAAGGATCTGGCCCTATAAAATAACCATGAGAGAGGGAGACTGTTTCTGTGCCCAAATCATTAAGTATTGAAGTGTTAGGGAAGCCTGTAGATGTTGATCGGGCTTGTACACTTCTCTACATATTTATTTGGACAGTAAAGGTACAACTTTTAATTTAGCTCTATACTCATTTTGGATTTGAGATCAAATGGTTCATGAGTCGGCAGTACAGAATGTCACCTTTTATTTGAGGGTATTTTCATACATATTTGTTATTTAGAAATGAAAGCATTTTATGAATATAGTCCGAGAAAGGCAGTTAACCCACTGTTCCCCGGGCGCTGAAGATGTGGATGTCGATTAAGGCAGCCCCCGCACCTCTCTGATTCAGAGGGGTTGGGTTAAATGTGGAAGACACATTTCAGTTGAAGGCATTCATCTGTACAACTGACTAGGTATCCCCCTTTCCCCTTCCCCTCCATTTGAAGGTGTTTTAAGTATTTGTACAAATGAACGTATATGTGGATTAATTCCTAGCACGCAATGATTACATCAAGCTTGTGACTCTACAAACTTGTTGGATTCCTTTACAGTTTGTGTATATGAATAATGTTTTGTTTATATGATGAGTAAGAAAGTTAGAGGCATAAATATCATACGCCAGAAAATGCTAACCTCCCCTGTTATTGGTAATGGTGAGAGGTTAGCTTGTCTTGGAGGTATGATCTTTGTGCCTCTGTGTCTCTCTCACTCATCATTCATGATTCCTTCATGATTATCTATAATCATGGTAGCATTCATGGAGAAGTGATCAGAAACATATTCTATTCTTATTTACAATAAAAGTGACTACAAAATGACACAATACATTACTTACCATTCATTTCTATTTTGGTCACAAAATAATCTGAAACACAACCAAAACAAACTGCAAATGCATCCAACAAGTTTGCAGAGTCACAAGCTTGACGTAGTCATTGGGTGCTAGGAATATGGGACCAAATACTAAACTTTGTGTATTGTATGAACATAACCTAAAATAAAAGGTGACATTCTGTACTCTTGCCTCATATGAAACATTTGATCTCAATTCCAAAATGCTGGGGTATAGAGCCAAATTAAACGTTTTAGCTTCACTGTCCAAATAAATCGGGAGTGGAGTGTATAGTATATTGTACAACACTTGGTGTCCTTACTGAGCTATTCCATGTTACCAAATGATTTTGGTTGCATTGATAGTGGAAGGGGTGAGTTACCCCCATCCAATGTTAAACGCTTTGAGTTTGAGAAACGCTATTTAAACATAAATCATCTACCTCTTTTTAAGAAGGTTGTTTCTCTCTCTTACAGGGAACAAGACGAAGGACGGGATGGTAGCAGGTGTGAACACAGGTAAGCGCAACACTACCCACAGAAAATACACTGCATTACATTTCTAACTATACAGGGATCAGACTCACACAGGTTTTTTCACGTACCAAATTCTGAGAAAAAACATTGGTCCAAGGGACAGAGTATGACAACTCCCTGTCCCCTTTTCCCAGTGGCCCAGAGAACGACTGACCAGGCCAATATTGTCGGGGACGCAACGGTCGCCGGGGCCAATGAGCTGTCTCAGCAAACAGTGGAGGGGTTGGAGAATGTGGCGGTGAACTCCGGATTGGTGAACCAGGTGCGTCACATCCTGCCTTTTCATATTGTGAAGATGACAAACTCCTCTCCTCTACAGGGAACTGTGGGCTGGTCGGTTGGAGGTGGTTGAATTAAAGCCATATACAGTTATAACTAGGGTTGCAAAGCTATCGGTAATTAACAGGTCATGTATGGTAACTTTGGTCATTTATACTTGAATAACGTATACAGAATGCATTAGTTTATAGTATTCCTTTTTATGTTCTATACATTTGAGTCCATATTGTCCATGAGTTTCAAGTGGATAGACCGTAAGGTTCAAGAGAAAAATAGCCTAATGCATGAAAAAAGCATATAATCAACAATGGCACTCTTCTAACTATTGTCTTTTTTCACAACTCTCACCAGTTTGACCCCACAGCCTGGTTTCATAGACTAGACATAACATAGTAAATATAAATCCGGGGACATCCAAATTAGTATGATATGTTACGTTTGGTATGGTTTTATAAGACAGATGGTTACTTACAAAATGCTCTGAAGTACCCAAAAAGGCCGCTAGATGTCATCTGATAAAATGGCATATTCCTTGAACGTTCCCAGAATTCTGGTAGTTTACTGGTAAACTTCAAAAGTTTCCACTATTATACCCTCCCCTTTGCAACCCTAGTTATAACAGGGTTGAGATCAGCCTTTGGATTCCAGGAGAGGAGTCTTCAACATGTCCTTCTATCAGCAATCTTATCCTGGTCAAAAACACTTGATTGTTCGAGGGTTGACTTGTGTGCAAATTTCTTGTCAGTTATAAGGAATGCTGAGTTAAAGGATCAAAGCCTACTTAGACATTTCTGGTCTGTGAGTGTTGTTGGTAACTTGTATTGTTTCTTCTCTTTCCACCCATAACTGGGGCGTCTGGCAGGAACAGGGACAGGAAGAAGCTGTAACTGAGGTGGCTGGTTCTGGTTTGGAAGGGGTGTGTGGTGGAGAGTTTAGTAGCACAAACAAATGAATGAATGCTCTGCATGATGCTTGCTGCCTTTATTGCCTTATGATTGAAGCACCATGACTTTATATGCAGTAATTAGCAGTCAAGGTAGATGCTGGCTGGTAGGCTACAGTGGTGTTTGGGTGCTGGTTGGCTTGAAGGAGGACAGATCGATGTGCGACTGCTCAGCTCCAAATGAGTAAATATTTCCTCAAGCTGTGAGTGTATGTTCACACTGGGTAGAATTCCAACCCACGTGAAAACGTGGGGATATGGAACGTAATTTCCTTTTCATGCACTTTTCTCTCTCTGCGTTTTATGACCTTGAATTTAAGCATGAGAATGGCATGCTATTCAAATGCTATTAGTTTGGGGTGGAGATGGAATAAATGCAGTGTGTCTACAGCTACACCCTATTCTGACCTTGACTTAATTCCACCATTTTTACGCGCATGGAAACCATGAATAAGGTCTAGCGAACCTGCCGGGTCCATGTGGAAAAAGTATCTCCTTTTTTTCCGATAGAAATAACACCATTCTACATGCACTATACTTTACAACTTGATAAGAGGTGAATGAGTAATGCGTTTGGATAAGGGAATTATACGTACAAATGACACTTGTCATATGGCAGAAAACTGAAGGATATCAACTTTCCCACAGTAAAGTTTAAGAAACGCTGTGCCATTATGCAGAATTTGTATGGTCTTCTACCTTGCAGAGATGGGCACTCTCAAATGTCATTTATTTACATTTTTTTATTACTATGTCTTAATTATCATGTTAAATATTAACCACTATCAGTATCGACCATCTGCAGGCCTAATAACCACATATTCAACTGTCAATTTACTGTTAGTTCCCTTCAGTTGGTATAGCCTACATTATCAGTCCATTTAATTACATTGTTTCATTTACCTTCATTTGTACACTTCTTCCTACATTACCATGGGTTGAAGAACTGAATGTGGACATTTTCAGAATGAATCAAACTACTGTTTTCTTTCTTTCGTGCTTAAAGGCTCTTCAAAACTGTATGATTCAAAAATAATTTCCTAAACCTAAATAATCTACAAAATTTGTATTTTTTTTATCTACCAATTGGTGCTGAAACTAAGACGAATATGCATATATTTAGATGGCTTTCTAGCAATGATCTCTAATATTCGGAACCCTTTCTCTCTATATATTCTAGTGAGTGTCGAAAAAATTCAAATTTAAAAAGGTACATCATATCATGGCTTAAGATAAATGTACTGAAAACTCTACTGAATGAAAACTCAATGAGAAGATCTGTTGGCCAGCAAGTGGGTTTTTAGCGATTGAATGAAATGTATTCAGAGCGCGCAAGGTTTGCCACACCTGCAGAGTCTGAATATCAAACACAAGAGAAGTGTGTAGAAAAAGAGTACATTTCCTAAATCTGAATCAGCCCCATTGAGAATTTTTTTGCAAGAACACAAGCCCCAAATCATAAAATGAATTCAATAGAATACAGACCATTGAAAAAATGTTATGAATATAAATGAATTTAAAAGGTAGAGTATAGATCCCTTTCAAATATGAAATTGATGAAGGTTAATTTAAAAGCTGCCCTCCAGTATGTTGTGGTCATTTGTAGTGCAGTAAAGATGGCGGTGTCCCCGCTACATTAACATGCTTCTCCTGCCTCTGACCCAGCAGGTTGGGCTCTATGGCTGCAGGACAGATGGAGTGTACTCTGGGACAACATCTTTGTTTGTTAGCAGCATATTGATAGCATTACTTAATTCCACTCATTTGAAATATGTTCTTTGTTCTTGTTTGTGGGTGTCGGTGAACATGCAGGCATGCGTGAGTGTACGTGTGCGTGTGTGCACATGTGTGTGTCCTTTCTTCTCTCAGGCTCTTTGTAATATAAAGCAAGATCCATCTGTAATTAAATCCACAGCCCTAACAATCTCTCCATCGCTCCTCACCGCAGTAGGCAATCAACCCCCTTCCTTTTTCAATCTCCTATCGCTCCATCTCTCTCCCGGCTCTATTATATGTTCATTTTCAAAGGCACTAAAAATCCTTTTGTAGGAGAGTAAAGTAGAGGCAAGATCAAAGTAAACAACCGTAGACATACTATGATATGGCACAAATCATCCTCATTATCACATTTTCAGTCACTGTTATAGAATGTGGTAAGGACATGATTGCGGCAACTTCTTGCTAGAATGATTACCCACCAATTCTAATCATAAGAATAATTATATTGGTGATTGAGCTCATAATTATTCCCACAGCAATAACATCATATTAACATTTCTATAACCAAATCAGGGAATAATGCTACTTCTATGAATAATCACAATCAAACTCCAGACTATTCACCAAACTAATATCCTAATTCCATGCCGGGAGTCAGAATGATAATTTCTACCCTAATACAGAGATGATTGCGATGGTAATTGTTGGGCATGAATCAACTGAGGAAACCATCAAGGATCTTTTCTCCTGAGTGCCTGAGCCCCTGATATCTCAATGTATTGTCTGCCACTGAAGCCATAACTACAGTACTAAAGAGATGCCTGTGCATGTCGATTAACCAGAACCGTGGTTTGAAAACACTAACATCTCTCTTTCTCTCCAGCTTAACCCTCCTCCAAATCCATTACTCACATGCTCAGCTGGAGATTACATCAGAGGAAGTTGTCATCGCCATCCTCCTCTGTAGCAGCAGGGGCGGCTGCAGAAGTAGTAGTAGTAGAGATGATGTATATATTAGTTCTCTTGCTAATCCGCTTTCTTTGTTTGTGCCACACAGGGTGACTTCTCACAGGGAGCTGAGCAGGCCGGACAGTAGGTGAGTGTATGTTTGTACTTGTATAGAGGGGTGGGTTCTGTGTGTGTGCGTTGACATATTAATGTGCAAATGTTTACGTATAGTCAGGGGGCAAGGTGGTATATCTTCTTGAAATAGCGATATGTTAATTTGATGTGCTTGAGGGAGTCCTAAAATTGCTGTGACATTTGATGCTGTGTCCAAATAACAGCAGGCGATCTACTGATGTGTAACGGTAAAGCGTTTAACTTTAAGGGTCATGGCAAAAAGCCTCAGCGCACAGAGTCATAATGGACATACAGTGACAGGTATGGGGCTAGATGTGAGCTAGGGGATTTTTTACACCTGGGTATCAGTCAACCATATCCTAATGCAGGAACTACATGTTCTCATAAATTGAAAGCACACCTTTTAATACATGGGGACCGAAAATTAGGGTGGCACCAAAGCTGCCAGATAATCCACTACTCTGCCAAAACGCACATGTTGGCTAGTCCATTTTGATGAATACATCTGCAGCAGAAATCTGTTACTTCTGCTTCTCTCACTCACAATATTTAAAATGTTCTCTCTCTCTCTCAGGAGTGTTGGTCCTGACCTCAGTGATCAGCAGCGGCCTCCCTCGTCTTCTGTTTTAGAAGAGCTGCTGCTTGTCCTGCGTCTCCCATCGTCACCTCATAGGGTCCTGGGGAACCTTACTGCCCCCAGCGTCTCCTCTCTGATGCTTTCTTTGTGTGACTCGATGGAAACAAAAAATTTGAAAAGATCCTCCCCAGCCAAAACAACCCTCACCATAAACACTCTACACATTCCTACCCTAATGCCTTTACCGTCCATATACCTCATCCCCGACATTTACCCACCTTACCACTGTGACCATCCTCACCCACCATCCTCTGTGCCCACTCAAGATCACCTTACCACACATACAGTACACACACGCATATACACCACAACGTTGAGAAAGAACAATATATTTTTTTCTCCCCATGAGGTTCGGCAATGTGAGACTTACTGGTAGTGTTCACGCTGTCATCTAACACAACACCTGTACTTATACTGTAGATGTACTTATGATGTACTTATATCAGTGTATGCTTTAGTCAGGTCTGTTGATTAATATGTGTTTGAAGTCTGTGTATATTTAACCCCTTGTGTCTTAATGCCTGACATCCCCTTATTATGACAGATCAGGGGTCAGAGTGAAAGTGGAGTTATGGGTTAACAGTATCATATTGTCTGTTCACTCCCCATATTCACGTGACCTATCACGTTACCCAGTCTCACACCTTCAATGGGGCTGCAGTACATACAGGGAACTATGTATCTCAAAAAGATACTGTCTGGTGTTTCCAGCTGTCTTTCCCCTCAAACCTGGGTCTGCAATTAAAGAGTTATCAAAGAGAGAAAGGTTACATCAGGAGTTTGCAATGGCCTTTATAATTTGTTTGACTAGTTGCAATGAAAGGCAATAAATAAGATCTGTTGAGGTGTTTTTGCATGTGATCAGATTAAAGATAAAGTGTAAAGGGCCCAACAGATTCAGTATGTAGGCCTACCTCAGAAGTGGATGCAAGTAGTCGACAGGTGAAATACCTTGACATCAGTGGAGGCTGGTGGGATGCGCTATAGGAGGATGGGCTCATTGTAACGGCTGGAATGGAATATATGGAACGGAGTCAAACGTGGTTTCATGTCATTCCATTTATTCCATTCCAGCCATTACAATGAGCCCATCCTCCTATAGCGCCTCCCACCAGCCTCCACTGCTTGACATCCCATACATCTGGTCTCAGAGGAAACAAATCTCTCCACCCATTCGTCATGCTTTTACTGTTCAGTCATACAAGCCACAACTCCTGTCACTCAACAATGTGCCCTGGCCCCTCCCCTGTGTCTGCTCTCCTGGATAAAACAGGTCTTTTAAACCATTACAGTGTTTACCCTTTGAAGCCATCTGAAACGAGACTGCATGTTGCCTTACTAACAACCAGACACATACTCAGACACACATTCATTGGTACTAAAAACAACCTCACAAACTAAAATGCACATATCACACATTTATCCAAGAATTAGAGGTGACACTGACACACATTCACACAGAAATGCAAATATATGTTGGTATCAAAGCAGACTCTTTTATAAACAGTACAACTGAACTGAAATAAATTGTTTAAATCCAAAATACTTTATTTCTGTTTTTTATTATCTTTGACTATGGGATAATAATTTCCTGAGACAATACCAAATTGGGGCAAACGTACCTAGACTGCTCATTTTAATTATTTACACTTTTTCTCATGCCTGATATTCTTGGCTCCTCCTTTATTATTCTCAGCCCCCCCCCCCCCCCCCCCCCCCACACACACACACACACACACACATCTGTGCAGTGGAGCATAATTACTGCCTCTATAAATAATACCATACAGTGTAAACTGGATGACCATTCTGCTATTCTATTGACTTCCTGGCTGCTGTACTGATCTGCAGAGAGACCAACAGCAAAGGAGCAGTGGCAGCAATAGAAAGAACATCGTCACACGCTCTCCCAACTGCCACCTGGTGTTGAGTGGTGAAAGCAGAGCGCTTGGCTTTTGTTAATAACAGCCACAGAGCTATTACTTATTTAAGCCACATGTCCTGTACTCCCATTTGCATCAGAGTGATTCCCCAGGGATAGGAGAAGAAGCAAACACACATTCACCACTCAAAGCATGAACACATACCTCGAACACGTGTCATACAGTACATACACATGCACATACGGATGGATGAATGGACACACTCGTGCACACACAAGGAGGCACGGACACACACGATGCACTCACATTCAAACATACACTATACAGTTTATTAGATACAACACCCCGTTCATAAAAAATGTCCTACAGTGAATTACGTGGCCGTGACTTGCTATATAAAGCAGGCATCGAGGCATTCAGTTACTGTTTGATAGAACGTTAGAATGGGCAAAACAAGTGACCTAAGTGACTTTGAGCATGGTGTGATCGTCGGTGCAAGGCACGCCGGATCCAGCATCTCAGAAACGGCCGCCCTCCTGGGCTTTTCATGCACGATAGTTTACCGAGAACGTTGCAAGAAGCGGCTCCAGTGGTCACCCGATCACCAACACTGGACAATTGAGTGGAAAAACATTGCCTGGTCCGACGAATCCCAGTCCATGGACCCATCCTGCCTGTTGTCAATGGTACAGGCTGGTGGTGGTGGTGTACTGGTGTGGGGAAGGTTTTCCTGTCAAACGTTAGGTCCCTTGATACAAATTGAGCAACGAACGTTTCCAACACCTTGTAGAATGCATGCCCCAAAGAAGTCAGGCTGTTCTGTAGGCAAATGGGGGTCTAACCCAGTACTAGGTGGGTGTACCTAATAAACAGGCCACAGAGTATGTACATCTCTCACAGCCAGAGATTGTAGAGTGTGTTCACTTGGTCAATAGCATTTGCACATAATTTACATGTTCCAACATGACACTGGCAGGAAATCAGCGTTTACTGGGATCCAAGGAAATTAAACTGGAGAGGCATTTTAAGGCGCTTTCATCATACTGGCTTTATATTGCAAAGTGTTCATATTCTTAGGGACCTTTCGGGAATTCACGTAATGTGGGGGACGGGGGGGTGGGGGACGGGACGGGGGGGGGGGACGGTAACCCGGGGAGCCATACAAGCTAGAACCGCCACTGGTGAGAAGAATGAAGGAAGAATGAAGGATCTGGAAAATGGGATAAAAAAAAAAATCTATAAAAAAACAAAAAACAATAGTAGCCTGCCTCAGACTATCAGAAACTTGCCCATACTGGTATATAAATTCTTCAATATAATACCAACCAACCTCTTTTGACCTTGGGGTGTTTATTTATTTAATGCATTATACTGCCATTGAACTATGGTAACACAATTAATAAAATGGTAACATATGTTTGGTAACATTTAGCATAATTGTGCATTACCATGGTAGAATGCATATTGCAGGTTAAAAACCATGGTATTTCTGTGATCCACATCTATACCATGGTATAAACTAGGCAATACCATGGTATTATTTAGATGCATGGCAGTACCATCACACTTCAAATCTAAAACCATTGTACATTTCCATGATTCAGATCTATACCATGGTATAAATGATGCCATACCGTGGTGATATTTAGGTACAATGACAGTACCATCATACTTCAAGGCTATGGGCGAAAGTACCATAGTAGAACCATGTATGAATGAAAGTACCATAGTACCATGGTCCATTGTTGTAAGGGTTATGATAGAATGTTAAAATTGTGAAATAAAAATAAATAATTCACCAAGTTACACTATTTCATAATCTGGTAACTTTGTTAGTACTTCATAATAACACATTTATAATGGATTAGAAAGTAGTTTATTAATTTATTCATCATTACTCCCAGATTTGTAAATGTTAGTAAGCGAGTTATTCCAGCATGCCAGCAGCATACCACCCTGCATACCACTGCTGGCTTGCTTCTGAAGCTAAGCAGGGTTGGTCCTGGTCAGTCCCTGGATGGGAGACCAGATGCTGCTGGAAGTGGTATTGGAGGGCCAGTAGGAGGCACTCTTTCCTCTGGTCTAATAAAATATCCCAATGCCCCAGGGCAGTGATTGGGGACACTGCCCTGTGTGTAGGGTGCCGTCTTTCGGATGGGACGTTAAACGGGTGTCCTGACTCTCTGAGGTCATTAAAGATCCCATGGCACTTATCGTAAGAGTAGGGGTGTTAACCCCGGTGTCCTGGCTAAATTCCCAATCTGGCCCTCAAACCATCATGGTCACCTAATAATCCCCAGTTTACAATTGGCTCATTCATCCCCCTCCTCTCCCCTGTAACTATTCCCCAGGTCGTTGCTGCAAATGAGAACGTGTTCTCAGTCAACTTACCTGGTAAAATAACGGTAAAATAAAAAAATTCACACATTTATAAATTAGGTAATAATGATTCATAAGATGGTTAATATAGGTTCTTATAAACCATTTTGCTAATCATAATTGAGGGCTTTTTATACTTTATAAATGTTTTGAGTGATCAGTGTAATTTCTACGAAAAAGATGGACATGCCATTTGTAGACATTCCAGCAGTATCTGATGCTCTCAAAATAGCCTAGAAAATATCAATGGTAAAATAAGCACAACACATGCCAGCCATACTTGCAAACAAAAGAAAAACGTTGTTTTTGTTTAAGTATCAGCCAATTAAAATCGTTGACGTAGTTGCACGTATTCAAAGGCTACATGTTACAGTAGCTGATCCCATTACATTACCTGGCACATTTAGCCCTATGCTAACCTCACCATGTAACGGCCGTCTGAAAAAGAAGGAGTGGACCAAAGCGCAGCGTGGTAAGTGTTCATGATTTATTAATAAAACTGAACACTGAATAACAAAAACAACAAAGAGAACGAACGAAACCGAAACAGTTCTGTCTGGTGCAGACACAAAAGAGAAAACAACTACCCACAAAACACAGGTGGGAAAAGGCTACCTAATAATGGTTCTCAATCAGAGACAACATAGACAGCTGCCTCTGATTGAGAACCACAACCGGCCAAACACACAGAAATATTAAACATAGAACACAAAACATAGAATGCCCACCCCAACTCACGCCCTGACCAAACCAAAATAGAGACATAAAAAGGATCTGTAATGTCAGGGCGTGACACACCAGGTGGCAGTGATTATTTCCTGTAACAAATTCCGCATCAGCCTATGAAATATCTTAAACTTTTTATTCACAAACTAATGGTATTTCTTTAAATTGATCAACACTGCAACCAGAGGGATTTATTTAAACTTCCAAATTCAAGGTTTACTTTTGTTCCCCCTCACTTGGTCTATCTCAAGTATAGTGTCAATATTGCATGCTCAACGCATCGTTGAAATGCTGCTTATTATTGGGTGCGTTTGTAAATTCACTCTGGAGTGCCAGAGAGTGCTCTGGGTGTTTGTAAATTCAGAGCTTTGTCAGATTGTCCATTCCTATATTCAGAGCATTTCGTTCTCATAGCATTCAGAGCGCACACTGGACGCTCTGGCTAAGGAGTATTTTATTTAACTTTTATAACTAGGCAAGTCAGTTAAGAACAAATTCTTACTTCCAATGACAGCCTAGGAACAGTGTGTTAACTGCCTTGTTCAGGGGCAGAAGGACAGATTTATACTTTCAGCTCGGGGATTCAATCTTGCAACCTTTCGGTTACTGGCCCAACGCTCTAACCACTAGGCTACCTGTCACCCCACTAGGGTTGATAGGGTTGGTACAAGTGTTCTGACCTCAGCGGCAGTCAAGCACCCAAGCTAAGTAGCTAAAGTTAGCTAGCTCGCTAACTACTTCCAGACATAAATGAGAGAACACCTCACTCTGACATTTTTTCCTTGCCCTAGCAGAGCTGGATATGCTGTTTTCATGTTATCCAGAGCGTTGGTGTACCAACTGTGCTACTGGCAACAATTTAATTATGGGTTTTTGCTGGCGTTTACTGACACCGGCCATATTCAACGGGTGCAGTTATTCTGCGCTCTGGCACAGACGAAAGTGCTCTGAAATCGGAGCAGATAGCCAGAGCAAATTTACGAACGCACCCACTGTTACGCTTAGACAAAGATCGTTTTCACATACGTGAAAAAATCCCACATCTTTGCTTATCTGTTTCACATACATTTTAAGGAGAAAAGATAGACGTATATACAACATATAAGTTCATCCTACATCATTAATCAAAGAAAAGTCAAAAGAGCCTCATTGACTTGTCAAATAGCTGTCATGTAGCCTACTACGTCCATCATTGCTTTCCTGTTGCCACATACCACTAAAGCACTTGACTTGTAAACATCAATGCACTTTAATCACAGATTCGAGGCCTATTTGCATCAAGCTTTTTTGTAAAGAAATACAAATAACGCATATCTGATGAAGTGGATGATCATAATAATGCATATAAAATGTAGCCTACATAAGAAATGTGGTACAGGAAAGTTATACTTAAGCAATAAGGCCCGAGAAGGGCCTTAATTTTTTGTACACTCAGTATATATAAAAACAAGTTACTGCTATAGAGATTAAAAAGATGTTGGTTAATTTTCAGTACTGTGCAGTGTACTAATCTGTGTCCCTGCTCCTCCCCTGGTGGTGGCGGCCAACAATGAGAAGGGTGTGTGCTGCCAGTCTACCCATTATCATGGGCGTGGTGGCATGGATTTTCGTACAAAATGTCCCTCATGTAAGATCTGAATGCCGTTAGTTTGGATCTGAGCCCTGGGTCATATTCATTAGGCACCAAGCGGAAGAAAACTGACTAAAACAGGGTTAGTTGAGCAGCAGCACTGCTAGTTTACCTAAAATGCTCCTAGAGCAGCAACATCAAGATAACACAGTACAGTTCTGCTCGACTTGAACTGTAGGTTTGCCGTTAGGGATTGTTGACAGACAGAGATATACATAAAAAAATAGGGAAAAGTGAAGACTATCAAAATGTGTGAAGTTGATACCTGAAAAAAAACTAAACTGTTCATGTTGGAAATTATTACTAGGTTTGTTTTGTTAGTGAATTGACAGCTCCTGTCCTATTTCATAAAAGGGAAGATCTAATGGGTGTAAGATGGCACAGTGATGCTATCTGTTGGTAAATGTTAATTACTGCAACTCCAGTGTTTTTACCGGTGTGCTTGAGATACCCAGATGTATTGCAACTTAATGAACAAGACTGGTTACTCGCATCATTGCCTCTGTCTCGCCATTTAACATCCAAACAGCAGGGGACCCAGTTAACTCAAACTGCTCTTAGAGGAGTCATATGGGCTCCCGAGTGGCACAGCAGTTTAAGGCACTGCATCTCAGTGCCAGAGGTGTCACTACAGTCCCTGGTTCGAATCCAGGCTGAATCACATTTGGCTGTGATTGGCCCAGCATTGTTGATTTTTATATTGCAGACACCTGCAACTCACAACAGGTGAGTTTAATTCCAAACCAAAGGAGAATCACCTGCTTGAAATCGAATTATTTTGAACTACTTATATTGTCTGGGCCATTTTAGGATTTTTTTTTCCAACTGTATACCAAAGTCATACATATGTGGATACCAAAATATTTTTTTAATTTCAACAGATTGTGCATTCTTTGAAAAAAGTGCAAGTCGTGGCCAATGTACCTTGTTTTGCTTTCTTGCTAGTGATGTTACGTTTGATACCGGAGCTCCGAGGCATGCGTCGAAATCACTAAGCAGTTTACTTCGAAGCAGTGTGCCTATGCTTGAGTCACTTCATTAGAAGCACGTGATCAATGACGTCTGAAGCTTCGTGTTGTCGAACTACCACCTGCTTGGTTGGGTATTGGTTTCGGTAGAAGACAAAACGGCTACCCTGGGCACTCGTTGCGGCGTGTGACGTCATCAATTCTAATTTGGCTATTCTAAATGATTTTGATCAGCAGGTGCCACTAGTGTACAACGTGTTGATCAAAGCCTCGATTAATGACCCTATTTGACACAATTGGCTGGAAATGTTCAATGCTTCACTATTTCTTGCTGCTTGCTCCCCTTCTTCCTTACTTATTTCCCTCAAATGTTTTCGAAACCCGTCTAAAGACATGTCCACTGCCTCGCCTGCTGTTTGGTATTCCCGCCTCCTCTCCATTTTCATTGGTTGCCTGACGCAACTAATCAGAATCCTTTCTGCTCTGAGAACACGTTTGAGTAAGTCTCCCATGAGCGCAAGAGGGACTCCAAGAAGCTCCTCATTAAATATATTTGTAATCTTCATTAACACGGTTTTGGTTGGGCATTCCTTCGCAAATCTATCACAATAAATGTGATTATAAATTTCAAAGGAAACAACAATATCTCACTTGGGATTCGAACTTGCTGCAAACTGTGAAAAGTAGGCAACCAGGAGCCAGGCTGGCTACAGTAGCTAGATTTCCATCCTATTGGCGACAGATTTTCATGCGAATATTCTGAAATCTACAAAAAAACGATATACATTTTCCCACCAGAGACGTGTTTCTATAACATAAAAGACTGATGAAGTGCTGCACATAATAACTTTTGCAGTTAAATTCCCGTGTACTAAATAAAAAAATACAATTTAAATATACAATTTAAACAATTTTCCATCGAATTTCAACTCCACTTGATGGTTTTGTCAGAAAAATGTAAGTTACAGTACCTTCAGAAAGTATTCACACCCCTTGACTCCACATTTTCGTTACAGCCTAAATTTAAAATGTAGATTATTTTTTTTGTCACTGGCCTATACAGTACCCCATAATGTCAAAGTGGAGTTAAATTAAAAGCTGAGTCGATAAATCAGTCAATAACTATTCAACCCCTGTTATGGCAAGCCAAAATAAGTCAGGAGTAAAAATTTGCTTAACAAGTCACAAATGTTGCATGGACTCACTGTGCAATAGTGTTTAACATGATTTTTGAATGACTACCTCATCTCTCTACCCCACACATACAGATAATTGTAAGGTCCCTCATTTGTGCAGTGAATTTCAAACACAGATTCAACCACAAAGACAAGGGAGGTTTTCCAGTACCTCGCAAGGGGCAACTATTGGTAGATGGGTACACAAAAAAAGCAGACACTGAATATACCTTTGAGAATGGTGAAGTTATTACACTTTGGATGGTGTATCAATACACCCAGTCACTACAAAGATAGAGGTGTCCTTCCCAACTCAGTTGCCGGAGAGGAAGGCTTCCTTCTTTTCACTTTGTCAATTAGGGACCTTACAGATAATTGTATGTGTGGGGTACAAAGATGAGGTAGTCATTACAAAATCATGTTAAACACTATTGCACACAAAGCGAGTCCATGCAACTTATTATGTGACTTGTAAAGCACATTTTTACTTCTGAACTTGTTGTTTGGGCTTGCCATAAAGAGGTTGAATACATACCTCTTTATTAATTTGTAAATATTTCGAAAAACAATTCCACTTTGACATTATGGTGTATTGTGTGTGTAGGCCAGTGACAAATCTCAAATTTATCCAATTTTAAATTCAGGCTGTAACAACAAAATGTGGAAAAAGTCAAGGGGTATGAATCTGTAGGCACTGTACAGCATGCATGCAGTAAAATGTGTTGATCAGTTGATTGACAGGTGTAGGTTACGGTAATACAAAAAAACGTCTTGTCCTCTAGTGTGGATGCTCGCCAACATTTTATAGTTGTCTATAGTTTATCATTATATAGTTACCGTTATCGCCCTTGGTCTGGATGGCCCTTAAGAAGGTAATATAAAACTTTGCAAATCAAAGAACAATTTTCAATACCTCATCACAGATCAACATTTCACTGCGATCACTTGGGTCATACTGAGTTATGGCTGTAAAAATCCCTCAATCTCCCATTGGCGGCCTTTCAAATAATTTAACAAGAAAACCTTGGGGCTCTTGTTCTTTCTGTTTGAAATGTCTGACATTTCTTTGATATCATTATCAACCTACTGCATATGTAACGGTAGAACCGTCAACCTATTTTGAACACGACCTTGTCTGCCTGTGCTAGGTGTATGTGATTGTTAATTAAGGGCATGGCCTTTTGTATAAAAGCCTTCCTGTTTGTCATTCAATTGATCCCCTTACTGTGTGCTGGTCAGCGTGCCTTGGGAGGAGAAGAGAGGAGTGGTGATGGGGATTTTAACAAAGTATGTATCAGCAATAGGAATGATTGTACATGTGTTTAGGCGTTGGCGCCCATATTCCACCAAGACCTGCTCTTCTCCCTGGGCACGCCCTCCGTGAGCATTGCAACACATTGTGTTTATGTGAATGAAACGTATAAACCTACCTAGTGATATTTGTTTGTGAAATCTGATTTTGCTATCTGTTGAAGTCTGTCTTGTAGGACCGTTGTACGAAGCTCCTGGAGCTGAAGATGTATGGAAATGATGTATGGAAATGATTTATGGAAATTATGTAAGCCTATGGAGATTGGGCCTTGTGACGCTGAAAAGAAATTGGTTGTTGCATCCTGATATTGTCCGATTCCCATGCTCTACTCCTTGATGCAACAAGCCTGTTATGTTTAGCTTAGTCCCGAGGACCTCACGTATAAATAAGTGGCATAGTACGGCTACAGGAGTAGAATTGTGTATATCCCCGCATGTAACATTAAAAAGGCACAATCTCCAATTAATAGTTAATAACAATAAGCATCTTCAGCTCCAGGAGCTCCATACAAATGTTAACACTAGGTTTATACATTTCATTGATATACTCAGACAATGGTAATGTGTAGCAACACTCACGGAGGGCATGCCCAGGGAGAAGGAGAGCAGGTCTAGGTGGAATATGGGCGCCGACGCCTAAAAACTCTGTACAATAATTCCTGTTTTCCATACATACTTTCTTAACCACAATTGCTCCCGTCATTCCAAGGCTCGCTGACCAGTACGTAAGGGGAAGGTACGTAAGGGGAACCCTTGAATGGCACTTTCCCCCCTTATTGTGTCCTCCCATTTGACACAAAATAAATTAAACCACTGGACACAAAATTACTTAAAGGTAAACTTCCAGCCAATCGCAATCACTATTGAGACATATTGCACACTCGTTGAAAAAGAGGTTGGTAATCTCTACACGAAAGATGTTGGCACCTGTACATTAAAAACTGTTCTCTGGGTGTGCGCCAGCTCATGCTTTTTAATAATCTCCTTAAGAACAAACATGAGAACATATCTTTCCATAATATACCTAAGGATGAAAAACAAGTTTTGCTTGATTTACAATCTGATATGTCAGTCCTTACCCACCCTGCTGATAAGGGTGGGTTGGTTGTACTCATGGACAGGAAAGTTTATGTAAATGAGTCATAGACAACAGCTTGACAACACCTTTTACAATAAACTCTTGAGAGACTAGTCAAGGATCATATCACTTCCACCCTACCTGACACCCTAGACCCACTCCAATTTGCTTACCGCCCCAGTAGATCCACAGACGACGCAATCGCAATCACACTGCACACTGCCCTAACCCATCTGGACAAGAGGAATATCTATGTAAGAATGCTGTTTGTCGACTACAGCTCAGCATTTAACACCATAGTACCCTCCAAACTCGTCATTAAGCTCGAGACCCAAACTGAAATGGTCCACCCACACAGACAGCGTGGTGAAGGAGGCGCAGCAGCACCTCTTCAACCTCAGGGGGCTGAAGAAATTCGACTTGTCACCAAAAACACTCATACACTTTTACAGATGCACAATCGAGAGCATCCTGTCGGGCTGTATCACCGCCTGGTACGGCAACTGCTCCGCCCACAACTGTAAGACTCTCCAGAGGATAGTGAGGTCTGCACAACGCATCACCGGGGGCAAACTACTTACTCTCCAGGACACCTACACCACCCGATGTCACAGGAAGGCCAAAAAGATAATCAAGAACATCAACCACCCGAGCCACAGCCTGTCCAGCCCGCTATCATCCAGAAGGCAAGGTCAGTACAGGTGGGGCCGAGAGACTGAAAAACAGCTTCTATCCCAAGGCCATCAGACTGTTAAATAGCCATCAGTAGTTGACCTCCATCCAGTACCCTACCCTGAACTTAGTCCCTGCTAGTCCCTGTCATTTGCCGGCTAACTTAGAGGCTGCTGCCCTATGTACATAGACATAGAATCACTGGTCATTTCATATGTATATACTGTATTTTACTGTATTCTAGTAAATGTCACTAGTCCTAATATTTATATATTTCTTAATTGCATTCTTTTATTTTTAGATCTGTGTGTGTTGTTGTGAATTGTTAGATATTACTGCACTGCTGGAGCTAGGAACACAAGCATTTCGCTACACTCGCAATAACATCTGCTAAATATGTGTTTTCGACCAATAAAATTTGATTTGTATCCAGGCCACCGCGTTTTGGCACCTCTCATCTCTGTGTCAGTGTGTGAGAGCAAGAGTATCATTATGGTGAGTCATCCGCTCTTTCAAGGATTCCTACTGAGGGAGGAGACAGAGCGGCGTTCCAACCTTTCCATTTTCAGTTTCCAAGACCCACCCTCCCCAACATACACATTCACAGGCTCAGGATTTAGCTACCTAGCCACAAATAATATTTTATTCGGGGGAAAGGCAAGCAGTCAGGGAATTCACTATCAAAAGCAAGTTAAAAGCCCTCTGGTGCACTGGATAAAAGTAGTCAAGAAGGAAAGATTGGACGAGTCATAAAAATATATATATTTACATACAGTATGTAGGTAACTAGGCAAATACATCACCTATTCAGAATCAGATCCTCAAACCAGTGTAACCAGTCTAGCCAGCCCCCTCCCTACTATCCTGAGATACACCCTGACCTCTCTGGCCAATCAGCAGAGCCCTGAGAGGCGTAGGATCAGGGACAGAAAGTGCCAACCTCTATAAGACTCCATGACCACCTCTGCCCCCACACACTACTTTGAAATATTCTCTCACGACACAGCCTGCTCTAGGGACACTACTGACTACTGTTCAGAGGCATGTCTTTCCTCAAAGGCATTTTGGGCAACTCAGCGGACAAATATGTCGACCAGGCAGTGGATACGGCAGGTGAGTCCTGAGGGGGAGATGGGGGTAGGGGGGAGCAGATGAGGTTGGGTGAGGAGGGGAAGAAGTGGGTGACTTTGTTTACTTCTGTTCTGTATGGTTCTTTTGTGTAGAGTTTCACTGTCATACCTTGCGTAAGCTGGAGTGAGGTTGGCAGCAGCTGCAAATGATTAAAGGCAGAAATATGCTTTTAGACACAACATATAACTGACTTTCAGACCTTTACTTGTAAAACCCAGAATCCTTTGGCATAAGTTGTGGCTCTGTCATACAAAATGTCGCATTTGAGGGCGGTTGCTAGGCTTGGACAGACCTGACTTGTTTTTGTGTGTTGTTTTCCCACTGCCTTGTCCTGTGTGCTCAGATATGTGTATAAAAAGCAGTAACTCTCTTTGAAGCAGCTCAGTAGAATTCCTCTTTCAGCTGTAAATAATGATCTGGCCTTGTCTTTTAAAACCATCACTCCTCAAGCCTCTTTGTTACCCCTACCTATATACACTGAGTGTACAAAACATTACCAACACCTGCTCTTTCCATGACATAGACTGACCAGGTGAATCCAGGTGAAAGTTAACATCCCTTATTGATGTCACTTGTTAAATCCACTTCAATAGGTGTAGATGAAAGGCAGGAGACAGGTTCAAGAAGGATTTTTAGGCCTTGACAAAATTGAGACATGGATTGTGTATGTGTGCCATTCAGCGGGTGAATGAACAAGGCAAAATATTTAAGTGCCTTTGAACGGGGTATGGTAGCCAGGCCACTGGTTTGAGTGTGTCAAGAACTTCAACGATATCCAGCCAACTTGACACAACTGTGGGATGCATTGGAGTCAACATGGGCCAGCATCCCTGTGGAATACTTTCAACACCTTTTAGAGTCTGCTGAGGGCCAAAGGGGGTGCAACTCAATATTATGAAGGTGTTCCTAATGGTTTGTATGGTTTGTACATACTGTAGCTACCTCAAATACCTCGTACCCCTGCACATCGACTCGGTACTGGTACTCCCTGTGTATAGCCATGTTATTTTAATCGTTATTGTTATTCACTGTGTATTTATTTGTCGTGACAATTTCTATTTTTATTTTTTATCTTTAACTCTGCATTGTTGGAAAATAACCCATAAGTAGTTAGTCTAAGTTACACCTGTTGTTTCCGAAGCATCTGACAAATACAATTTGATTTTGTAAACGTCAGCACGCTTTAAAACAATCTGAGCCTCGCTTTTCAGTTTCTCATTTACTCTAATTAGATGAGAAATTATTTAAGATTTGACTGTAACTGGTACGGTACCTCAAGGCATTAAAATCAATGTGTGCTGATGAACCAAAACACAGCACTCGATGACGCATGCATTTGTTTTTTAGAATTGTGTTGCAAACTAAGCCACTTATGTTCAATTTTGCTATCCATGGAACTAATTACATTACAGTGTAATCACCTAGGCGTTTACAACATGTAGGCCTAAGAAATGTTGGCTTGGAATGTTGTTGGACGATGCTATCAGTTCATTATGCACAACTACACCCATAGACGGTAATCAGGAATTTGGCATCTGGCACCAAAGCAATAAAACACATCTGTTGCTTTTTATGTCGTACACAGTTGCTTTCTCTGAAATCTTCAAATATGATATCACACAGTTTGTAACTTTAAAACTTGGTAGAGGGATGTCAGGGGCAAATATAACACAATCTCATTTTAGTTTAATGCATCATTTGTTTCTGGTCTGATTTCTAAACAGTGCATTTGGTGATGTTTTGCAGCTAAAGCTGCGAAAGTCAAGGTGAAGACTATGCTTGACTCAAAGAAGGAGTCCAGCGGGGGAAGCAGTGGTAAAGAGAAGGTGAAGCCCATGGTTGGAGGAGATGATTCAAAGAAGAAGGAGTCCAGCAAGGATATCAGTGGAGGTATCGGCGGTATCGGCGGTATTGGAGGATTAATGGATGGCAACAAGGGCAAAGAGGGAGGAGGCTTTGGAAGTTTCTTACCTGGCAAGAATGAGAAAGAGTCTAGTAGCGGAGGAGGTGACAAAGGTAAAGTTAATGTGGTTATAATTGAATGCCCTACATAGTACAGTGAAGTACAAATTACATAGGATTATGAAGTAAAAACGTCATGTATGCTATTCAGGTGTGCCTTTAAAAAAAAAATGCCATTGTATTTCTGGTATATTCTCCACGTCTGATAGAACCTTTGCTGCTGTTTTTTTGTTGTTGCTGCTGCTTAAGAGACCTGAAGAAATACCATCTGTATAATTTCAGAACTATTAATTCTAATCATTAATTGTAATCAACTCTGCCTATCCCTCAGACCTGAACGACCTACTGGGAGACATTGCAGGAGAGATATCTGGCGAGTAAGATGACAACTAGAAGGACAACAGCAACGCAGACCAAGTGCGATCATTTGGGAAGTCTCTTTGGCTGAGTCAGACTGAAGCCATTTCTTTTTCTCAATGTAGTCTCAATGGTCCTATCCCTCTCTCGCCTGTGTTTATTTTCCTCACTAGCAATGTCTCAATGATGTCCCTGCTCCCCAGGGGCATTTCACTGATATACACATCCTCTACGCATGTCTCAGATCTGAATTGGACAGAAGAGGAACTGGAGCTAGGGATGAGCCTATTCTGGTAACAGATCAATCAATCTGACATACCTCTGGTTATTGCTTATGAAGAATATGACAACCCAATACTGTCACAAAGATTTGTGTAATGTTAATGTTTTGTATTATATTTGAAAAGTAAATACAAATGTTTATTCCAAAAGTCTGTTGAATGCCCTGATGAGCAAGGATCAGACCCTTTTTAAAAATGTTGGCCTAAAATGGCATACCCAAATCTAACTCAGGACCTGATAATCAATCTGACACACCTCTGGTTATTGCCTATGAAGAATATTATTTTATTGACAACCCAATACTGTCACAATGCATTGTGTAATGTTAATGTTTTGTATTATATTTGAAAAGTAAAATAAAATGTTTATTAAAAAAAAAAAAACATGTAAATCTTTCATTAACTTTTAGGTAAGTCAGTTAAGAACAAACTTATTTGCAATGATGGCCTACCGAGGAAGAGTGAGTTAACTGTCTTGTTCAGGGGTAAAATGACAGATTTTTACCCTGTCAGCTCGGGGATTCGATCCGGCAACCTTTCGTTTACTGGCCCAACGCTCTAACCACTAGGCTACCTGCCGCCTCAAATGCCTGTCTGAGCAAGGATCGGACCCTTTCGACATACCCAAATCTAACTGACTGTAGCTCAGGACCTAAAGCAAGGATATGCATATTCTTGATACCATTTGAAGTTTGTGGAAATGTGAAATGAATGTAAAACACATTAGATCTGGTAAAAGATAATACAAACAAAACATGCGTTTAGTATTTTTGTTTTCCATCTTTGAAATGCAAGAGAAAGGCCATTAAATCACACGGGAGTTTATGCGCAATTTAGATTTGGCCAACAGATAGCATCAGTGTATGTGCCAAGTTTCAGACTGAGACAGCAGGGTTTCAAACTGTAGAACCCAGTTCCTACATTTTAATAAAAAAATTGATTTTATCAAACAATACTATGCTACATTTTATCTCTGGGATCCTCAGGATGACAAATCAGAGCAAGATTACTGAATGTAAGTACATTATTTACCTTCAGAGGTGAATGTATCAAACGAGTTGCCGTGATAAAAGTTTGTTGTGCACTCAAACAATAGCATGGTATTTTTCACCGTAATAGCTACTGTAAATTAGACACTTCAGTAAGATTAACACAAATTTCAACTTTCTGCCCATATAAGACATGTCTATGTCCTGGAAAGTTGCCTGTTACTTACATCATAGTCACAATAGCGCACGTAAGCAACAACCATCCCGGTATAGGGACACCGATCCCGTAGAGGTTTTAATGTTGGATGAAATAGGTACAGTGGGGATTATGCAGCCAATAACTAGCTGTTGATATACAAAATAAACATCTTTTACATACCCCATAGGGAATCATAGTTTGGTTTGAATCAACACAATCAATCGTTTTGTAGTTTAATTAATTGTTCAATGAAAAGGCTATACAAATGATCTTACATAGAATCCCGAAGCAGTCAATCAAGGCTGATAAAGAAAAATAAACATTTTGTTCCCATCTATTCTCCCCTTCCAGTAGCCCTACGGATTCAGCACAAAAACCACACCGATCTTGGTCAAATTCTGAGGCGAGACAAAGAATTAAACAAAGGCAAAAATATGGAGAAAGACACTCAAACTGTGGCTGCCCAAGCAAACACCAGTAACAACAAAGAACAATCTTCTGGAATTGATCATTTTAGTGTCATGTCAACAGAGTAACATAATGCATCTGCTTACTAACACATTTTATGACATCATCCTGAAGTGTAGACACACTGCTTTATACTGTAAGTGGACTGAACTCCTATTGGGTGACCTTAAATAGAAAGAACATTCTGGTGCAGGCAAAAATGATTAACCTTCTCCATTTCAACACAGGAGAAATGAAGGCTTTACGTGTGTCTCTGCTCTACATTCTGTTATGTTAACCAACTTCTTCAACTCTGTCAGTGAAGTAACAGTATGTCCGTAACAGACACTGAACAAGCGCAGCGCTAATTCATAAAAGAACTAGCCCGTAAAAGCTGTAGACCAGAGTTTTTGGTGTTACCTGGCATAATAATATAGTAACAGCAATTCAAATCGATGGAATGACTACAGGCAAAATATTACCATAGGCACAGTAGTTTCATAACAGCGGATTTAAAGCAAGCTAGAACATGTGGCCTCTTGATAATATGAGAATGCAAAATAATGTGTATTGATTTGTTTGAAATACATATGCAAAGAGTAAAGCTAACGGTCGTGTGTAAAATGTAAACGCCTGATATGTCGTGAACGTCATATAAAGACTTTATGAAGGTTGCTTGGAGGCTGGGAGAGGCGGGGCCCTGGGTCTGCTCGGATGGACAGAGGCTGGGGAGGTGCCACCTATGTGAAGGTAAGACCAGCCTCGTTGTACACCTTGAAGACCTTCTCGATGGCGTTGACGTACGCTGCCGTCCTCAGGTCAAGGCCCAGGTTGTACTTGTTAGCTGTGCGCATGATTTGCTAAAAAAGGGAACAGAAAACAAAGAACATCAACTGAAATACATAAAATCTCCCTGGCCCTTACAAGTATTCATTACTATCCCCTCCTTCGCCATTTGTTACATACAGCAATACACCTCCATTGTTCCATTTTCAATGGAGTGATCCATTTCCACAGGATAATAAAGCATCTGTGGGTACTTGTATAGAAATAACCCCCAGGGAAATATAACCAAGTAATAAACCAGCAGACTGTCAGGCAGTATGTCTGCACAGAGTATTACATTTCCTGGGATGCGGTATAGGCAACCCTGTATTATGCAGTTGCTGTATCCTCAGTCAGACGTGACAGTAAAGTCATCAGTGTTTGTTGGATATATGGTGTGTTAATGGTAGAGGGTGGTCCGTGTTATTAGGTGCAGGTCATGGCCTGAATCCTCATGCTCTCTGCTCTCTCTAGCATCAGAGCTGGGGCTTAACAAATGAGACTAACAAAGCACCGGCTTCTCCAGTTACCCATAGGCTCTGCTCGCACGCACAGCAAACCAGTGAGAGGGGGAGTGTGTGTGTGTGTGTGTGTGTGTGTGTGTGTGTGTGTGTGTGTGTGTGTGTGTGTGTGTGTGTGTGTGTGTGTGTGTGTGTGTGTGTGTGTGTGTGTGTGTGTGTGTGTGTGTGTGTGTGTGTGTGTGTGTGTGTGTGTGTCTGTGTGAAAATAAAATGATGGCAAGATAGCTCATATTGCCTTTTCACTGCTTGGTGCTGTTTGGGTAATGAGATGTATAAAACCGAAATGGAACTTGATGCCTTCAACTTTCAAGACTTCATTACCCCTAATAAGATGCCTCAGGATATTATGTTGAATTAAGACAGTATTTCCTTTCAACAAAACCTCTGGACCTGTGAGGAACAGTTTAGCACAGATAATCATGTTTAAGCAATCAGCCACTTACCCTGGCAGACCTCTCCATGGTGTAGGCCAGTCCTGAGTGCACAATGTCCTTCTCTGAAGCGCCCTGGAACCAAACAAAAGAAAATACAATGAAAATAAGGCTCAGAGCGACATCTAGCCTACTAAACTACACTAAACCATTACTCATCTCTAGAGAAACACAGCTCAACTTTGAAATATCACTAAACTTGGTTATAATGAAATTGCAGGACCAAAGCATTTATCTCCAGTCTGTCGTTGAGTGAGCCTCATTTATCAACAGTAAGGTAATGTGTTTGAATCTTTGAGACTAATGTACAAAATGGTGGCTGGGGAAAACAGCAAGCAGAGGACGTATCTGATTTTATAGGTCTGTCCTAAAGGAGTCTGTTTGACTGTGGCGTCAGGGAGGGAGCGGTTTTCCCAGGATAAATCCCCTAAGGGGATGGTCTGTCATCAGGATCAGGTTGCATTGTTTACTGGTGTCCCATACAAGGTTAATGCGTTCAATGGAGTTCACATTAGGTGAACACGTCTAAAGACAAGCATTATTTTCCTATGAAGCACACATTTACCTTCCTACTATATGTAAATTGCATTTGCAAAAAAATCCTTGACAACAAGAGTGTGTGTGTTTGTGAATACTGAGACAAACAATTAAAATGGAACAAAATCAACAGCTCCTGTTGAATGTCTATAATACTGGATCTTAGGGGTATTGTTTGAATGAGGGGAAAGTAATCCAGGGGCATTGAAAGAATAGGGGGAAAAGGGTTGTACTCACAGCGATCCTGGCCTGGAACTCAGAGGTAGGGACCACTGGGATTGCTCCGCCATGCTTCCCAAACTTCCTCTCCAGACTCTCCTGGACGGACACTGAGGGAGAACACAGACAGTTCATATGTATATGATTAGATTATATGTATTAGTCTATATGAATCCTCACTGAACCATAAAGTGAACTAAATTTAGATTATTAATTCAAGTGAACAAACTAATCTGGTATACATTTGTACTTTTTGCCAACATTTTGGGGATTGGCAACACACAGCTGTATCTATTCTGAGCCCTCTACCATGTCTCCAACATTACCCAATCTTGCCACTCATGGGACTAGGGAATGGATTCAGCTTCTGAAATATTCAGAACACCTCCCACTCGGTCACAAGCAGAACCCCAGCTCAAACCTCCCCTGCAATGTCCTGAAAACACTCACCCTACATAGGATGACATACTTGAATGCAAGAGGACCAGCCAGATAGAGATCTAATACTAATCCACTCATCATGAGTGACTCAATGTTATAAAGGGCTTTTGTGTGAAAATGCATGTGCACAATGTGAGACTGCTCAGACTGATGCTGCTGATAGACGGGAAAGAGAGAGCGGGTGAGCGAGAGTGTCAGACATTGCCTGCAGACACAGTCAACATTCACCTCTTCCTGGAAACGGCATAATGTGACTGCCAATAATGTTGTGTATCTCCAGGCACAGAGGGGCTGTGCCCAACACTGTACTGTGTGTGTGTGTGTGTGTGTGTGTGTGTCCGTTCCACATATAGATTAGTCTTCTCTTTTGAGTGGTAGGCATTTGCTTTCCAAATTGTACATTTTTCCCGCGGTTGTAATTTGAAATTTGCAAAAGGCAAACAGACAGCCGCAACTAACCACACAGTATAAATATAATCCGTAGATGGCAATTCTCATTCAAGTCAGCCATTGCTAGTGTACCCATGAGTTAAACAGTCAAATTGCCAGGGTTAGAGGTTCCAAAACCCTTCTATGGATTATATGTTTATGGCCACAACATATATAATTGGCGCACATGCTACCCAAATTGCGGCCTTCCCGAACATAGGCAACCAGTAACTGGCAAAAAAAAAAAAAAGGAAACCCTTGAGTAAATGAAGGATACAAAGTTTGTGTTATGGTGTATGGTGTGCATTTTCCTGGCATGGTTTAGGTCCACTTGTAGAACCTATGCCAAGGCCCATTGATGCTGTTCTGGCAGCTCGTGGTGGCCCAAAGCCCTTTTAAGACACTTTGTTGGCGCTTCCTTTATTTTGGCAGTTACCTGTATGAGTTTGATCAAATTTAATCCACTGTTAACTTTTTAGAAACGATTGATCCTCTGTGGCAGAATTCTGCTCTGGTGTATATTCAAGATTGAGAGCAAGCTCGTGTGGTTGGATAAAAAAAAGTTGATGTTTTTGCCTCTTGTGCCCAGCCCCTGACTAACACAATTGAACAGTTAGATTTATTGATTAAGCAGTTGTTTTTGCATTAATCAGTTACCCAATCAAGGCAGGGCCCCTCAGTTACCTACATGAGCCCTCTACCTTTTCCATCTGACAATTAGCAGAGAGGCAGCAGGCTGTCTACACTCATTGAGAGCGTCCCTAACCCGGACGACGCTAGGCCAATTGTGCGTCGCCCCACGGACCTCGCGGTCGCGGCCGCGACAGAGCCTGGGCGTGAACCCAGAGTCTCTGGTGGCGCAGCTAACGCTGCGATGCAGTGCAGTGCCCTAGACCACTGCGCCACCCGGGAGGCCATGTTGGGTGTCTTTTAGGACCCAGACTTGTTGCTAGTCAACTTTCGGGGGCAGCCCCATGAGTGTCTTTGAGAACCCTTCCTAAAACCCACCTGTTTATGTTTGTCAGTGATTTTTTCTTTGTTGTGAGCGACACCGAGTTTGTCGTATGGGAACGTAACAAAGTGGGAGCCCAGATATTTATGTTCAAAACTCAGTACACCCTGAGGGGTTATAAGATTGGTGGAATCATTTTGAACGTTGCATATATACACACACACACACACACACACACACACACACACACACACACACACACACACACACACACACACACACACACACACACACACACACACACACACACACACACACACACACACACACACACACACACACACACACACACACACACACACACACACACACACACACACACACACACACACACATTTAAAAAAAGCCATGGACTTTAAGTTGTAAGAATGTAGAATATCCTACATGGGAGATGCTAGATAAATGTACAAAGGTGAATCTGCTCATCATTGCAAAGCACTATGACGTCAAAGTGGCATCTGGCGATCCAAAAGCAGTAGTCAAAGAGTTGTAGAGTGTACTGTTTTAGCGGAGGAGGAATTCCTCTCGGACAGAGAGGCTAATGAAAAGGGCGCTAGGGGTACTGGGGTGAGTCCTGTAAAACGTACAACTGTGAGAGTTAGAATTAAAGGCACAGTTGGAACAACAGAAATTAGAGTTTGAGCACAGGGAAAGACAAGATGAGCGTGCAGCCAAACATCAAGAACCTGAACATGCCATTCGATTAAGAGAGATGGACCTGGAAGCACTCTGAATCCAGTCAGGCCATCTGGCACCCTCAACAGAGTTTGATCTGGGTCAGAACAGCCGGCTTGTACCGCCTTTTAACAAAAAAAAGAGGTGGATGTATATTTTCCTCTATTTGAGCAGACTACTACATCCCCAAAATTGCCGCGAGATACTTGGTCACTGCTCTTCCAAAGTGTTCTTGTGGGAAAGGCTCAAAGTGTACGCCGCTTTATCGCTTGACAAGAGTTCAGATGATGATACTGTTAAAGCTGCTGTCCTTTGGGCTTACGAGTTGGCCCCAGAGGCATACAGACAACAGTTCTGTAAATGATGAAAGACAATACTTCAAGCAATTCAAAAATTGCCTTCATGAAAGGGTTGCAAGCTACATTTATGAGCACAAGGATATCTTGAGAAAGCTGAAGTACCCAGTAGTAATCCCTACACAAAAAGCTATCCAGATAAGTCACCTCCTACTGAGGAGGTTTCAGTCCTTTTCTACAGTGCCCAAAGATAAAGATCGGCAGAAAACAGGTTTTTCGTATCCACCAGTTTGTCATTACTGCCGTGAGAGAGAACACATTGTCTCCCAGTGGCCTAAGTTGAAACAGAAAATTGAGAGAGTGAAAAAGCAGTTTCTTCTTGTGGGAGCCCTCCAGCCCATTAAGTGTCTGGTTGGGAATGGTGTATCTCCTAAACAAGATTTGGGATCAGATGTGCATGAACTCAGTTTCAGATGGGTTCGTGTCTCTGCAGAGTGGTGATGCTTTTAAACAGCCGGTGAAGATACTGCGACACACTATGGTGGCCCAATCCTTTATTATGCAGGGTGTTTCGCTTTTGTCTGACACTTCAGCAACTGGTTACAGTGTGTTAGTACGGCTATTCCCAAACTGGGGTGGGGTACGCGCAATGCTGTCGGGTGTACGGCAAATATATATGCGATACACATTTTCAAACAGTCCATTTAGATTTTCCAACGGGGCTATACATTTGGGTGATGTTTTTCTCTCACCTGAGTAGCCTCGTTTCACTGCCAAAAATATCATTAAACCATCTAGTGTTCATCGAAATAACAACAACGTCAAATACAGGTAGCCTAGTCAAACAATTAACATCCAATCACATTAGCCATTACTCTCTCACAGGAATTCCACTAATGGCCGCCCAAAAATGTATGTAGACAAACATAGATGCTGCTCATTCCGTTTACTCTAAAATTGATAAATTGTTAATAAAAGTAAGCTCCCCATCCATAGAGACACATACCAGCTCTACTGGTAGTACTGCTACTACCAGCTGTACTACATCTGCACCGTTTCACCACGTATCAGTGAGATGGTAGGAGATGTTTTGAAACAATTACTACTTCGCATACTTACAAGCCAGTGAATTCTATGCGTTACAGCTGGATGAGTCAACAGACGTGGTGGGCCTGGCATAGCTCCTGGTCTATGTCCGTTACGTTAATAGGGGTCAATTAAGGAAGACATCCTCTTCTGCAAACCAGGACAACAGGAGAGGATATTTTTAAGTACTGGACAGCTTTGTGACATCAAATGGACTTTGGCGGTGAAGATGTGTTGGTATCTGTACTGATGGCGCAAAAGCCATGACAGTGAGACATAGCCGTTGCTCCCAACACCACATGGGTACACTGCAGCATCCACCGAGAGGCTCTTGCTGCCAAGGGAATGCCTGATAGCTTGAAAGACGTTTTGGACACTACAGTGAAAATGGTTAACTTTGTTAAAACAAGGCCCCTGAACTTGTGTATTTTCTGCACTATGCAATGATATGGGCAGTGACCATATAACGCTTTTACAACATACAGAAGTGCGCTGGTTTCAAGTATTGACAGTTTTTTATTTTTTATTATTGAAAGGCAAGCTTAAAGTTCTCTTTACTGACCATAATTTTTCACTGGTCTGACCGCTTGCATGATGACGGGTTTCTCACACGACTGGCCTATCTGGGTGATGTTTTTTCTCAGCTGAATCTAGGATTACAGGGACTCTCTGCAACTATATTCAATGTGCGGGACAAAATTGAGGCTATGATTATGTTGGAGCTCTTCTCTGTCTGCATTACCATGGACAACACACAGGTCTTTCCATCATTGTATGATTTTTGTGTGCAAATGAACTCAAGCTTACGGATAATGTCAAACGTGATATAGCGAAGCACCGGAGTGAGCTGGGTGCGCAATTACGCAGGTACTTTCCCGAAACTGACGACACAAACAACTGGATTCGTTATCCCTTTCATGACCTGCCTCCAGTCCACTTAACAATATCTGAACAAGAGAGCCTCATCGAAATTGCAACAAGCGGTTCTGTGAAAATGTAATTTAAATCAGAAGCCACTGCCAGATTTCTGGATTGGGCTGCGCCCTGAGTATCCTGCCTTGGCAAATAGTGCTGTTAAGACACTGATGCCCTTTGCAACCACGCACCTATGTGAGAGTAGATTCTCAGCCCTCACTAGCATGAAAACTAAATACAGGCACAGACTGTTTGGAAAAATATTTAAGACAGACTCTCTCCAATACAACCCAACATTGCAGAGTTATGTGCATCCTTTCAAGCACACCCTTCTCATTAACCTGTGTTGAGTTATTCACAATTTGATGAACAAGTAAGGTTTCATACATAAGATGGCTAAATAAAGAGCAAAATTATTGATTTATTTGTACCCTGGTCCTATAAGAGCTCTTTGTCACTTCCCACCGGGATGTGACAAACACTCAAATCATCCTTATGTTTAATAAATGTATCGTATAGTGTGTGTGTGGCAGGCTTACAATGATGGCAAAAAACAACATTTGAGAGTGCGCTGGCCTATGGTGCTAGAGGGACTACGCAGCTGGAGGTTGAATGTACGAAGGGGTGCGGGACTATAAAAAGTTAGGGAACCACTGTGTTAGTACAAAGTGTGAAGATGGATTGCATGGAAGTTCTTTTGTATAATGTGGAACTCAAGTCTGATCTTATTTCTGTTTCCGATGTCGTTTGAGTGAGGCCTAACCTACCGGTGAAGGGGGTCTCATTCATTTTGGGAAACAATTTGGATGGAGGGAAGGTTGTGCCAAATCCTGTCGCTTGTAAGGAACTCAAGAGTAGAGGAACCTGATGGGTTATCAGAAAAGTACCGTAGAGCGTTCCCAGCGTGTGCTGTAAGATCCCACCATGGGCGATCTGTCTGAGATGGGTGATCCTGATTTCAATAAACTGGGAGTTGACCTCTCATTTGAAAACCAAAGGTGAGCAAATTTGTAGAACCACTGAAGGAAGATAGGGTCCCTACAGTTGACACTGACGTCTAGGAAGCAGCTGATTGCTGAACAAAGTAAAGATATATTTCCCTCTACCCGCTGTTTGCTGAGATACGTCCAGAGGAGTTTGATGACGTTCGTGTGGGTTATTTGACAGAGATGGTGTTCTAATGTGGAAATGGTGTTCTTAAGCCACTTCTGGGCAAGACGATTGGCCCAATCTCAAATTGTCGTTCCAGTTGCACTTCGACAAGTGATACTGAGGTTGGCTCATGATGATAGTATGGCAGGTCAACAAGACGTATGACCATATCTTGCGTAACTTCTTCTGGCCTGGTCTGAAACAGGATGTCGTGTCTTACTGTAAATCCTATTATGTTTGCCAGTGGACGGGTAAACAGAAACAATCTCTACTGGTTGCACCTTTGCAGCCTATTCCTGCTTTTGACAAACCTTTCAGCAGGGTTCTGGTGGACTGTGTTGGTCCTTTGCCCAAAGCCAAGAGTGGTAAGTAGTTTCTCTTAACCATAATGTGTGCTGCCAATCGTTTTTCTAAGGCCATTCCACTGAGGAAAATCACAGCTCCCAGTACTGTTAAGGCCCTGGTGAAAATATTGTCAATGTTTGTACTTCCGCAGGTAGTGCAGTCAGACCAATTATTGAATTTCAAGTCAAAGGTCTTCCAGCAAGTGCTACAACAGTTGGGTGCAATCCAATGACCCTCTAGTGCCTACCACCTAGAATCTCAATGTGCTCTTGAGAGATTTCAGACTTTGAAATCTATGTTGAGCGGTTACTGCTTTGAGTTTGAAAAAAATTGGGATGAAGGGGTCTCTCGTGCTGTGTGCAGCAACGGGATGCTGTCGAGGAATCTCAGTTTTAGTCTGAATGAACTCGTGTTTGGACATCATGTCAGAGGTCCTTCGAGTTTGCTGAGTGAGTGAGTGAGATGCAGGGCGACACCTTAAAAACAAATCTGTTGGAGCACATAAGCATTTTTTGATACAGATTACACCACACCTGTGAGTTTGCTAATGAGAATCTGGAGAAGGCGCAAACTAAAATGAAAGTCTGGTATGATCGGAAGGCCCAAGACCGCACTTTAGACGTGGGTGACCAAGTCCTGGTTTTGTTGCCCGTTCTGGGGTCACCAGTGTGGAGGAACAAAACCCGGCTGTATCATGTTGAAACCATACTTCACCCACTACAATCTGGCAGATAAGTCGATGGAAACTGGTAGTGATGTTCTGTCTATAGCCACTGCTGTCACCGATGACTAGTCTTCCTCAAGAGTACGAGGAAAGCTCAATACACTCTGTGCTGGTTGAGTAACTCAGGGATTCTAGAAAACCTTGATGTCTTTTTGGCACACTTGAAAAGGCGACATTGTTGCACTGCTTTTAGAATACTAGGGTTTATTCTCAGATGTGCCAACCCAGTCAAATGTACTAGAGTATAACATTGACGTCAGGGACTCAGCCCCGATCAAACATGCCTATCGAGTGAAACCTGAAAAGAGAGTGAAGCTCCGCAGGGAGGTGGAAATGCACAACATGGCAACAGTCCATGGAGTTTGCCCCGTATATTAGTACCTAAGGTGGATGTGTGTCTGTGGTTTTGCTCTGATATTTGGAAACTCAAAGCCGTTATTAAGTTGGAGTCATACCCTTTGCCCAGGGTCGACAATTGTTGGGACTGTGTTGGTGCTGCTAAGGACGTTATCAAGTTTGATCTGCTGAAGGGATATTTGCAAGTCCCTCTAAATGAGCGCGCCAAAGAGTTGTCTGCTTTTGTCACTTCTGATGGTTTGTTTTCCTACCTTTATCTCCTGTTCGGGTTATGAAATGCTGGAGCCAAGTTTCAAAGGCTCATGCACATCCTGCTACATGTCAAAGAGCAAAATTGGCTGAGCAACAGTCAAATATCTCTGGAAAGTAATGGGGCAAGGGAAAGTCCGACCAGTCCTGGCAAAAGTGGAGGCCGTCAATAACTTTCCAGCACCAGCGCCGATTCTTGGGAATGGCTGTCTACTACCAGGCTTTTTGTACAAACTTTGCCCAGGTTGTTGCGTCACTTACAGATTTGTCCGGTCCAAAAGTAATTTTCCATTGGAGTCCCAGTGGGACTCAAAAGATCCTTTTGGTCTCTGCACCAGTGCTAGCTGCTCCGGTTTTCAATCGTCTGTTTGCTCTGTACACTGATACCAGCGACGTAGGCGCAGTGCTCCTACAGAAAGACAACGTTGAGCACCCTGTGGGGTACTTTCAAAGAAACTGGCCTCATATCAAAAACTATACTTGACTATTGAGAAAGACGCTCGCTTTGGTACTGGCTCTCTAGCACTTCGTGGTTTATGTCTCTACACCTTTGAGGGTCTATACCGATCATAATCCTCTAGTTTTCCTGCAAAAGACAAGCTCCATGAACCACAGACTCATTCGTTGGAGTTTCCCCTTGAAATCAGACATGTTCGTGGTAAGGACAACTTGGTTGCTGATTGTCTTTCAAGAGTGGGCAGTCGATAAGTTGTGTGTTTAGCCAGTGTGTGGCCTTGGCTCACAATTTATTTTGACTGCACGTTCTGGAGAGGAGTTTTGTGTTGGTTTGGCTCGTTCCAAGGGGACGAGAGCTATAGAAGCGTACGTGAGTTTTTCAAAAACTTGTGTTATAGCCAACTACATTAAAAAGAATGCTTCTTTATAAAATGGAATATATATATTTCATTACTTTGTCTTATATTTAATTGTTGACAGCCATTAGACGTTGATATTGGAGAAGGCGACGCATAAGTAGTTTTTTTGTTGGTGGTGAGCGAACTTGTCTTAAGGAAAAAGGTGTTACAGGTTTTGTTTTTTCCATTTATATTTTGAGGTACCACGTTGGCACGTAGGGCGCACCGATTAGTGTCACCTCGTTAGTAAGTATGTGTTACAACTGTCGGAAAGTGTTTTCGCCTGTGCTAGCCCAGGTGATATTTAATAGTGGCTGGCCCAGTGCTCCAAGTTGGTTCTCGAGAGAGAATGAGAGCATGAGAGCTGTTGGAAGTGCTTGACAGCGGTTTAGCTCTTCCTCTGCTTGTGATAAAAACAAAGCCTTTTATCTTGTTCTCCCCTTTTGGTTTGCTCCACTTGCTTTTAGCTCCATATTATAAATTAGTGTGGGTTTTTATTTTGGTTTGTCCTTTCTAGGGCAAATTTAGTAGGTGTCTTTAAGGACCCAGACGTGTTGCTAGTCAACTTTCGGTGGACAGCCCCATGAGTATCTTTGACAACTCCTCTTATAAACCACCTGTTTCCGTTTTGTTTGTCAGTGATTTTATTTGTTAGTTCCCTTTGTTGTGAGCAGCATTGAGTTTGTCGTATGGTAACATAAGTAAGTGTGTGTGTACTCTGCAGTCAAACAAATATTCAATGTGCAACATACTGTAAGTCACAGCCGTAAAATAAAAAAATTGTGGTTAAGCAGCCAATGGTTTCTGAAATATCAAATAGTCCTCATTCCCAATAATGAATGTAATTAAAGATTTAAACACGAACTACAGTGATAAATACAACTTTAGCATAATACAAAATAAACAAAATCCATCTTTATGTGGCATAACAGAGAGTAGGCTGAATAAGCAGGGGTGAGTGCATCCCTTCGGTTTGGGAGGTGTCAGTCTTACTGAGCAGGTGGTAGTTGGAGTCCCTCTCGTACTTGAAGGTCAGTCTACCGTAGCTGACATGGTTCAGGTTCTTCAGCCACTCAAAGTAGGAGACAGTCACTCCACCAGCGTTCAGGTACATGTCCTGAATAACCAAGAGATGGTGGGCTAGTTTGCAAACACTAACATTACAGCTATGCTCTAACATGCAGGCAATCAAGAGCTGCGAAGTCAAAGAGTAAGTTACACCGAGACAGATTAAGAAACTATCTGCATAAAATTGACTTCTAAACAATAGTTTAAAATATGATTAATCTCCATTCAAAGAAATAGAGTCAGACTCTGGAGACCAGAGGTATACAATCCAACTAATCAATGTTCAGGAAATCCCTGTCTTCACTGTACACTTAACAAGTCAGAATCTGGGCCCGTATCCACTCACGTCTGAGTAGGAGCGCTGATTTAGGATCACTTTTGCTTTTAAGTTCATAATGAATAAGAATGTAATTGTATGGACAGATCTTAGATCAGCACTCCTACTCCGAGATGCTTTGTGGATATGGCCCTGGCCTACTTCTAGGCCAAAATGTTTAGATCTGGGTCTGTGAAAACAGCCCTAAAAAATCTAGGTCTCCAGGACCAACACAATCTAATGGAACCTGTTACAAGTTGCAAAATATGAGAAAATATGAATATGCAATCTGAAATCTGAAATATGCATACAGCCTCTCACCGGAATCACCATGATATTCCTCTCCAGGAAGATCTTATCAGCGTCAGGGGTGGTGGGGCCATTGGCTCCTTCAGCAATGATCTGGAAAAACAAAAGACGATTTAAATACACTTTACATACCGAATTCAGCTTTCCACAAACACCTTTCTACTGTTAGTGAGGTTCAATAGAGGTCAGTGATGATCGTGTACATTTTATATAACTTTTGCCTGCATTAATGTAGATTTTTGGCACATTACTCAGTGTGTAATAAGAGTGACTGCTGGTCTGGACATGATTGTTGAACTTTGACCTTGGCCTTGATTTTGTGGGCGTTATTCCTGGTCAGTTGCTTCTCGCTGGCGGCGGGGATCAGGATGTCACAGTCGGCCTCCAGGATGCTGCCTTCATATGGTGTGGAGTTTGGGAAGCCCACAATAGTGCCGTGTTGCTGGTGAGAAGAACGAGAGAGAGAAAGAGAATGAGACATACAGCAGACAGTTACAGGACCAAAGTATATCCTGGGTCATGCACCTCAAATGGTTTGCCAGGTTGGCTGTACGGCTGTGGAGGACTTTGGGTGTAGGAAGACTGTACGTCCCCTAGGTGGCACCCTTAGACCGTGCTTTCCGCATGGGCATGAAACAGCCAAAGAGAGATCAACTTGCAGGTTAGTGACTGTAGCTATGAGTTGTGTACTAACCAGCTTGTAGTCCTCCAGCTCCTTGGGGTCGATGCCATTGGGATTCCAGATGTTTCCATCCATCTCTCCAACACCAACACACTTGGCCCCGAAACGGTGTAGGTAACGCATAGAGTGCATGCCAACGTTACCGAAACCCTGGGAGAAGAGAAGGAAGAATGACATGTTTCAGAATAAAATAAGAATAGGTTTTAAGCGTTTTTGGCCTGAGTGCCTTGTAAGTCACATATTTTTAAGCCTGTTCCGCTTCTATGTACCAAATGCACATTTATGTTTACGCTCTTGTTAATGAGTGTAACGTAGTGTCTTCTGGTCCAGTGGGTTTATGGATCACTTCTGATATTGATAAAACATGGTGCAGCCTCCACTCAGTACAGCTTGTAATTAGCTGTAACACCGTGTTCTACTGTAGGAGGGAGGACAGTCCTCTATACATCAACATTTAACAAGCTATGTCTGCTATTTAGTGATTATACCAACAGTGTGGCTGCCATCCTTTATAATAGTTTAATGTTGCTACCTCTAACCAAAAAGAATGATAATATTTTTTATAAAATAATTTTTCCCCTTCTTAATGCATTTGAGCCAATCAGTTGTGTTGTGACAAGGTAGCAGTGGTATACAGAATATAGCCCTATTTGGTAAAAGATCAAGTCCATATTATGGCAAGAACAGCTCAAATAAGCAAAGAGAAACAACAGTCCATCATTACTTCAAGACATGAAGGTCAGTCTATTTGGAAAATGTCAAGAACTTTGAAGAAACTTTCAAATGCAGTAGCAAAAACCATCAAGCGCTTTGATGAATCTGGCTCATGAGGACCGCCACAGGAAATGAAGATCCAGAGTTACCTCAGCTGCAAAGGATAAGTTCATTAGAGTTACCAGCCTCAGAAAATGCAGCCCAAACACTGCTTCACAGAGTACAAGTAACAGACACATCTCAATATCAACTGTTCAGAGGAGACTGCGTGAATCAGGCCTTCATGGTCGAATTGCTGCAAAGAAACCACTACTAAAGAAACCAATACGAAAAAGAGACTTGCTTGAGCCAAGAAACACGAGCAATGGGCATTAGACCAGTGGAAATCTGTCCTTTGGTCTGATGAGTACAAAGATTTTTGCTTCCAACCGCCATGTCTTTGTGAGACGCAGAGTAGGTGAACGGATGATCTCTGCATGTATGGTTACCACCGTGACGCATGGAGGAGGTAAGGCAGACATTCAAGGCACGCATTCTGCAGCGATACGCCATCCCATCTGGTTGGCGCCTAGTGGGAGTATAATTTGTTTTTCAACAGGACAATGACCCAAAACACCTCCAGGCTGTGTAAGGGCTATTTGACCAAGAAGGAGAGTGATGGAGTGCTGCATCAGATGACCTGGCGTCCACAATCGCCCGACTTCAACCCAATCGAGATGGTTTGGAATGAGTTGGACAGCAGAGTGAAGGGAAAGCAGCCAACAAGTGTTCAGCATGTATGGGAACTCCTTCAAGACCATTATAAAAGTATTCCAGGTGAAGCTGGTTGAGAGAATGCCAAGAGTGTGCAAAGCTGTCATCAAGGCAAAGGGTGGCTACGGTACTTTAATTAATCTAAAATGTATATTTTGATTTGTTTAACACTTTAGTTACTACATGATTCCATGTGTAATTTCATAGTTTTGATGTCTTCACTAATATTCTACAATGTAGAAAATAGTACAAATTTAAAAAAAAACTTGAATGAGTAAGTGTCCAAACTTTTGACTGGTACTGTACCTTTTACTATAATGCCATCCCATACACTGTAAAGTGCTTTGAGACCTGATGAAATTAAATCAAATGCCATTCCTAATCAATAAATGCTGTGTCCGTGTACCTGGATGACAAAGGTCTTGTCGGTGAAGCCAGGGCTCAGGCCCAGCTGGCTCATGTAGGCCGCCTCGTTGATGAAGTTCTCGATGCCGTGGAATACTCCTCGGCCGGTGGCCGAGATCCTTCCGTGGATGCCACCCTGGCTGATGGGCTTACCAGTCACACAGGCATGAGCGTTGATGTCCTGGACACAGAGGAGAGCAACATGTGGATAGTTAGTGGTGGAATTAGCAACTTCACATAGGCCAATAAAAGGAGCAGACGGCCCTTTTATTTTAAGTAGTTTTTCAACCTTGTAAGAGGCACACTGGATGGTGATTGACACATTTTGTGATGTACCGGAGACAAATCATCCGAGGGATAAAGATAAGGCTTTAGCGAGACTATTTACAATAATAACATCAATATATCCCAGAAACGAGTCTATTTGGAAGACTATGCCAAAAAAGTCCCAACAGCTTAATCCAGGACAAGAGCACGTCTCTGTAATTCTGATTTTAGACTGAGGCCAACTTCTATGACTAGGCTGTAGGGTAGAAGTTCTAGTGTACAGTTGAAATGCTTTACTTTTGGAGTGCTCCCTGACCTCCTCCCTGGCAATCAACAAAACATATAAGCGTCATACAGCAAGAGACAGTTCAACTTAATGGAATCTAGAGCTTTGTCTTTCAGTAGACTTGGAACAATATCCTAAGGACAGGAAAATAAGGGTCATATAAAAGGCCAGCAGAACTTTGTGTAAAAACTCAAATTAAAAGGAATAAAGGGGGAAAAAAACTAAAAAGTGACATACCGGAAAAATTTACTCAGCAAAGTCAATAAGGATGGCAAGTGTACACACAGAATAACGACAACTTATCACTTGACCACTAGCTACTGTACACCGTTTTGCTTTGTGGTCATGTAACATAGTTGCTTGGTTATTAGGTTGATAAAACATGAACCGATTTCATGGTGATAAAATATACCAAGAAGAGGAAGAGCTGAGAAAGTTATCTATATTACATTTCTTCATTTAAGTGGTTTACGATAATTGTTCAAAGCTGTTTAGCTTAGTTGATAGGAAGTGCTGGGGGAAACACCATGTCTATTGTGGGAGAGGGCAGTGAGTTCATATGGGGAACACGTACATGGTGACCCATGGTGTTGGCATAGGTGTCAGCAATCCAGGACATTTCCCTCTCTCCAGTGCTCATATCAGGGGCAGGGACATCAATGCCAGGTCCTGACAGGGGAAAGAAGAGATGTTAAAGTGAACTTCTAGGAAAACAAAAAATGCCTTCAGTAAAGAAGAAACAAACAATACACCAACAACAAACTCATACTGAAACGCATGTAGACCCATCTAAATAAGTCGGTGTGAAACAGTAGTACTGTATTTAGATAGAGGCACTCATGGCCCACTTTGAAGCTATTGCAGTGTACTGTATGTAGTCTAGTCACATGACGTGTAACCAAGACATGTCGCTATATAAACAGTCCCCTCATCCCACTATGGAAGAATGTTCCTGGAATGCCTTTTAATAACTGGCTTCCTCTGACCTTCCTGATTTAGTGATCATGTGGACGACATTTACAGCTTTGAATAACAGACATAAAGAGTGCCATTCTTGCCTTTTTAAACGCTGGATTTGTCAGGCTAGAAACCCCCTACAAAAGCCTGAAGTCAGGTCACGGGTACTTCATACTTTGAAAGCATCATCCTAAAATAACTCTTAAAACAAGCGGAAGTCCTTGGAAATGATAGGTCATTGTTACAAAGAACGTGAAGTTAATGTGAACTGCTTATTTAATTCTGACATCCCTCAAAAATATTTGGTGTATTATTCCATCTTAGATTTTTTTCTGGTGTACAGTTTCCCCTTGTCAAGCCTTGTGTTTAACTCCTCTCTCATCATAGTTATTTATGTTTGTGTTGCGGGCTCATGAAACCCCCCCTCCCCCACTACAGGGGACCATGTATTCATGCAGACATACACATTACCACCAGACATTTTCACCGCCAACCTTCAGTGCTCCCCTGATCACAGACACTACTCACCAATAAAACCCTTTTTGGCCAGCTCAATGGTGAATCTTCTGGTGATTTTCTCCAGTTCATTGTCCTGCAGGCAGAGAAATAACAGTATGATAAATGGCATTGAATATTTCACTGGCAGTAAAGTCAGACCAAATAAGTAAAGGCTCTTCTTTAACAGCACAAAAACATCCTGCTTTGTGATAGAATAGGATTCAGAAATATTGAGATGCAACATCAGCTTCAGGTAGGTTAATACTAATGTCAAAGCTGGATTACTTGAATTTATTCAAATGAACACTGAAGGTGAAACACTCATCCACCTGGCTCAAGGTGGATGAAGCTCAGGAGGATCAAGGGACAAAAAAAAAAACTCTTGCTCTTTCAGAGCCAGCAGCCCAGCAGATAGATAAGGGGTAAATGTCCCGGTCATGATGTTTACCAGCTGATGGCTCAGCAGTTCTCCCCCAGAGCAGAACTGCCAATGCTTAATAACAACACAGGGCAGGTCAGCTCTGGGCTGGCTACAGGACGTGGAGGGAGAGCCCACTGACTAACAGCTTCCTGTGCAGAGCTCTATGGAACACAATGGGGCTTTCAGGAATGGTCTGATCTTTTCATTTAGATACGGTATTCAACATCTTAATAACGTGTGCTATAATATGTACAATAAGCACTTAATTACGGTTTTATTCGCAAATTTAAATAACTATTAAGTACAGGTCATGCATATTTTCTATTTTTGAGAAACATAGACAATAAAATAATTTTCTATGGCTCCTTCTTCCCTATCAGTAGTAATCTCAGCTAATTCTGGGGTCAAAGTTCAAGATAGAGATTCTCATCCTTGTTCCGATCACTGCTAAAACAAACACTCCAATGAATGGTCACATAATAGGACATCCTACAGCCTTCCTACATGGCATACACTAGCTGAATCTACATTGTTTCAATGTAATTTGCCAACGTTTTGTGCCGCAGAATCAACGTGGAAAATACATTGGATTTGAAAACAAGTCATCATCCAGTTGTTGTTTTCATCTAATTGCACCCAGTGTTGTAAACATTGAAATTAGGGTAAAACTTCAACTTAACCAGAAATATATGTTGAAATTCCATGTAGAAATGTTAATCTTTTTAATCCTATATTCAATATATTATGGTTGAAATGATGTTGAACCTCGTATTTGACTAGACATGTTACTTGACCTTGTTTCAATGTTGATAGAATGGTATGTTTGAATCAACGTAATTGTTTAAAAATCATGCTATCAACCTAAGTGATGTGGTATATTGAATTGAATGTGTAGCCACAGTAACAATTTCTGCCTGAACATTGAGGGACTCCTACTGATACATGATGGGGTAATGCACTTCAATGAGAACTAGTTTACCATCCAGATGTCTAACTATGTACCCTGCTTAGCGTTGTAAACAAGCTGTGTTCGTTTCAGCTGGGCTATCATGTCAACACATCTAGACATTGACCAGCTTCCATACTCATTTGAGTAGACTAAATAACATTGAGTTGAAAGTAACTAACTTTTCTTACAAAAGCTGCATGTTAAAAGTCAATTCTGAGTGAGGTTAGGTTTATTTTAGGGCTTGGAATTGCGACATTATCGTGATACTTAGGTCCCAATACAATATGTATGGCAATTCTCACGATTCTACAGTATATGTATTGATACTGTGATTTTATTGCGATTCGATGTTCCAAACATATTGCTCATCATATGTCTGCTGCAGAGGGACAAGAGAGAGCAATGAGAAAACTAGGTTTGATCAGTTATGGAAATAAGTGTTGAAAACAAAATTGGCTTCTTATTTAAAAAGAAAAACAAGCTGTGCAGATACAGCCAACTAGCACAGAAATATTGTGATAGTCAAAATTAATATTCAACTATGGATTTTTTATTCCATCACTAGATTATGTAGGCTGCATTGACATTCGATTTGCCCAGAGAACACCATCATTTCAATGTGAAGCTAGGTGTACTATCACTCATCTAAGGTTGATTGGAAGTTAGACATAGTTACCACTAGCCCTATAAATAGCATGCCAAATAGATGATTAGACAACTTTTACCTTGCCCTTATTGATGTCTTTAACATACATTATATACAACTGCTCTTTCCATGACAGTGTGACCAGGTGAATGCTACAGTATGGTCCCCTATTGATGTCACTTGTTAAATCTACTACAATCAGTGTAGATGAAAGGGGGGGGCAGGTTAAAGAAGGGTTTTTTAAGCCTCGAGACAATTAAGACATGTATATGTGCCATTCAGAGGGTGAATGGGCAAGACAAGAGATTGAAGTGCCATTGAAGGTAGTAGGCCGTTTGAACGTAAAAAAAGTGTTTTTTGTCAGAAATGCCTTCTCGAACATGTGAACTTTCATGTGCCTTAATATCAAACTTGTATGCCATCTGTACATACGAGTAAAACTATTCAATTACGAGCCTAGTTGGTTTAGCCACAGAAAAAGCCCGCAACCTTCCCGCTAGCCATGATTGGCTGAGATAATGGGTGGGTTGGACATGCCGAGAGGTGAGTTTGGATTGGTCTGCGGTGTAGCATCTTGTGTCTAAAATGAGCTGCTCGTTATGCGTAGATAATCCTTTCTATTGCTGTTTTCTAAAGATATAACGTTAGCCATGGAGAACTGCAAATATGTTGTTACTGCTAAACATTTCTGCCCTGAATTTATCAGGAGCTATCAACAAAGGTCAGTGGGAAAAAGTTGTGATGGACTACTTTGAGGACGATCGTGTCATGCTGACTCTGACTGAAAATTAATCAGACAATGAGGAAATCTCTGATTTAGGTAAAAACATTTTTAGTGATGTTCTCTCAGAATGCCATTTCGCATTGCTAGTTAAAGCCTAATGCTAGCTAGCTAACATTTAACCTACTTTGTTAACTTTAGCTAGATATGACAATCAGGTTTGTATTGCTAGTTAAAGCTTGCTGTTAGCTAGCCAGCTGACGTTAGATGGCTGGCAAGCTAGCAAACATTACGTGTATGAACTGTGTGTTGTGATGTTCTCAGAATGCCATTTCGCAACCATTGTATAATAATGCTAAAATATTTGTATCTGGAATTTGTCTTTCAGCTTCAGTAGAACACGCCTGACTCTCCTCCACCAGTCATACAAGGAGAATGGTCTAATGCCTCCCATCAAAAAGATAGCTGGCCCAAGCAAGCACAGGTTACACCTGAAGCATGAGGACTTGCAGCGAGTGGTGAACTTCAACAACTACGCAGAGGATAATGCAATAATATTACCAGGACGCCCCCCAGGACACAAACACTTTGGTGGAAAGATGCTGTCATCCTATGTGACAAAAGCAGCAGTGTGGCATCTCTACAAGGAATCGATGACAACACTTGGTATGTAAAGCACAAACACATCTTGATTATGTAATTAACCAACATTATTGGCACTACTTTTATTGAGCTTAAATAAGGTACGTGTAGCTAGGCTGTTTTCCTTCAGGAATCTGTGGAGAAAATTGCTGGCCCACATCTCAAGCACTAAGCCGAGGACAGACCTGTGCTGGCAGTGCCAGAAGAACAACAATCAGGTCTTCAGATTTGTCAATCTGCCAGAAGCTGTTAAATCAGTCAAGCAGAAGAAGCAAGAGCAGCATCTCCTGCTTGTTCAGAGTGAGCGGTGACAAAGAGGCTATAGACATCACATGCCCTGCACAAAAGTCAAGGGCAGGACAGAATATAGATTTCCTTGTTCATGCGCAGGTCGGACAGACCAGTCATCAGCACTAGCTGCAGTGCCTCTATTCAAATGACTCTCCTAACACGCGCCATACGTTGCTGCTACTATTTTTTAATCCTGCTGCTCAGCCACTTTACCCCTGATTGAATGGATATAACTACCTCGATCACTATCGTAATTGATATTGTTCTTGTACATACTGTATATTTTATTTATAATTGACTTCTGATATTGCTACTATGCAAGTAACTATTTGGCTGTACCGTCTTACACCTTCTGTAGAGACCCATTCACTTCTCAATAAAAATGTTATATTAATATTTTGTTGTGTGTGGTTGTAACATGATTGTGACATACAGTACCAGAACAATATCATGTGACCGTATCAAGTGTCCACCACATAAATATGGCACATGCATCTGTTTATGTACTGTACATATGCAACTCACTCAGGTTTCAACTCAGGTTGCATGGCCTTATCACATAGTATTCCATACTTAAGTGAGTGTGTAACAGTATATAAAGTATGCTAAAATACTGGTGTGAAGGCATTTGGGCAGTGGTGTAAAGTACTTCAGTAAAAATACTTTAAAGTACTACTTAAGTATCTGTACATTACTATTTATATTTTTGGCAACTTTTACTTCACTACATTCCAAAATAAAAGAATGTACTTTTTACTCAATACATTTTCCCTGACACCCAAAAGTACTCGTTACATTTTGAAAGGAAAATTGTCCAATTCACACACTTATCAAGAGAACATCCCTGGTCATCACTACTGCACTTGATCTGGCAGACTCACTAAACACAAAGTCTTTGTTTGAAAAATTATGTTGGTGTGTGCCCCTGGCTATCCGTCCAAAAAAATTTAATATAATAATAAATAAAAAAATGGGCATCTGGTTTAATAAGGAATTTGAAATGATTTATACTTTTACTTTTGATACTTAAGTACATTTTAGCAATTCCATTTACTTGCGATACTTAATTTTTAAAAACCAAATACTTTGACTCAAGTAGTATTTTCCTGGGTGACTTACCTTAATAGAAAATGACTGAAGTAAAAGTACCTTTACATTTACTCAAGTATGACAAATTAGTACTTTTTCCACCACTGGATGTGGCTGAGGTATTAGCATTTCTTTCACCCATCAATTTAGACAAGTGTGTCTGGGTAAGCGTCATCTAATCTTTATAAAATATTTGTATCATCTGGACACTTTGTTTACCTGGAATCTATCCTTATTGTAGGCTACTCCCACTTTTAGTCTTAATCTGTACTACTCACTGTTTAGCACCTGACCTCACATGTGAATCCTGAAAGATGGGTGGGGCTGGCTTAAGAGGGTGTGAACAATGCTGGATGGTTGTAGACAAAGGAGAGCTCTCCAGTAGGGAACCAAAACATTCAAAGGCCCTTTTCTCAAAAGGGAGTTTACAGATGTATCAACATTCAAAGCAGAAAATTACTTTCCCATTGTTCCTCAAACACGCAGTGTATGATATACCATTTTGTAGCTATGTGTCTCTACTTTTTAACAACGTAAAAAAAAAAATCAAATGTTGCTACATAAGACCGAATCCAGGTGGTGAGTCACATTTACTAAGTATTCAGACCTTTACGAGACTTGAGACTTGAAATTGAGCTCATGTGGATTCTGTTTCCATTTATCATCCTTGAGATGTTTCTACAACTTGGAGTCCACCTGTGGTAAATTCAAATGATTGGACATGATTTGGAAAGACACACACCTGTCTATATAAAAGGTCCCACAGTTGACAGAAACAAGAATTTCTGGTCTGATAAAACCAAGACTGAACTCTTTGGCCTGAATGCCAAGCATCACGTCTGGAGGAAACCTGGCACCATCTCTACGGTGAAGCATGGTGGTGGCAGCCTCATGCTGTGTGGATGTTTTTCAGATACAGGGACTGGGAGACTAGTCAGGATCAAGGGAAAGATCAATTGAGCAAACTACAGAGGGATACTTGATGAAAACCTGCTCCAGAGCGCTCAGGGCCTCAGACTGGGGCGAAGGGTCACCTTCCAACAGGACAACAACCCTAAGCACACAGCATAGACAACGCAGGAGTGGCAGACTTCAACCCGATCGAACATCTCTGGAACGACCAAACATCAGAGTAACCAAAAAAATGTTAAACAAATAAAAATATATTTATATTTGCGATTCTTCAAATAGCCACCCTTTGCCTTGATGACAGCTTTGCATACGCTTGGCATTCTCTCAACCAGCTTCACTTGGAATGCTTTTCCAACAGTCTTGAAGGATTTTCCACATATGCTGAGCACTTTTGGGTGCTTTCCTTCACTCTGCGGTCCAAGTCATCCCAAACCATCTCAATTGGGTTGAGGTCTTGTGATTGTGGAGGCCAGGTCATCTTATGCAGCAGTCCATCGCTCTCCTTCTTGGTCAAATAGCCCTTACACAGCCTGGAGGTGTGTTAGGTTATTGTCCTGTTGAAAAACAAAATGATAGTCCCACTAAGCGCAACCAAGATGGGATGGCGTATCGCTGCAGAATTCTGTGGTAGCCATGCTGGTTAAGTGTGCCTTGAATTCTAAATAAATCACAGACAGTGTCACCTGCAAAGCACCCCCACACCATCTCCTCCATGCTTCACGGTGGGAACCAGACATGCGGAGATCATCCGTTCACCTACTCTGCGTCTCACAAAGACACGGCGGTTAGAAACAAAAACGTCAAATTCGAACTTATCAGACCAAAGGACAGATTTCCACCGGTCTAATGTCCATTGCTCGTGTTTCTTGGCCCAAGCAAGTCTCTTTTTCTTATTGGTGCCCTTTAGTAGTGGTTTCTTTGCAGCAATTCGACCATAAAGGCCTGATTCACGCAGTCTCCTCTGAGCAGTTGATGTTGAGATGTGTCTGTTACATGAACTCTGTAAAGCAGTTATTTGTGCAGCAATTTCTGAGGCTGGTAACTCTAATGAACTTATCCTCTGTACAACCAGAGAAAAATAAAAAAATTAACTCGACCAACTTTACTCCACACACAGAGATGCATACAAAGCTCTCCCCCGCCCTCCATTTGGCAAATCTGACCATAATTCTATCCTCCTGATTCCTGCTTAGAAGAAAAAAGTAAAGCTGTGACTCACTCATTATGGAAGTGGTCAGATGACACGGATGCTATGTTACAGGACTGTTTTGCTAGCACAGACTGGAATATGTTCCGGGATTCATCCAATGGCATTGAGGAGTATACCACCTCAGTCATCGGCTTCATCAATAAGTGCATCAACGACATCGTCCCCCCAGTGACCGTACATACATATCCCAACCAGAAGCCATGGATTACAGGCAACATCCACATCGAGCTAAAGGCTAGAGCTGTCGCTGTCAAGGAACGGGACACTAATCTGGACACTTATAGGAAATCCCGTTATGCCCTCGGACGAACCATCAAACAAGCAAAGCGTCAATTACAGGTTTGAGGTTGAATCCTACAAATCAGCTCTGACGCTTGTCGGATGTGGCAGGGCTTAAACTATTACGGACTACAAAAGGGAAACCCAGATGCGAGCTGCCCAGCGACGGGAGCCTTACAGACGAGCTAAATGCCATTTATGCTCGCTACGAGGCAAGCAACGCTGAAGCATGCACGAGAGCACCAGCTGTTCTGGACGACTGTGTGATAATGCTCTCGGTAGCCGAACAAGTCAACATTCAAAGCCGCGGGGCCAGACGGATTACCAGGACGTCTACTCAAAGCATGCGCAGACCAACTGGCAAGTGTCATTTTCAACCTCTCCCTGACCGAGTCTTTAATACCTACATGTTTCAAGTAGACCAGCATAGTCCCTGTGCCCAAGAAAGCAAAGGTAATCTGCCTAAATGATTATGGCCTCACAGCACTCACATCGGTAGCCATTAAGTTCTTTGAAAGGCTGGTCATGGCTCACATCAACAGCATCCTCCCAGACACCCTAGACCCACTCCAATTCGCACACCGCCCCAACAGATCCACAGATGACGCAATCTCAATCCACACTGCCCTTTACCACCTGGACAAAAGGAACACCTATGTGAGAATGCTGTTCATTGACTGTAGCTTTGCATTCAACACCATAGTACCCATGAAGCTCATCACTAAGCTAAGGACCCTAGGACTAAACACCTCCCTCTGCAACTGAATCCTGGATTTCCTGACGGGCCACCCCCCCAGGTGGTAAGGGTAGGCAACACCACATCTGCCACGCTGATCCTCAACACTGGGGCCCCTCAGGGATGTGTATTTAGTCCCCTCCTGTGCTCCCTGTACACCCACGACTGCGTGGCCAAAAACGACTCCAACACCATCATTAAGTTTGCTGACGACAACAGTGGTAGGCCTTATCACCGACAATGATGAGAGTCTATAGGGAGGAGGTCAGAAACCTGGCAGTGTGGTCCCAGGACAACAACCTCTCCCTTAATGTGAACAAGACAAAGAATCTGACCATGGACTACAGGAAAAGGCGGGCTCGAACAGGCCCCCATTAACATCGACGGGGCTGTAGTGGAGCGGGTCGAGAGTTAAGTTCCTTGGTGTACACATCACCAACAAACTATCATGGTCCAAACACACCAAGACAGTCGTGAATAGAGCACAACACCTTTTCCACCTCAAGAGACTGAAAAGATTTGGCATGGGTCTCCAGATCCTCAAAGGTGCTACAGCTTCACCATCGAGAACATCCTGACCAATTGCATCACCGCCTGGTATGGCAACTGCTCTGCATCTGACCATAAGGCGCTACAGAGGGTAGTGCGTACGGCCCAGTACATCATTGGGGCCAAGCTTCCTGCCATCCACGACCTGGCCAAGGCTTTCGACTCTGTCAATCACCATATTCTTATCGGCAGACTCAATAGCCTCGGTTTTTCTAATGACTGCCTTGCCTGGTTCACCAACTACTTTGCAGACAGAGTTTAGTGTGTCAAATCGGAGGGCATGTTGTCCGGTCCTCTGGCAGTCTCTATGGGGGTACCACAGGGTTCAATTCTCGGGCCGACTCTTTTCTCTGTATACATCAATGATGTTGCTCTTGCTGCGGGCGATTCCCTGATCCACCTCTACGCAGACGACACCATTCTGTATACTTCCGGCCCTTCCCTGGACACTGTGCTCTCTAACCTCCAAACGAGCTTCAATGCCATACAACACTCCTTCCGTGGCCTCCAACTGCTCTTAAACGCTAGTAAAACCAAATGCATGCTTTTCAACCGTTCGCTGCCTGCACCCGCACGCCCGACTAGCATCACCACCCTGGACGGTTCCGACCTAGAATATGTGGACATCTATAAGTACCTAGGTGTCTGGCTAGACTGCAAACTCTCCTTCCAGACTCATATCAAACATCTCCAATCCAAAATCAAATCTAGAGTCGGCTTTCTATTCCGGAACAAAGCCTCCTTCACTCACGCCGCCAAACTTACCCTAGTAAAACTGACTATCCTACCGATCCTCGACTTCGGAGATGTCATCTACAAAATAGCTTCCAATACTCTACTCAGCAAACTGGATGCAGTTTATCACAGTGCCATCCGTTTTGTTACTAAAGCACCTTATACGACCCACCACTGCGACCTGTATGCCCTAGTCGGCTGGCCCTCGCTACATGTTCGTCGTCAGACCCACTGGCTCCAGGTCATCTACAAGGCTATGCTAGGCAAAGTGCCGCATTATCTCAGTTCACTGGTCACGATGGCTACACCCACCCGTAGCACGCGCTCCAGCAGGTGTATCTCACTGATCATCCCTAAAGCCAAAACCTCATTTGGACGCCTTTCCTTCCAGTTCTCTGCTGCCTGCGACTGGAACGAATTGCAAAAATCTCTGAAGTTGGAGACTTTTATCTCCCTCAACAACTTTAAAAATCTGCTATCCGAGCAGCTAACCGATCGCTGCAGCTGTACATAGTCCATCTGTAAACTACCCACCCAATTTACCTACCTCACCCCCATACTGCTTTTATTTATTTACTTTTCTGCTCTTTTGCACACCAGTATCTCTTCTTGCACATGATCATCTGATGATTTATCACTCCAGTGTTAATCTGCTAAATTGTAATTATTCGATTTATTGCCTACCTCATGCCTTTTGCACACATTGTATATAGATTCTCTTTTTTCGACCATGTTATTGACTTGTCTAATGTTTACTCCATGTGTAACTCTGTGTTGTTGTCTGTTCACACTGCTATGCTTTATCTTGGCCAGGTCGCAGTTGCAAATGAGAACTTGTTCTCAACTAGCCTACCTGGTTAAATAAAGGTGAAATAAAAAATAAAAAAATATACTATGCAGTGTCAGAGGAAAGCCCAAAAAATTGTCTGAGACTCCAGTCACCCAAGTCATAGCCGGTTTCTCTGCTATCGCACGGCTAGCGGTACCGGAGCGCCACGTCTAGGACCAAAAGGTTCCTTAACAGCTTCTACCCCCAAGCCATAAGACTGCTGAACAATTAACTAAATCGCCACCGAACAATTTACATTGACAACCCCCCCCCCTCCATTTTTGTACACTGATGTGACTATGCATAGACAATAAACAGCGAGTAGCGTCACCCCTTAAATACTGTAGATGTACAAGTGACCTCTAACCTATACCCCCACACATTGACTCGGTACCCCCTGTATGTAGCCTCGTTATTGCTATTTTATTGTGTTACTTTTTATTTAGTTTATTTGGTAAATATTTTCATAACTCTTTCTTTAACTGCACTGTTGGGTAAGGGCTTGTAAGTAAGCATTTTCATGGTAAGGTCTACACTTACTTGTATTCAGCGCATGTGACAAACAACTTTTTGATTTAAACTTACCAAATAGGGCTATCTTCTGTATACCACCCCTACCATGTCACAACACAACTGATTGGCTCAAACGCATTAAGGAAAGAAATTCCACAAATTAACAAGGCACACCTTTTAATTGAAATGCATTCCAGGTGACTACCTCGTGAGGCTGGTTGAGAGAATGCCAAGAGGTGTGCAAAGCTGTAATCAAGGCAAAGGGTGGCTACTTTGAAGAATCTCAAATATATTTTCATTTGTTTAACACTTTTTTGGTTACTACATGATTCCATATGTGTTATTTCATAGTTTTGATGTCTTCGCTATTGTGCTACAATGTAGAAAATAGTAAAAATAAAACTCCTGGAATGAGTAGGTGTATAAACTTTTGACTGGTAATGTAGATCTGATGATTAGGTTGAAATTAAATTGATGTAACAACCTGTTAGTCAGGTTAAGTTAATTAATTTAAGTTAAAGTTACCCTAATTTCAATGTTTACAAAGCAGGTTGAAATTAGATTAAAATTTGATTACTTTTTTTAAATCAAATGTATTTTCCACATTGATTCCATGTCAATGCGTTGAAATAAACAGTGTGTGCCCAATGGTTATTTTCTATGCACTAGGGGTAAAATACATCACAATAGACCTAGTGAGACAAAAATGACATGCCTTGACAGCACCCTTATCACTGGTTTAGATGACTTGGTAATGTGAGCCTGTACGATAAGATGAGTCACAGATAAACACGTTCAAAATAAAGTAGAAACTGACTTTGTTGTCCATTGAGAAACTGCTTTGTACATAGAAAGGAAACACACCCTAAAGCTAATGAAAAGTGCCATGTGACTGGGAGAATGGGATGAAAGGACATCAACAATTTGTTAAGATACTCTGGCGTATCCCGAAACAAACTAATACCTACAGTGTAATTCTTTACGTTGATCTTCACTCCAGCTTTGGCTCCTCCAAATGGCACATCTGAAGGAATTTAAAATGGACGGGGTTACATGAGAAAAAACACAACAGGCTATATATACACATGTCTGGGGGCCCAATGTCTTGAAGACTAGGTGTCGAAAAGCCCTTACCCACAACAGCACATTTGTATGTCATCAGCGAGGCCAGGGCCTTCACCTCATCGACCGACACATCGGTGCTGTAGCGGATACCTGAAACATACAACATGGCAGAGTTAGGGGTGTGAAACCGGTGATAATCAGACTTGGCTGAAAAAAAGTCATGTTTTCCCATTTTCATTCTTTAGCTAGAGTAGGTGTGTATGAGAATATTAGGAAAATAGTATACCTGAACCTTATACATGAAAACAATAAGCCTTTAAGTTGCTGTACAATAAAACAAGTGAAATGTGTACACTATCCACTTTAAAACCAGAGAGCCCACTCCTCCATTAACTTAATCTCCATTTCATACTAGGCCTCTCGTAGTTATTGCAGGTAGTCAGTTAACCAAGATGGAGCTGACCGCTACACTCGCAATAACATCTGATAACCATGTGTATATGACCAATAACATTTGATTTGATTACTGCACAAAATGGTTGCAGTTACACAGTGTCAGTCACAGTAGGCAAAATTTCCTTTCGTAGTATAGCCGGAGGCAAAGTCATTAATAGCCGTCAGGTGATTGGTTGAGGATTCTTGGGTGTGGGACATCACTCGGAGCCCTTTGCAGATAATTTCTCTCCCCCCGGATCTAAAACCAGTAGTAACCACCAACTTCAATGACAGTGATCTTAAAATTAAAAGACATCTAATATTCCCGCATCCCAGTAACATTGTCGCAAAGGAGGGCTTGTTAGCGAGCTACAGGGGTTGAGTCACCTCAGCCGCTTTCTGCATCTAGACTCGCGAGCTCATTGGCATAGACATGTCACATAGGCTTCAGGAGCCAGCTGGTTAGATATGATTCCACAATGGGTAACAACTGGATACTAGTTAGTTTTCACCAAAATACGTTCAACTCATAGCTAGTTAATCCAGTGACTACAGCATTTAGAAGGATAGCTACTGACTGAAATGTTGCTAGCATGCTGGTTCACACTGGCCAGGCATTAGCCAACTAACAGTTAGCTAATCGTGGACGCCAAACACTGCTAGCTATACTTGGGAGCTCATGGGCACACTGGCTACAATAGCCTACGGGTTAAAAAATAGAACACCATTGGCGACAACTGGCGACTAGTTCATTTTCAGACAAACTCAGCAAAAAAAGAAACGTCCTCTCATTGTCAACTGCATTTATTTTCAGCAAACTTAACATGTGTAAATATTTGTATGAACATAACAAGATTCAACAATTGAGACATAAACTGAACAAGTTCCACAGCCATGTGACTAACAGAACTTAAATAATGTTTCCCTGAACAAAGGGGGGGGGGGGGGGGGGTCAAAATCAAAAGTAACAATCAGTATCTGGTGTGGCCACAATCTGTATTAAGTACTGCAGTGCATCTCCTTCTCATGGACTGCACATATTTGCCAGTTCTTGCTGTGAGATGTTACCTCACTCTTCCACCAAGGCACCTGCAAGTTCCTGGACATTTCTGGGAGGGAATGGCCCTAGCCCTCACCCTCCAATCCAACAGGTCCCAAACGTGCTCAATGGGATTGAGATCCGAACTCTTTGCTGGCCATGGCAGAACACTGACATTCCTGTCTTGCAGGAAATCACGCACAGAACGAGCAGTATGGCTGGTGGCATTGTCATGCCAGGACGAGCCTGCAGGAAGGGTACCACATGAGGGAGGAGGATGTCTTCCCTGTAACGCACAGCGTTGAGATTGCCTGCAATGACAACAAGCTCAGTCCGATGATGCTGTGACACCTCCCCAAACCATGACGGACCCTCCACCCCCAAATTGATCCCACTCCAGAGTACAGGCCTCGGTGTAATGCTCATTCCATTCAACGATAAATGCTAATCCGACCATCACACCTGGTGAGACAAAACCGCGACTCGTCAGTGAAGAGCACTTTTTGCTAGTCCTGTCTGGTCCAGCGACAGTGGGTTTGTGCCCATAGGCGACATTGTTGCCGGTGATGTAAGGCAGGTCCTCACCAGACAACAGGCCTACCAGCCCCCAGTCCAGCCTCTCAGCCTATTGCGGACAGTCTGAGCACTGATGGAGGGATCGTGCATTCCTGGTGTAACTCAGGTACAGGATGGCAGCAACAACTGCCTAAGGTGTGATGTTCAGATGTACCGATCCGGTGTAGGTGTTGTTACACGTGGTCTGCCACTAGGAGGACGAGCAGCTGTCCGTCCTGTCTCCCTGTAGCGCTGTCTTAGGCGTCTCATAGTACGGACATTGCAATTTATTACCATGGCCACATCTGCAGTCCTCATGCCTCCTTGCAGCATGCCTAAGGCACGTTCACGCAGATGAGCAGGGACCCTGGGCATCTTTCTTTTGGTGTTTTTCAGAGTCAGTAGAAAGGCCTCTTTAGTGTCCTAAGTTTTCATAACTGTGACCTTAATTGCCTACCGTCTGTAAGCTGTTAGTGTCTTAATGACCGTTCCACAGGTGCATGTTCATGAATTGTTTATGGTTCATTGAACAAGCATGGAAAACAGTATTTAAACCCTTTACAATGAAGATCTGTGAAGTTATTTGGATTTTTACAAATTATCTTTGAAAGACAGGGTCCAGAAAAAAGGATGTTTCTTTTTTACTGAGTTTATGTGCAACTTATTGTTAGTTTATCCATTGTCCGCCACATTTAAGAGGATAACTAACTTAAATTACTGAAATGTAGCCACTACTAGCAAACGAATCATGGATTTCCTGTTCTTTGATACATTTGGGTCAACTTGCACACATCAAGCAACAGAGTTTGTGGAAAGGTAAAAATAACAATTAGTGGACTCGTTTTATGAATCATCGGACAGTGAAAATAAAATTGATTGGTAGCTAGCTGGTGAGGCTTTTATTTTTTTCACATTTAATTAAGCAGAAGCTGGGTTTGCTCAGTCGTTCTGCGCTTACTGCTAATGCCGGCGAGCAAGCTAAACAGAAGGCTTTGCAGTGCATCTGTCTGATGTCACACAAGCAAGAAGGCTCAACAAATCACCAGATGTAACTCATGAATATTAATGACTTTGCCTACAGCTATCCTACGAAAGGAAATTTTGCTTACAGTAGAGCTCCGTAGAGAGGGTGGTGAAACCACACCTCCGCCTAGCGCTATGGCTCAGAGGGGATTTGATTAGGCTGACCGGGTTGCACCAAGCTATGGGCCTGTAATGTGACTTACATTTTCAAACTAGGTTTTTTTCCCAGGAAGGCAGATTTATAATTTTTATGTTTTTTAAATAAAAAAGCTACCACTTTTGCATGGGAATCCCAAGTAATTACTCCATGTGTCTGACATATATTACTTTATTTTTAGTCGACTTCACCATCGGCTTTGAACGGAGCAACCAACTCACGCCTGGGTGGCAGCCAGGTGTTTAAACTAATAAACGCCCCCCACCACGACGAAAAACATTGAGCTGGAAACTAAATGTGCTCCTGGCAGGACCGTCTTGTTCACTGACTCTTACCACTATACCAGGCAGGGGTACTCAAATAGTATTTGAGGTACGGTCACACAAATGTCCTGGGTGGCAAAGGTCCGGATGGATATTTCCATTCATCAACATAGTAACAAACCCCCACCTTGCAACCCCAAACTGTTCAAACCCTCACTGGCAGAGAGAAAAATCAGCCGTTTTAAAAGCTCATATGCTATGGAGCGATGGGGAAATGTTGCAGTTTCAAAGATAATTTCCTGCAATTCTACAAATTTTCCATGTCTTATGGATCTTCATATGATACCAGGAGTGAAATCCCGACCAAATTCACAAAAAGTGACTTTAAAAAAAAATTATGGTCGGGACCCGCGGTCCGTAATGACCTCGTTTTGTGTCCGGATTAGGTCGGCAGTACACCTATAGAGTATGGCTGCTCTACACACAGGACCTCAAACTTTCCACTTCTGAAGATAATGAAGCTTTTAATAGCTGCAAAAAGTTCATGATATTTCTAATTAGTGCAACATGAGGCTGATGGTTCAGTTTTGGGAAGGTGTTCAACTCAAAAGCAGACCTAACAGGATTGTGATTGAAAGAAATGTAGTTTAATTACCAACACTCTTTTTAGAAATCAGATTTCATCCATCTGCCATAGTTCTACTGTATGTCAGCTGACATATGGACATGGCTCAGAATCAACTAACATAACAGAGGTTCAAATTAGAAAAGCCACCTCTGCCCCCATCAATACCAAGGCTCAGTGCCCAGAGATGTATTGCCAGAGAGTTTTCATTCCAATAACCGTGGCAGGTGCCAAAAATTATTCGAACACCCCCCCCCCGTCATCACCAGTGCCAGCATTTATGTACTATGGCTTTTACTGGGGAACATTTTATTTAACTAGGCAAGTCCGTTAAGTACAAATTCTTATTTACAATGACGGCCTAGCTAGCCTAACAAGACTCAAGAAACAACAGGGTCTCGATTTCCCTAAATCATGGCATAAAGATCAATACAGTGAAACTGACTGACACCGTACATTTCACTGAGATGAGTGAGGCAAGCAGGCACTTAAGGTTCAAGAGTTCATATCCTCATCACAGGTTAAATATAGAAGGGCTGCCTCTGTCGGGGGTCATTCCAGTCTATGACAGGAGCAGCACAACACAATCACACACACCCCCCCGTTTTAGCCAACCCAGTAGCCACTGCAGCCTCCTCCCACATAAAGGACTTATGCTCTCATCTCACACCACTACCTTATCCAGGTTTGGTTTTGACCAGCTCTGAGTTGGTCAGGTCTGGTCGAGTTTAATACTTATAAAACTGGCACAACCCCATTATCCTTCCTTTAAAACAAACTCTAGAGAGACAAGAGAGAGAAGCTACAAGTAATTTGATATTAAAAGATCAGAACAAATCTTGAAGCTCCACCAAGCTTTATACAATTCAGCCTGGACAGAAATTGAGGAAGAGAGCTGTCTGCTCTCTGAAAATGGAGCATGCAGACTAGCATCACCTAGCAAGTTCAGCCCTAAGTGAGTCTACAGGTCATGCTTTGGTGATATGCTAAATCGCATATTATTATAAATCATCAATATCCAGCCTAAATCACCAATGTTCACACACCCAAACAACTACCTCTTCCCCTACTGCATTTATTTATTTTGCACATTCTTCCACTGCAAATCTACCATTCCACTGTTTTACTTGCTATATTGTATTTACTTCACCACCATGGCCTATTTTTTGCCTTTACCTCCCTTATCTCACCTCATAGACTTATTTTTCTACTGTATTATTGACTGTATGTTTGTTTTACTCCATGTGTAACTCTGTGCTGTTGTATGTGTCGAACTGCTTTGCTTTATCTTGGCCAGGTCGCAATTGTAAATGCGAACTTGTTCTCAACTTGCCTACCTGGTTAAATAAAGGTGAAAAAAAAATTAAAAAAAATAAACAAGGCTCTGCCCAGTTGAATAAACAAACCAACAACTGTACCGTCAGCATTCCTGCCCTGGGTGGAGTTCAAACTTCCATTCAACTGCACTAGATTGATGATTTTCCATTTTCAACCCTCTGAATTTGGGATTGTGATTCAGTCCATCTATTCTATTTCTATGGTTCAGTCATTTCTTGGCCCCTCACGTGTACATAATATGGTGACCTCAGTTCCAAACTTCCTATCAGGAGAGGCTATACAGACACGCCTGGTGCCCAAACTGATGACGCAGGTCGCGCAGCTGAGAGTCCAGTTTGGAGACGAATGGATTCAATTCAGTCAGTCGAGCAGTTTCCAGTAAGTTAGTTCATGCTGGCAACAACACCATGGCGTTAGTTAAACGTTGTTACATGTTTATTTAGATGGGCGAGGAAGAATTAACTTGTAGTATTGGTCCCCATGACATGCTAATTAGCTAACTTAACGACAATACGGTACGAATGACTAGTACAACTATGTTGTAAAACTGGTGGTTGCTTCCCACTGGGCAGCAGTTCTTTCCCACAGGCAGTGTTGCCATGTTCGCGATTTTACTGACAAATTGGGCTACTTTGAAAACGATGTCGCGGGTGAAAAAGTATTGGTCACAGGTTTTTGGCCTATTTAAGTTGCACCGCGGTCGCCAAGGCATTTACCTTAAATATATATATGTCACTGCTCCTTACTGTCAGGCAGTGAGACAGGCTGTTGCTGAGGGCCAGATGGGTGTATGTGTGTTGAGAGAGCACTAGTTATTGGCTGAGTCACGTGAGCGGCAGGAGACGTTGACAACTTTTTTAACCAGTTCTAGGTAGGCTATTTAAGTTACGTAGTAACCCATTTCCAAACCTTTTTCCATAAAACATTAAATACTCTAGAACTGATGCACGTCAATAAATAATGGAGACAAAGCACTGGAAAACGACGTTGGGCGCATTACATAAATCTGCTGGGTGGTTGTTTAAACTGCATTCTAATGTTGACTGCTTAAAGAAAACGGTATAAAGCAAGGTGCTTTATGGATGCTCAGTTCTTGGGTCTCGGGTGCTGCCAGAGTGGAAATTTGAAATGGAAGTTATGGAACTCCCTTGCGTTTTGTTTATGGGGAAAAGGTCCTCAATGAACTGAAATTAGGCTAAATGTGGAGAATTATACATTTGCCTCTGTTGGCCATCAAGTAGCCCATTAATGTATATGCCATTGTAGGCTACCATTTGATACAATAAATGTTGAAATTACGATATCACTGATTTCATGGAAGACCCATGACCTGAGACAGAGACCCAGCTTTCTGATACTGAGTCCAACATTGTGCTCCAAAATGCCTTGGTATTCTGCTAATTTCATGATGCCATGCACACGTTCAAGGCACCCAGTGCCAGCAAAGCAACCACAAAACATCACTGAACCGACTCCATGTTTGACTGTAGGGAAGGTGTTATTTTCTTTGTTTACAGAAAACAAAATTAAGCCTTCAGAGATTGTGTGCTTTACCAAAAAAAACTAATTTGGTTTAATCTGTCCACAGGACATCCTCCCAGGTTTTTGGCATGTTCAGGTGCGTTTTGGCAAACTGCAGTCTGGCTTTCCTATATCTTCCAGCAGTGGGGTCCTCCTGGGTCTTCTACCATATAACCCCCTTTCATTGAGTTGGCAATGGATGGTAAGAGTTAAACCTGTCATACCTTGTGTCTGAAAGTCAGCTTGAATCTGTGTGGCAGTTGACTGAGGTGCTTTCTCCACCATTCAAACAATCCTTCACTGCAATCTTCCATCAAGTTCTCTCGTGGCCACGTCCAGGGAGGTTGGCTACAGTGGCATAGGCCTTTAAACTTGTTGATAACATTACGTACGGCGGAAAAAGGAACATCAAGGTCTCTGGAGATGGACTTGAGATTGGCTACAATCTTGTCTGACATCAGATAATTCTCTGGTTTTCTTTCTTTTCTCCATGCTCATTGCGGTACACAAAGCAGGAGAAGGAGTCCTTTTCTCTATTCAAACTGGTAGAATGTGATTTTTATATTGCAGGTACCTGCAACTCCCCATAGGTGAGTTAAATTCCAACGTAAAGGAAAATCACCTGCTTGAAATCTAATTATTTCTAACTACTTCTAGAAGGTGCCAATATTGTCTTGGCCATTTTAGGATTTCTTTGTGGAATAAGATAAGATTGTCAATTATTCTGATTTTGTTCAACTGCACACCGAAGACATATGTGGACACCAATTTTTTTTCTCTCAACCATTTTCTGGAAGAAATGGTGCATTATTTGAAAAAAGTGCAAGGTTGACTATTTTGGGCCAAGACTGTAGAACAAGTTAGGATAGCCTACCATCTCATTTAATTGGACCCACTTCACAGTAGTAAATAGATGTAAGTAATTTGCTCCATGCGATCCGATGCGCAGTTTAATGCTAGAACAGACGGTTCACCTTTACCATTGACGTTTGTAGACTACTACGTCTGAATACTGTAATGTCAAATTTCGAGTAGACAATACTTTATTTATAAACATTAATACATATCGCAACCATTGCAGAATACTTTTCTCAGCTTTTCTGACCATGGATGAGTTCATATTCCCAAAGTAGCCATTCAACAAATTACCATGCGCATCTCATTTAATTGGACCTATTAGAATTTCAAGTGTCTGACAGGCAGCGCGGTATTTAACAGATGAACAGTCAGTTGATCTTTTGCATTGAAGTGTGTAGGTCTACCGTAGTTAAACATTTTTTCAGAGTAAACAATTATTTTAGGAAGTAACCCAAAAACCAATAAATAAAGTGTTTTTCTAATTTGTTATAGCTATTTAAGGGCGCGTAACTGTGCTTCATTTTCAACTGTGCTTCATTTTCAACATCTCTCGTTTATTGATGGCGCTGGCTGCGCCATGTCAGATCTGAATGCATATGGATGTCCATTAAAATTCTCAAATGTCCGGTAAATTAATCTTCCCTGTCAACATGACAGGTGTGGGGTGGCATTTCTTTGTGGGGCCGCACAGCCCTCCATGTGCTCGCCAGAGGTAGCCTGACTGCCATTAGGTACCGAGATGAGATCCTCAGACCCCTTGTGAGACCATATGCTGACACATGCACATTTGTGGCCTGCTGGAGGTCATTTTGCAGGGCTCTGGCAGTGCACCTCCTTGCACAAAGGCGGAGGTAGCGGTCCCGCTGCTGGGTTGTTGCCCTCCTACGGCCTCCTCCACGTCTCCTGATGTACTGGCCTGTCTCCTGGTAGTGCCTCCATGCTCTGGACACTACGCTGACAGACACAGCAAACCTTTTTGCCACAGCTTGCATTGACGTGCCATCCTGGATGAGCTGCACTACCTGAGCCACTTGTGTGGGTTGTAGACTCCGTCTCATGCTACCACTAGAGTGAGAGCACCGCCAGCATTCAAAAGTGACCAAAACATCAGCTAGGAAGCATAGGAACTGAGAAGTGGTCTGTGGTCACCACCTGCAGAACCATTCCTTTATTGGGGGTGTCTTGCTAATTGCCTATAATTTCCACCTTTTGTCTATTACATTTGCACAACAGCATGTGAAATTTATTGTCAGTGTTGCTTCCTAAGTGGACAGTTTGATTTCACAGAAGTGTGATTGACTTGGAGTTACATTGTGTTGTTTAAGTGTTCCCTTTATTTTTTTGAGCAGTGTATATGAGGGGGGAGGGTATTCAATGTATTTTACAGTGAAAGGGGAGTCAGGTGAAAATATTTGGAATGTTTAGGAGGGGGGCTCATTTTTTATTTATGACACCTTGAGTTGGGACCAGCCCCTTATATTTTCATCTGATGCTTAGGCCGCAGGTGTGTCCATATAGTGTCTCCCCTTCCAATCAGCTACCACCACAGACAGAAGGGTAATCCAGACACACTTCACAGGGGCTATGAAGCTGAGGCATCCGTTTAGAATGTTTTCTCACCACCAAAATGTGACCGACCGGCTGGGTTATGTAGCAACATTTTAAATGGTGTTTTTTACATTGGATAAAAGTATCAACTCAGAGCTAGAAAATGGTATATCATACACTACAGTTGAGGAACAATGGGAAAGTAATTCTGCTTTGAAAGTTGATAAACTTGTAACCTCACCTTTGAGAAAATGGCCCTTGATCATTTTGGTACCTACTGGAGAGCACTTCTTTGTCTAAACCCATTCAGCATCGGTCACACCCTCTTAAGCCAGCCCCACCCATCTCTTTAAGGATTCACATGTTAGGCTATGTACTAATGTACTAAACAACCAAAGATATCAAGACTAAAGGTTGGCTTATAATACGGGTGTGTTCGTAAATTTAATCTTCTAAACGGCTTCCGAGGCTTCTAAACAGCTTCTACCCCCAAGCCGTAAGACTCCTGAACATCTAATCAAATGGCTACCCAGAATATTTACATTGACTCCCCCCCCCCCCCCCTCTACGCTGCTGCTACTCTGTTATTATCTATGCAGTCACTTTAATAACTCTACCTACATGTACATATTACCTCAATACTGATGGCCCTGCACATTGACTCTGTACCAGTACCCCCTGTATATATTATTTACTACTGCTCTTTAATGATTTGTTATTCTTATCTCATACTTTTTTGGGGTATTTTCTTAAACTGCATTGTTGGTTAACTTCTCTAGGGTAGGGGGCAGCATTTGGAATTTTGGATGAAATGCATGCCCAAATTAAACTGCCTGCTTCTCGGGCCGGGAAGATATGATATGCATATAACTGGTAGATTTGGATAGAAAACTCTAAAGTCTCAAACTGTTAAAATAGTGTCTGAGTATAACAGAACTGATTTGACAGGCAAAAACCTGAGAAATCCATTCGGGAAGTATTTTTATTTTTGTAGTTTTCTATTCAATGCCATTACAGTATCCATTGACTTAGGACTCAAATTACAGTTTCTATGCCTTCCACTAGATGTCAACAGTCTTAAGAAATTGTTTCAGGCTTGTATTCTGAAAAATGAGGAAGTAAAAGCAGTCTGAATGAGTGGACCCTAAAGTGTCACAGAGCTTTTTCATGTGCAAGACCGAGAGTGCCTTTCTTGTTTACCTTTTAAATTGACGACGTTATTGTCCGGTTGAAATAGAGTATTTAGGCTAAAAACAACCTGAGGATTGAATATAAACATCGTTTGACAAGATTTCTATGAACTTTACGGATACAATTTGGATTTTTTTGTCTTCCTGTTTTGACTGTTTGAGCCTGTGGATTACTGAAGAAACGCGAACAAAACTGAGGTTTTTGGATATAAAGAGACTTATCGAACAAAAGGAACATTTATTGAATAAATGAATGTCTGCTGAGTGCAAACATATGAAGCTCATCAAAGGGATTCATTTTATCTCCATTTCTGACTTGTGTAACTGTTCTACTTGGCTGGTTACTGTTTGTAATGATTTGTCTAGTGGGCTATGTTCTCAAATAATCGTACGGTAGGCTTTCGCCATAAAGCATTTTTTATATCCGACACCGTGGTTGGATTCACAAGAAGTTAATCTTTAAACCTATGTAAAATATGTTTTGTTTTCTGATTTTTTATAATGAGTATTTCTGTATTTGAATTTGCCACCCAGCAGTTTCACTGGCTGTTGAAGAGGTGGGACGCTAACGTCTCACGTACCCAAGAGAGGTTAAGGGCTTGTAAGTAAGCATGTCACTAAGGTCTCCACCTGTTGTATTCGGCGCATGTGACAAATAAAATTTGATTTGATTTGAGTGCCAGAGTGTGCTCTGAGCCTTTGTAAACTCAGAGCATTGTCAGGTTGGCCATTCGTAAATTCAGAGCCGTTTCGCTCTCGGAGCATTCAGGGCACACACTGGACGCTCTGGCCGAAAAGTAGGGTTGATCAGAGTGTTCTGACCTAACAGCAGCAGTCAAGCACCCAAGCTAACTGGCTAACGTTGGCTAGCTACCTACAGACACAAATGAGAGAACATCTCACTGACCATTTTACTTGCCCTACCAGAGCAGGCTAGGCTGTTATGTTATCCAGCACGTTGGTGACAGCAGCTGTGTTGCTGGCAATAATTTAATTACGCTTTTTTGCCAACGTTTACTGACACTGGCCATATTCAACGGGTGTTGAGCATTCGTAAATTCATCAGTTATTCTGCGCTCTGGCACATTCAGACGAGAGTGCTCTGAAATCAGAGTAGATAGCCAGTGCGAATTTAGGGAAAATACCTAGTCAGTTGTTCAACTGAAATGTGTCTTCTGTATTTAACCCAACCCCTCTGCCTTAATCGACATCTTCGGCGCAGGGGGAACAGTGGGTTACCTGCCTTGCTCAGGGGCAAAACAACAGATTTTTTACATTGTCAGCTCGGGGATTCGATCCAGCAAACTTTTGGTTACTGGCCCAATGCTCTAACCACTAGTCAACAGTTGTCGCAGTGACATCAAACATTCTATCGAAATAGTTACTTGCATAGTAGAGTCTTGTTTATACATGTAGCTAGCTAGCTAAACAATGAACAATAATCCCAACTCATAACGTTACTACCCAGACAAAAATCTGCAGGTAGCTAACCAACCAGGTTCAATGTTAGCTAGCTAACAGCCTTCTGTGTGTTATATTTGACTCAGTCTGCATATTTACAATCAAATGTCACAATCTTCTTAGCTATCATACTCTAATTCCACTGATTTCAAAACTCGTTCCTCCAGAATGTGGAGAGCAACACTTATGCAGTTCTACTACGTGATATCTTTCAAAAAAGCTGTGTTAAAAAGGATTACCTACACATACTGATACCTACACATTTTATTTATTTTAATTTTATTTGTATTTACAGACGGCATACAAGTTCGTTATTAATGCACATGAAAGTTCACATGTTCCAGAAGGCATTTCTTCTAAAACAAAACACATTTTGATAAAAATAAGTTTGTTCAAATGGCGCTCTTGTGAAGTAATGATGCGTGACATACACCTAGTTTCCTGAAACGAGTCACAAATATGGTAGTTAGATGAAGTCCAGTCGTGGGTAGTGGGAGGGGATGGAACAAGGTGAAACTGGGCTGACATTCTGCAAATGTTCTCAACGATGAAACATCTGATCACAATAAATGTTTTCTTTTCACAAAACTGAATCTGTTATGAACACAGTGCATTATGTTTTAGACTTGATGCTTTGTCAGTTTAAAAAAAAATTGCAATGTTTAGGAGTGCAAGATCAAATTGAGTTTGTGCACATGCGCACTTCCCTAACGGCGTTCCCTAACGGAAATATGAAAATATATTCTACAATGGCCAATAGGATCTAGCTTGTGCTTCGCCCACCTCCTTGCTTGTTCTGCCCACTGTGCTTCATATGCTCCCATTGAAAAACAACACAGATGAACTATTTGCTACCACTCTGCTGAGGTATAAAGTGGCCATTTCCAGTTCAGGGATACAGTATTTAACCTACTTTCCATTTCCCTGAAGAAAAATAAATAAAAGTGAGGACTACACTCATGAGTCTTAACACCTGCTACGTGGTTATGCAGCGTTCAAAACTGGGAACGCCGAGAAACCGAGCGCCGACTGGGAAAATCGATTTTGAACGGCAATCCAACTTGGGAACTCGGGCCTCTTTCTAGAGCTCCGACCTGAATATCACTGACGTCATGATTTGACCTCATTTTTGTGAGTTCCCAGTAGTTTTGAACTCTGCAATAATCAGCTACAAGCACGACGGCTCCATAGATAGGCCCCTGGAGAGCGGGAGGGTATCACACAGTTCGATGTGAGGGAAATGGAGTCCCTAAAGAAAGCAAGAACAAGATGGTTGTTAGGAGTAGTGCAGTAACATAAGGAGACGTATACTTAAACTGGGAGGAATGGAGGGAAAATGGGAGGGAGAGGAGATCTAAGAGAGAGGGAAGAAGAGGGTGAACTTCAGGCGGATAAAAATTGATAAAAGGATGGTTTAAGATTATTATTATTATTTTTAATTGTAAACAGAGGGAGCTGAAGACAGGAGGAGTATTGGAGGTGAAAGGTGTGGTGAAGTTATCGGAGACCAAGGTATACGCCGAGGGTCAGGAAAAAGATGAGTCTGACAGTAGGAGTGAAGTTTATGGAAAAAAGTGTACTCTTGCCTTTTAGCTGATCCATTTCTGGTTTCACGGTGTGTGAAAAAAAAGAGTTGTGTAATGTGGAATCGTTGAGGGTAACCAGAAGTGGTCTAGTGATAATTGTTTCTGTTGGTCAGAGAGAGAAGGCGCTCAGGAGTAAACAAATTGGGGCAAGAAAAGTGAATTGTTTCGCTCTCAAGAAAAGGGCACCAATGAAAGGAGTGATAACTGGGGTAGCAGTAAATATAAAAGTTGACCAGCTAAGGGGAAAGATTTCGTTTGATGCAACACAGACAGGGTGGCGAGAGTGGGGAAACAGAAGACTCATTGTCTGTCTTTTTGAGTTTAAGTTAGGATATATAAGTTAAGCCGAATACATTACGATGTTACAGGTGTCAAGCTTATGGGCATGTGGCAGCAGTGTGTAGGAGGAAGGGTCAAAGGTGTAAGAAGTGTGCAGAAGGGCATGAGACAAAGGAATGTGTAGTATTGGGGAAAGTAGTAGAATGTATTAATTTTATGGGTGCCCACAGAGCTGGGGATCAGAAATGTCCGGTTAAGGTTTTCACGGTTAGAGTAGTGCAGAAGTTGTCATATGCTGAGGCAGCTTAGAAAGTAGAGGAAGATTAGTTAAGGGGGAGGAGTGGTGAGAGTAGTAGCGATATACCAGTACAGAGGGATAGGCCAAAAAGTAATACGTTTCAGTAAGATTGGATTTTTAGCATTTATAGCAATGGTTATCAACTGTACTGCAGGGATGAAATGGAAGTCGCAGAAAATTGAGGTTGTGGTGGCAGCTGCAGAGAGGTATTTAGGTGTGCGAGACTTGACATCAGAAGAGTTACAGGGTTTATTAAGTGGTGATGTCCCATCCTTTCAGAATGGCATGAGGTATGAATAAATACATTGAATTAGTGGAGTAGGGTGGTGTTAATTTTGAAATTAGTGAGTAGTGTTAGATGTTAGGGTACCGGTACGTTATATACACTGCTCAAAAAAATAAAGGGAACACTTAAACAACACAATGTAATGTAACAGTTCGCCTCCTACGGCCTCCTCCACGTCTCCTGATGTACTGGCCTGTCTCCTGGTAGCGCCTGCATGCTCTGGACACTACACTGACAGACACAGCAAACCTTTTTGCCACAGTTCGCATTGATGTGCCATCCTGGATGAACTGCACTACCTGAGCCACTTGTGTGGGTTGTAGACTCCGTCTCATGCTACCACTAGAGTGAGAGCACCGCCAGCATTCAAAAGTGACCAAAACATCAGCCAGGAAGCATAGGAACTGAGAAGTGGTCTGTGGTCACCACCTGCAGAATCACTCCTGTTTTGGGGGGTGTCTTTCTAATTGCCTATAATTTCCACCTTTTGTCTATTCCATTTGCACAACAGCATGTGAAATTTATTGTCAATCAGTGTTGCTTCCTAAGTGGACAGTTTGATTTCACAGAAGTGTGATTGACTTGGAGTTACATTGTGTTGTTTAAGTGTTCCCTTTATTTTTTTGAGCAGTGTATATATATAAAAAGAATTCAAGCACAGTATAGGGGAGTTGTACTCCAGTCTAGTAGGTGGCGGCAATGCAACAAATTGGATGCCAACCGCCGTTAAACCTCAGAAGAAGAAAAATATGAAGATAGGCCCTGCAACCTCAGATGCTAACTTGCCCGGTGACTGACGAAAGACCTTTTGTGCATCAGCTTTCGTTTTATAGTTTGATTTATTACATCATAATTGTATATGGAGTAGCTAGCAACAAAATACGGTTGTACGTGTGTCATAACTTATCTAGCTAGCTTGGTGATGGATAGCTAAGCTACCTAGTTAGTAATTAAGCCAATGCATATTATCTTAAGGTGGTAACGTTAGTTAGCTATGTGGATTTGCGTGGGCCCCCGGGGGGCATGATTTGCCTGTCAAAGTTGCTAGCAAGATATAGAAACCAGCCGGTTCCTCACACAAAGTAGTTTTAAAAGTCAATATTAGCACGCTAGCATCGAAACATACGTAGCTTAGGAAAGTTGGAAAATATTTGAACCATCTGAACAGGATTTGACAGGCTGGCGAGCATGCTAACTACAGTGTCAGCTTTAGGGCTGCATGACCCACGCCCCTTCACTGTCATTTCACTTTCCCCGCTTTACCTCCTTTACAGGGTGTCCTGTGTTGGCTGTGCTGGGCACGATACCCCTCAATCACCTCCCATTCGCCGTTGTCTCGCTTGATGGGGAACGATACACTCAGTATATGGTTACAGGGCTTGATAATCTTGAGAATTCCGCGAACTCTGTGTCTCTTCTGCACTGGCGTCTCCTTGTTCTTGAGGTCCTCCACCAGTTTATCCTCAACGATATTAGCACCGCGGTCAAAGAATCCCTCCACCATTTTAAAGAAGTTGGGGTCATCTGCATCTTTCTCTCCTCCGACCTCGCTGTAGTGGCGTACCCTCATCAACGACGCGGTAACTGGAAGAGCCGACTCAACACATCCCGAGGCCAGAGCACTGCTTGCACCACGAGTAAGTAATTCTCCGAAATATCTGTACATTTTTAACTGAGGTAGCGGGTTAGTAACTAATGATATTCAAAGAAAAGTGAAGGCAAACCAAAAACTTATAACAAGACAACGGCCTGTCCTGTCCCGTTTCGCATTGATCTTATATGCGTCTCTTTTCTTGCTTTTAAAAAGGCAGGCGTGTTTGTGTGGATTCCCACTTCACTGGGGAGGGTTCCACTTGAACGCGCATGCAAAGTAATGCGCGCCTCCGCGAAAAAAATGTGCGCTCCCTGGCGTTTTCAGCAGACACTCTTATCTAGTGTGATTTATAGGACTGACTTCAGTGCATTCAACTAAGGTAGATTAACAACAACCTATCACATTCATAGCGAAAAATAAAAAAATATAACCTTTATTCTGTATGTTGGACAACTTTGAATATCATTGAATAATATTGAATATCATTCGGATGGGACGTTAAACGGGTGTCCTGACTCTCTGAGGTCATTAAAGATCCCATGGCACTTATCGTAAGAGTAGGGGTGTTAACCCCGGTGTCCTGGCTAAATTCCCAATCTGGCCCTCAAACCATCATGGTCACCTAATAATCCCCAGTTTACAATTGGCTCATTCATCCCCCTCCTCTCCCCTGTAACTATTCCCCAGGTCGTTGCTGCAAATGAGAACGTGTTCTCAGTCAATTTACCTGTTAAAATAACGGTAAAATAACGGTAAAATAAAAAAAAATTGCTGCCAGTTTTAAAGCTTTTGAAAAAGCTTTAACATAAGTGCATTTGATACAGTACATGGGTGCAATACTACATTTTGGGCAATTCTCCTATTAAGAGGTGTGAAATTATTATTGTGATATAATGCTTATTTATTTGAGAATGTGTAGCAGTTGAAATTTGGCCATAGAATCAATGACTGAAAAATACATATTTTCAATGTCTGTAAATGAGAACTTTTCATAGTCTGGAAAAGACAGGCAGACAGACGTATGTTCAACGTCCGGAAAATTTGTATTTGTACTTTGTCATTCAGCACCTAAAATGCACCTGATTTCAATGTCCGGAATATACATATTTTTGGCATCCGTATAAGACATATTTTCAATGTCCATATAAGACGTATTTTCGACATCTGGAAATAGGATGTCTTCTAACCTTTCATTCAGCACCTGAAATGCACGTGACGTCAATGTCTGGAAAAAAAGACGTCTAAAAGAGGTCTTTCCACCTCATTTTGCTTACTGGGCAGTGTGTCAAAGGGTTTGCTTACACATGTCTAAAAGGCACAGCACTGGCTGATGCAACCTGATATCAAACAGGTTGTAGCTGTTTCAGTTTGTAATTCCTTACTACCACAACACTGAACCCTTGCTGTGGACTCTACCCTGAGTAAACAGATAAGATCACCCCTAATGCTGGACACACACACACACACACACACACACACACACACACACACACACACACACACACACACACACACACACACACACACACACACACACACACACACACACACACACCCAGTCCAGTCCAGTCCACCATGCTTTCTTAAATAAGAAATATAGCAATGATCAACCACAACTATGCTAAAAGAGCCTCAAAAAGTTCTACAGCTGCACCAACTCTGGCAGTGTCTGTGGTATAAGCACACTCACAACATTGACAATCAGAAGGCCTACACCCTCTCCTCACTCCCATCTTTTCCTGTTTCTCACCACAACGTTATGCAGTTCGAGGGCTGCGATCAATCTTGATGTGGTTTCAAAGCGGACAGTTCTGGTGGATCATTGGCCCACGTGCTCACAACACCCATCGTCTGGTTGGTGAGTTCTAGGGAGTTACTCAAACACATTTTTGGCTTTTCCAAAGAAACATCACATGCCAGGAACATGTGCATTTAACAGAGTTTCTGACTAATGACCTCTGTTATTGTTGCCAGCTGTGGCGCTGTATACCTCTGCTGCACTAAAATCCCTGTACTGAGTGTGGAGGGGGGGTTTGACCATGGGGGGGTTCTACCATGTTTTTCAAATCACCATTACATTTCTGCTGACTCGTGTGAGGTTTGATTGACGAAACAAATCTATTTGTCCTCCCAAGCAATATCTAAACATCCTTCTTTGTCCTTTTTCAAATGTGCCTTGTCTAAAGAGAGGAAGTTAAATTCCACTGAGGTACAGTATTCAACCCCTCCAAGGTGAATTCGCACATCAGTGAGTTTGGGCTCTACAGTGTCCCACCTTAAAGTCTTCTAGTCCTGCTCTTTGGCATCATACTGTGGCAAAGAGTTCATCTTTATTTGACCAAGAAACACATACATTTACTAAGCATTAGCCATTAGCCTACATAATAACCATACTAACATTAGAAATCTATCAAAGGGATGAAGTAATCATTATCAACATGCATATGTTACATCGTAGATTCTGTTTTCTTCACAGGAGTATTTTCTGTTCCGAGGAAAGGATTACATCACCGTGTCTATGGAACCCAAGAGATTCTGACATGTGGCTTTAAGTGAAAACAGCAGCATGACCGACAAGCCCAAAATTCATGTGTTCATGGGTGCCCCTCCCCTCACACCTGTGTCTGATGTTGATGAGGGAAAGTCTGGTCAGTGGAGGACCATGGAGCTCTGCTGGCAGGGGGGAAGACTGAGGGCCAGGGAAGATGAGGGTGGGATCCATGGAAGTGACGGTCGAGGTGAGGTTGACGCTTCATCAGAGCCTGGAGAGCTGCCCAGTACCAGCAAGCACGGTACCAGTCTCCAAGGTCCTGAGACCCAAACCGGATTCCCCATACAGAGAGAACCAGGCTGTAAAGAGACAACCCAGGCTGGCCTGCCCCCTTTGGTGAGCTCAACTCCCCAGAATGAGCAAACAGTCGGTAATGATGAGGACCTGTGTTCTGAATCAGTGAAGGAGTATCTGGACAGTTGCTTCCCTGCCGGGCAGCCTGACCCAGGGCCTGAGTCTGCCCCTGAGAGAGCAGACATCCAGTCAGATCCAGCCCCTGCTCAGTCGGTGTCTGTGGAGACGGAGTATCTCAGTGCATGGACAGTCAGCCAGGCCCTGCTCCTGAGAGGAAGGCTGGGGGGACAACCAGAAACCAGCCCTGTGAAAACCAGACTTCCACAAACGCCACCTAAATCCACGCCATCCACTTTCACCAGCTCCCCAGAGCTGTACAGCCCAGCCACCCCCACTCAGTCCCCCTGGGAGCGGGGCCAAAGAGGGACCCAGCAGGGCTCCATGGAGCTCTTCTATGAGCCCCTGCTGAGCCAGAGGCAGGAGGAAGGAGGGGTGATACTGGAGGTCACTGCTGATGGGGTGCTCTGCTCTCAGGGTAACCCAATTGGGAACAAAGAAGTGGGTGTAGTCTTCAAAAGCCCTCTCCCATCACCTAGATCCCCTGTAAATACCTCACCTGCACCCCCAGCCCCTAAAAGGAGTAAAGTCTCCCCCACAATAGACAGAACTGATCGGTCACCAGACCAGACTACAGGGAAGGGTTGTGTTACTTCACAAGCCCACACCACCCTGGCTAGATGTGGCACCCAGGGAGTGCGTTACTCCATCTTAGTGGCCGTGGTGCACCCGTGTCATCTGAAGGAGATCAGAGTGAGGTCCGGGGCATCTGCTGGCTCCTGTATCCCCCTGGCCTCTGTGGTGGTTACTGACCAATCAGAAGTGGAGATGAAGGTGGTCCTGTGGAGGAGGGCAGCATTCTGGGCCCTGACTGTGTATTCTGGAGATGTGCTTCTCATCACTGGTAGGTATAAACTACCCAGTTACTTGTTTTACTTTGTTATAAATCCTTTATAGATAAAATAGTGATGTTATCTCTTGCAGTTGCAAGTACTCACCTTTGCCCAGTTATGTACAGTAAAAACAATCAAGGGTGAAAGGAAGTTCCTTGTATTTGCTCCTTATATTTGTACTTGCTACCAATAGACTATCAATGTTATATATGATACAGGAGTAACAGCTACCGTACTTGTTGTGTTATCACGACAGGTGTGATGGTGAATGAGGACAAGTGGAGAGGAGAGACGGTTCTGCAGTCGTCCTACAGCAGCAGGCTCCTCAACCTGGGCCAGGTCACTGGCAGCAGCTCACCTCTAGGTGGGGCTGTTTAAACAGGAAACACCACATCATTCACAAGCCATTTGTAAACCACTGTGTCTTAATTGTGGTGACATATTTATAAATTAATTACTATGACTCGAATATCATGCCAAAGCCATATGGATACAATAAACTGTGGAAGTAGAGGAGTAGAATCAGCCAACTATTTAGATTCCAACCTGGGCACCTGTAGGCCTTGCCCCCGTTGGGGCGGCAGGTAGCCTAGTGGTTAGAGCGTTGTGCCAGTAACCGAAAGGTTGCTGGATTGAATCCCTGAGCTGACAAGATAAAAATCTGTCGTTCTGCCACTGTTCCCCGGTAGGCTGTCATTGTAAATAAGAATTTGTTCTTAACTGACTTGCCTAGTTAAATATATATATATTTTTTAATCTGGTGACTAGACAGGGAATTTCGCAAGTGCCTGTCAATTTATCTTGTGGCACATTTATCACCCCTCCCTAGAAGTTCTAGAATTTCTAATCACACTCTCACAGTTGTCTTGATTGATGGTGTAGATTCACTTACTCACTTCTGCTCTCTGCTCTTGGCACAGTGTGATCATTTGAATAGCTTCCTGATGTCTTGTTTTTTATTGAACACTGTCGTTTCAGAGGGTGTTGATCTTCACATGATGTGTTTGTGAAAGCCCCTTGCACATGTTCATCTCTGACTGTTTAGTCCTTAAAAAGCCCACTTTACATCTAGAGGGGATTGACAAATGTTTCTGTGTTCTGCAGTCCCACAGAATGTGAATGGCCGGACACTGAGGTCTCTGTGTGGTTACCTGCGTGATAAGCGTCCCCTGCTGGTGTCCCTCCCTCCTCGCGTCCCTCAGGATCCAAACACCGTCGCCCACGCCCGTCTCAGGACCCTGAGACCTGACACACTGGTGCATGCCCTGCTCCGAATCACACACACTGAGATGATCACAGGTAATACGCCTCAGACTAGGAGATTACATCATGTAGACACACACTATATTTTTCACACACACAACATAGCATTGTCTCATGCACCGAGATCGCCACAGCTGTCACTCAGACAGGTATGCACACACTTCTGAATGTATTCCTTTTGTCTGCTATGCATTTTGTTTGACTTTGATATGGAAGGTGGTTGTATGGATATCGATCAATACATGAGTGTTGACAGCAGCAGCCTGTGTGTCTGACTCTGTGTGTTACCCAGGGTGGCGAGCCGAGGCAGAGGGCACGTCCAGGGTTGGAGGAGTACTGAAGGCTGTGCTGACTGTAGAGCAGGGGGATGGACAGCAGGGGGCAGTGGTGCTCTGGGGAGCTGCCTTGACCTGGCTGCAGCGTATCAACAGGAACAAAGGTAAAGTCAGAACAAGTAAGAATGAGTTACTAACTTTGCTAAACATTTAGCCAAGTGCTAGCAATCATTCTACTTGTATGCGTTACATAATCTAACCAGCTATTTAGATCTTGCTGCATGAGTGAGCTGCCGCCCCCTGCTCCTGTACAGATGCAGTGTGGGTTTTCCGTTTGCTCCTGGTAAGAGAGAGTATGACGACAGGCCTGCTGGAGCTGCACTCCACCCCCTGGGGCTCCTGTGAGCCTCTCTTCCCTGACGACACGCGGGCGCTGGAGTTCTACAGGCCAGGCCCTGCCAAACATACCAGCACCAGCTTGGAGATAGACCTGCACACTCTCCTGTCCCAGAAGTACACTGGTAAGCCGCTACATCGGTGTTTGTTTGACAAATAGTGGGTTGGGACCTACTCATGACTCATGGCCATTGCAATTCCTTCTGGGTCACAACATAAGACTGGGTTTTGACCAGGAACATTACTTTGTTTATTTGTAGGGTCACAGGAAAATACAATTGGATTTTGGTTGGTCAAGCCACAAAAATGTTACAACACTTGAGAAATCGAAAATAGTGGTTCTGTCATGTAGTACAGGAGTTTTGTAAATGCATTTCTGCATTGAAAAGTAGCAGAATCAGCACTAAATTGCTGTTCTCACAACCCATTGAGAAGTTGCTGACCATTTTTATTTATTTATATATATATATATATATATATATATATATATATATATATATATATATATATATATATATATATATATATATATATATATATATATATATATAGAAATTCCAATGTCTGCATTTTTTTAATTTATACCTATTTACCAATAGGTGCCTTTTATTTTTGTATAATAGTTTTTATTTTATTTTATTCAAACAACCACGATGTGCCAACGACCAACAATGGATACTACAAAAACAACAAGACAGCAATGCTAAACAAAAGACATCCAGGAAAACAATATTCAACACTGCAAGGCCAACTGTGTGTTTCTGTGCAGGTGTGGCACTATTTACATGTGTAACAAACTGTGTGTGTGTGTGCTGCGTGCAAGCGCTTGTGTGGCATCAGCCTCAGGCAGATGTAATGTTTCTCTTTTTTTTAACTTATATTTGACTTTTATCATTTGTTGCTTTTCTTCCTCTAAGGTGATGTGGAACTGAGAGTTCACGTCACAGCTTTCCAGTTTCAAGGCAGCCCCTCCCAGAATGCACTGCAGCGGATGGACAGCGACACGCATCTGGAGAGTATCCTGGACACAGTGTCAGGTGACATCACATTCACGGGTTGTGGGCGCTGCGTTGCCGAGCTGGACACAGATGACAACGGGATCTACTGTCCCTGCTACCCCTGCCTCCCCCATACTGGAGTACGACGCTATTACAGGTCCTACAACTACAACACTGTGCATCTCACCAACATCACCAGCATTTACATTACGGTATACAGAGAGACCTGAATAATGCTTCACTCACTGACTCGTATTATCTTAGTGGAAGTGTCCATTTCTCAGACGTACCAAACACACTCATTCCAAATGGAAATGGAATTGGCCGGTAATTAACTCAAGCAGCCTGAATAGCTCTCATTTTCTAAAAGAGGTGATTAGATCAACCGCAAATGGCTCTTTCAAGCTCTAATACTAGCTTACACTATGATAGTACCATCTGACTGTTTGGCTTGTGTTTTGGTTTAGTAAAGTGACTTTCCCATTTAACTCCAGGCCAGTAATACTGACAGTGAAGGATGGGGAAAGCCAGGTGTGTGTGCAGGTGCCACCTGTCCTGCTGCAGAAGATCCTGCTCGACACTCCTCCTGACAAGCTGAGCAAGACGGTCGGTAAGAGGATGTGTTTTCCCACCGTCTTCAGACCCATGCCTCTTATCTTTCTGTCACTCATCCACCTGCAGTTTGTGAGACTGACATTATTATGTCTCTCTCCCACAGCTCCAGGGTCAGATGTGAGGTTAGTCCAGGTAGTGGCTGAGAGGATTTATTCCTTGCTGTCCATTCCCAGACGCACCTTCCTCCTTACCGTCCGCAGCCACTTCCTGTGTGACGAGAACAGTGTCCCCACTGCCCAGGACTTTCTACTGCTGGATTTTAATGACCCCAAATCATAACATGTCTCCGCTCACTTGAATCAACTCCAAATGTCACATGAATGTATTTGTACTACCCTACCACAGTCATCACAGATCTTTGAGGTATGTTTAGGCCTCCCTGAAAGTACTATGTTGATATGGAAAATGGTGTCATGTTTGTATGAATTTGTTTGAATATTAATAATTTTGCCTTGTGAAATAAAAATATAGATATTTTCAGTGTACAAATATTGCAGTATAGTACCATATACATTTTGTTTTTGTCCATATCACATTTTATTACTAAAATATACAAACATCCATTACATCCTTGCTTGAACCTCTCATCTTTGCAGACCAGATAATTTTATTGCTGTTGAAATGAGGGCGGGAATTTGTAGAAAGGGCACTTCCCACAACCAATTGGTAGCTCGAGTTTGACACGTGTCTGCGGAATTCCCCCAGCACTCCGGGGCTTTCCAGCTGGCTTGATAGACCGTAGGCAAGAGAGCCAGCCTATCAAAACAGATAGCTAAATATGAGAACATCAACAGTTTAATAGATGGGGGAAATACATGGAACAAATCCCGGATTTGAGCCGACAGTGAAGTGAACGCTGTGCTCTGTACTTTTGATGTACGCCCTGACATTTCATAATCGGTTTGTTAACTTCAGCAGCAGCAGTCGTGCTGCCCAGTTCTCTCCTTCGAGGTGGATCAAGTTCAGAGGAGTTGTAAGGTAAGGGATTTTATGAACAGTGGTTGCCTGTGTGTGTCAACATGTATGTGATGTGTGTTGTAGTCTTTCTTCCCTGTCATAGGTAATCCAGGACAGCTGTTGTCACTGTGACTCAAACTCCTATGACAAGCTACCCTATATCTTGCTGGAAAGTTGTGGCCATTTCATTATAGATTATGGTTTGAAGTTATGAAACAACTTTAATGGCCTAATGCCTTCATAAACCCTTGGCTATATATGCATCAGAAAACATTCATAAACACATATGATGATTTTAAAAGGATTATAGTTATATTGAAATGGGACAGCGCCAGACGTAAGAACATGCTTTAACATCTGACTGTTTGTAGCAGGAATTTGTTTACAAATGATGGCCTAAGCATATTTGTTGTGCTTAATGAATGCACAGCCATAAATTGTTGACTGGCTGTGAGGTGATGATAGGTCTACAGCTGTAGCCTAGGCATCAGCAGACTAAATTATTTCATTAATAAATATGTAACAAGAAGACTATGTAAAAATTGGACCAACTAATAAAGCTCTCTTTATGCAAGATAGTTACTGATTGTCTATGCTTACTGACTGTATGCACATTCATTCTAATTTGTTCAACATTGTTTCATGGGGAAAAGTGGGTTGCGGGTTTGGCCCGATCTCAGCAACCAGGGCTGGAAATTCCCGTATTAGTCTGCTGCTGTACTATTTGGATATGAACACACAAACTTGCTGTGGTGAGCCACTATAGTTGTGGTTTGAGGGGCGAACGGTGGGATAATGTTGTTAAACCCATAGGAAATAAGGGAACGGAAAAAGAGGATACCTAGTCCGTTGTACAACTGAATGCGTTCAACTGAAATGTGTCTTCCGCATTTAACCCAACCCCTCTGAATTAGAAATACTCAATGGACTAATAACAGTTTCCTATTGCAGGGATCTGACAGTGAGCCTGAAGTATCATCATCATCTATGATCCACTGACAGGCATCATGTCTGAAGCACTAAGGTATGTACTGCTGTTGTGATTGTTGTGCTACTTTGTTGAGGGGTCTCTACAGTCTTTGACAGTTGATTGAGGTCGTTTTGAACAGACTGGAACTATGGATCAGGGTCAAGAGTGGGATCTGTTTTAAAGGAATGAACCAGTACATGGTTGTGCATGTTTTAGTGTTGGGCTTGTTCTGCTGTTCTTTAGCTGGCACGCTTTGATAGCGCAGGTGGAATAGGCCTCGCGCTAGAGGAAGTCTTGAGTAAAATGGCAGCTATGTTCACGGTGCTAGTTCGAATCGTTCTGAAAGGTGGAGACTCATTCTGCTGCTGGAGGCGGTGCTGTTTGCCAACTTGATCTAATTGTTGCCTTTGCCATATTAATCTGTTCATACACAATTACACATTCTTGAGTGTTCTGATATGTCCACACATCGTTCTCTTATGCCACTCGGAATCTAATCTATAAAACAAAGGCCTCCGTTTTGTTTAGTGTTGTCACAATTCTGGGAGCGCTGTACTATGATGCCAGATTTTCCTTTGCAAAAAAGAAAACGAAGCCGATTTCACTCTATGATCCTTTAGTTACCCTTTACTCGTGGGAATTAGCCTATATGGATAGGGCTAAATTAAATGTGTCTTACAGAATAAATAGGAAAAGCATATGCATAAGCATGGTAGCAGTTGAAAAGGAACAGTTTGGAGATTATGGGGAAATGATTAGACCAAAGTTGAGGACAGAACGGTTCACCTGACACAAGACTGAATACAAACATTTACACTGTTGATTTTATGTGCATTTTACGTTTGCTGTACTTTTCGCCGCATTTGTTGATAACAAAATCTGAAAGTACTGGATACATTCAGTAACATGATAAGAATATTCCTGGAAAATGTGGGGTAGATGCAACATCAGACCAAAAATATGACAAGGGTTTCAGTGAGAGGACTAACTGGTGTCTCCCAGTGGACACACATCTCTCCAAAGTGTACACAGTTCCTAAGTAATTTCAATGCACTTTTATGACCCAATGAAGAATCTTCAACTGTAAGGTGTTTTTTGTTGTTGTTGGACCCCCCCACCTGAGGAACTACAGCAAGCAGACTTGTAGTTGTTTTGAACGCAGCCCTGCATCCCCGCCATCACACAGTTAACGTACTGTTGTTGTTTAGCAAATCCAAAAACAGCCCATTATAAATCACAATCTGGGCCAGGTGGGCATCATTTGAAAGCCTATTCTATTGCCAACATGACTAGCTAGCTAAGTTATAAAATATGATTTCACAGTGTTAGGCTTTCACAGGGCAATTTAGAGAAACAGATCGTCATTTTGGTGCCTAGAAAGGACTCGTGTGTGTGTGTGTGTGTGTTCCACTGTGAATTTGATTCACAACAGACAAACATTGTTCAGAACAACCCAGGGTTATGACGCTATGTCATCTGCAACCGTGCATCAAACATAGTGATCATAAACGTTGACAATGTATAACATGAGCTTTATGATATGGAAATGTGAAGTACGCATTTGGACGGGCGTTTGGCTTGCTTGTATGACATCAAAGCGTTATTTATTATAATGCTCAATGCCTCCTCTTTCAAAATGTAGCATTTCCCTCACTCAGACAACAAAAAATTCACAATTAGTGGGAGGGATGGGGGTAACTTCTTGTCACGTTCAGAACGTCTGTCAGTGAAAACCCATGCAGCGCTGTGAAGCACAGAGTCTGAACTCTGACATTTTACAGCATGTTACTGTACAGCCACTGCATTCCACAAGTGTGAAGGGCTACAACCTACTTCAGCAAAATTAACAAACGTGACTCTGTGTCAACATAAGGCTGTTTTTTCCAACATTAGGACTATTTCCTCAAGAAACAAAGTCCGCTTATTCCCAGTATCACTGGTGTTGTGACACCCCTGGTTTAGATGACAGATGCCACTGCTAACATTCTTCAAACCTCAGACTTCCTTTCAATTCAGCATCATGACACTGTCTCACAGAGACGTGACAGTTTGCATGACAATGTAACGCATTCGGAAAAGCTTCCTGCTCATCTGTACAAAGCACCTGGGCCAACGCCACTTACTCTTAAACCTACTACATGAACATGGCCCAGTCAGAGCGGAAGCCACTGAAAACGACCTTAGAACCCCCCCCCCCCCCTCCCCCCCCCCCCCCCCCCCCCCCCATCTCAAGACAAAGAAAGGAGGCTGTTCTGGATATGAAGGGCACAGGAGATGCGTAGGTACATTATTGTAGAATAGGAGGCAACCCTATGTTGTCAGGGGTTTTCCATGTTGTTCAGAGTAGAAAAACAGGTTCAGGCATTTGTAGTCTCACTTTGAGGGGTTAGGCTAACCTCAGTTCACATCAAGTCAGAACTTTTATTCAAATAGCCTTCTTGCGGAAGACACATTTCAGTTGAATGCATTGTTGTACAACTGACTAGGCATCCTCCTTTCCTTTGGTTCAGTTGGATTTTTTGAAAACTTTTCTCTGTCAACTTAGAAGGGTAGCTGCTGAAAAGAAACCTTCCGAATGCAAAATGGAGAGGAAGAAGGCTGGATGTTATTTTAAAGATTATAGAGAAAGAAATAAAGGCTCTTACAAAAGCCTGGTGTTTTTTTTTTTTATATGTCTGGTGTACTGAGTCAGTCTGAAATCAGCGGCAGCACTGAGCTGGTATTCTGGGGGATTTCCTCTCAGTTTTTTTTCCTTCCTCACTTCCAGGAAGTGATCTGCCTGAGTAAAAGAGGGAGGGGGAAAGAGAGAACAGAACACTGCAACATCCTTCCTTGTTCACTTACTATAAAGTGTGAGTGTATGAGATTGAACGTTATCTCCATTTTTTTGTTGTTACATCTCATATTTCTTTCACTTTGATTTTTGTTTTTTTAATCATGATGAGAGGGAAAAAAGGGGACGTACAGTGAGTCAAGTGACTTTTTCACATTGAGTAGTACTGAAGTAAATGACTTCCTGTCTGTGTACATCTCTACAGAACTGAAAGGTATGGAGACTTGTTATTTATGATCAGATAAGAGTTGACATTTTGTCTAAACTACATTTTGTAATTTGTATTTCACCCTTGTGTTTCAGAATGGATGAAGCTCAGTACAGCATGAAAATGATTGAAAATGAGGTAATGTTTTTGCTGGATTTGTCAGTATGTCCGTTATATTATGTTAGAATGAAATACATTTTTTAAAGATGGAATGATATGCAAATAAAAATGTAATCATGTAATCTCCCCAGCTGATGATAAACCTATCAACTTATGAGTTCATGCCACCTGTGGAGGTCAAGAGTGAGCCCTACGTACCCGAGACAGGTGAGTTTATACCTTATGTACACGTTGTACCACGTGGATACAGCATACTCAAGCTGTACTGTAGTAATATTATTTGCTATGATATGAATATGGTATGTACACTCAAGTAGAAGTGATCTCACTGACATATGTTTAAATGTCTTTCAAAACTGCATATACTGTATGTAGTGCATAGTAATTAGGATATCTTACACAATGAACCATGCACTGTATGTAATGCAAATATGCTGCCTGTATATATTTTTTATCTTTGGATTCTCTCCCCTGGATTTTTGAAGGGCTGGATGTGAGTCTTGATTTGTAACCTTCATCTTACAGTGACCCGTGTTTCTTTGTTACAGCTCATGGACCCTACATTCAAATACTTGAGGAGCCCAAACAGGTGAGCTCCGAGAGTTGCTCTTAAACAGTGGAATGACGTCTTCCCTTGTTCTACTGTTTCTGTTCAAGTAATTACATAAGACTGAACACGAGTTTCGAAACTATCAAATTCACAGAGTTCTTCCCGCCGCTCATTGCGAAACTATGACATTCACATAATCAGTTGATTGACACCAACCATTTTTCTATAGGTACTTTATATCTAGCTCCTGCTCTCAACTCTCCCAAAGAAGGTGCCCTTTGAACTAGAATGGAATGTAGAAATCGAGATACCAATGTCAGGCTTGTCCCTTACTCCCGTCTTTGCTTTATGGGATTAGAATATGACGGTGGCTTGGAAAGCCCAGGATTTAGGAAGTGACTCTTTGTTACAGTAAGTGCAGGCACTGATGTTGGGGAATTATCTCTTGACCTCCTTGTTCGCCTGTCTGCAGAGAGGCTTCAGATTCCGCTATGAGTGTGAGGGTCCATCCCACGGTGGGCTCCCAGGGGCCTCCAGCGAGAGGAACAGGAGAACCTATCCCACTGTCAAGGTCAGCTACTATACTGTAGTACACACTTCAATGTCTCTGCCTGCTTTTCATCATGTGTCTTAACTCAATGGAGCCCAATAAGCTTTCGAATGGGTATATACGCGATATATTGACATTGCGTTATTGTTTGAGACACACGTTGTGAATAAAAACAATTGTTACAGTAATTTAACTGTAAAGTTGTGCTTCTCCACTGAATCATCTTGCCTTGTACTTTGTATCTGTGTGATGGTGTATTGAGATGAATTCCAGCCTTATAGGACATGAACCTTTAGTCAATAATGATCTGTCTAACTCCCTCTTTTGTTCTGTCTGCCTGTGTCTCTCCAGGTGTCTAACTATGTGGGGATAGCCAGGGTAGAGGTGCAGCTGGTGACCCACTCTGACCCCCCCCAGGTCCACGCTCACAGTCTGGTGGGGAGGCACTGCTGCACGGAAAGTGGAAAATGCAGTGTGGATGTGGGCCCCAATGAACTCACAGCACAGTGAGTACAGATAGACAACCAATCTAGTTTTCCACCTTTGCCTGCTCGGGGATTTGAACCAGCGACGTTTCGATTACTAGCCCAATACTCTTAACCACTGGGCTACCTGCCGTAACTTGACTGGTGAATGTCAACATCTCTCAAACTACCTGTTTCTCATTCGATTTCTCTCTCCTCTGTAGGTTCAGTAACCTGGGCATCCTCCATGTCACAAAGAAAGGGGTGGGGGAAGTGTTGTTCAAGAGACTGAGAGAAGAGAAGAGGAGGCAAAGGGGGCAGCACTACCATTTTACTGGTAAAGAGCCTGAAACACTACTTCACTGTCCTTTCAAATGAGGAAACCTACTCTGTGAGGGTGGAATCCTAACTTGAGATATACTACGTGCAACCCACAACTTTGTGCAAATCTCGACGCATGTTAGTCCATAGAAATCAATGTGTTTGTGAAAACTGCTACAAAGACACCCTCTCTGTCTATCTCTCACAGATGCAGAGGAACAAGCCATATTGAGAGAAGCCAACGAGCTGGGCAGGATCATGGACCTGAACATAGTGAGGTTAAAGTTCACGGCCTACCTCCAGGACAGTAACGGAGGGTTCTCTAGGGCCCTGAAGCCGGTGGTCTCCAATCCCATCTTTGACAGCAGTGAGTAGTAACTCTTTCTATCTCTGTTCTTCAATCTGGGCCCTAGGAACCTATAGGCTTTTGTTTCAGACCAGTACTATCATATCTGATTTTAAAATGATTAAACTAATCATCAAGACCTTGACTAGTTGAATATCTTGTCAGTGCTGAAAAATGTACATGTATTACTATTGTCAGTAGTGAACATATGATTATATTTATCCACCCAGAGTCACCCAATGCCTCCAACCTGAAAATCTCCCGTATGGATAAGACCTCTGGGTCTGTGCTGGGAGGAGATGAGATCTTCCTACTGTGTGACAAAGTTCAAAAAGGTGAGGGGGCAGTTCAGCCCGCACTGATTTTACAATAGTTTGCCTGGAAACAATTTACACAATTTCACACATGATCATATTTTGTTCTACTTTTCAGATGATATTGAGATCCGCTTTTATGAGGAGGATGGAAGCTGGGAGGCCTTTGGTGACTTCTCTCCAACTGATGTCCACAAGCAGGTACAGAGTCTTTACTCCGTGTGAAGTGAGAGTGTGTGTCGGGGGGGATTTTGTGTGAGTAATAACTATTCTTGTGAATACTATGCACGTTATTTGACAAAGGTTGACCCCCACACCATGTATGATCTTACTCATACCCCTCTCATTGATGTCACTGTTTGGGCCCCTACCTGTGCAGTATGCCATCGTGTTTAAGACGCCCCCGTACCACAGCACAGAGATCGATCGTTCAGTCACTGTGTTCCTCCAGTTGAAAAGGAAGAAAGTGGGAGACTGCAGCGACCCCAAGCAGTTCACCTACGTTCCTCAAATTCAAGGTGAGTTAGTCTGATACTCACAATCCCTTCTGCGAGAGAGAACAATGATGGAAGCCAGAGCCGGAGGTCCCATTGGATTGAATCAAACCCTTTTAACTCTCTCTTCCTCTCCCTCTCTCTTCGTCTCTCTCCATCTCTCCTCTGCGTGTGTAACTTAGATAAAGAGGAGGTGCAGCGTAAGAAGCAGAAGCCCCTCCCCTATAATGACCCATGGAGAGGGCCTCTGGGAGGGACTGGGGGGGCAGGGAGAGGTGCCGGAGGACCAGGAGGAGGTGGTGAGGAACCTAGATCTACATACTTGAACTTTCTTTTCTGTCGGCCCTTCATCTCATTGCTTTCAGATGAAACGCTGGCCTCAGTTGTCACAAGGATTAACAGATGTGTCATCATCACTAAATCATTTCTTTCCTATCCACAGGATTCCAGTTTAACCAGCAGATGAATGGACCAGGGTGGATGGGGGGAGGATTCACTTGTTTTGGGGGTGGTGGAGCCCAGATGTCAGGCACCACTGCCCAGGCTGAGGGTACCCAGCAGCAGGCAGGAGGGATGTCCGGACAGACGCCAGGACAGACAGCCTCACCACTACAACAGCAGCTCTTCCAGATTGGTAAGCCACATTATAGCAGTGCTGGGGTAGGGAAAACTAGAGTTAGCTAGCTACATGTTGGAGAAATTGTCATAAGTTGTGTTATGCTAATAAGACTATCCTGTTGTTTCCAGCTGCCACTCTCCAGAGCAGGGCCACTCGGATGAGCAAGCAGACAGCTGGGGCTCTCCTACAGTACTGCACCACTGGGGACGTCCGGGTCCTTCTGGCAATGCAGAGACACCTATGTGGGGTCCAGGATGAAAACGGAGACACGTGAGTCTAACTCTGCCTCTACAGCACATCAGTACATGTTTTTAAGGATCTGAGTTGAGTGTCTGCCTCCATTCTATACATTATACTGTACATGCAGTGTGTTTTGTATTGAGTTTGCGTTGCTCACTTGTGTTCTGTCTCCCAACAGGCCTTTGCACCTGGCCATCATTCACCAGCAGTCAGCTGTGATCCAGCAGCTGGTTCATACACTCCTCACCATCCAGCAACGCAAAGTCCTCGACAAGCTCAACCACCTCAGCCAGGTAAAGACCCTTCTGCCACACACCAGGGCTGGATTGAACTTTAGAAGATGGACTATAGAATCTTTACATACAAAACGCACACAGACATCTTTTTTTTGGCAAAACTAGAATACGTTTTAGGTCTACCTAGTAGTACAGTTAGGGGTTGTTTAGTGTTGAAGAGATATTCACAACATGCCCTTGTCTTCCCTCCTGACTGTCTGCCATCTCTCTCTCTGAAGACTCCACTCCATCTGGCGGTAATCACCAGGCAGGTTAAGGTGGTGGATGTTCTCCTGAGGGCCGGGGCTGACCCCACCCTGCTGGACCGGGACGGCCGGACTCCCCTGCACCTGGCAGCGCTGGCCGGGGACGACGTCACACTCAGGGTCCTGCTGGGGCACCTAGGAGAACGCTACAGCCACCTGGTCAACATGGCTGACTATCATGGTGAGTTGGGATGGTGGAAAGAAGGGGGTAATCTGACTTTGAATTTATTCCGCCCATGAGACTTGAGCATGATAAGTAAACAGATAGGCTTAAAATTAGACCATGTGAATTTCCAACTAAGCAATGGCGGTTGCTGCTTAGTCTCAATAGTAGTAAACTCAGCAGTATTCCTTCAATTAACTTAAGGATGGGATTCAATCCAGTCTGTGTTATAACGCCTTGACATTTAAAGGTCATTTCCAATTGAGACGGCTTATGCAGCAAGCGTTTACCGTGAATGCGATCTCCCTGCAGAACAATGCCTTTTTAAAAGACGCCTTGTCTACAGGCGCGATTGAATCCCGGCCTAAGACTCACTAGGTGCTTATTACTGTAGTAGACGGTATTAATCTCTCTAATTCCCTCTCCTTCTCAGGTCTCCATCCTCTCCACCTGGCTGTTCGCAAGGGAGGAGAGCGCTGTCTACGTCTGCTGGTGGGGAGCGGGGCTAAGATCAACGACCCCGAGCGGGGGAGTGGATGCTCCGCCCTCCACCTGGCTGTTAGAGAGAACCTCTTGAAAGTGGCCTGCACTCTCATCACAGAGGTACCTTACTTGACGCCCAGTGCGCGCACACACCTTAACGAAGCTACTCATCTACTATTCTTGCTCAGACTCTGTGGCGTCTCCGTTTCACTCTTGTCTAACCTGAGGCATCCCCTTCTCTCCTGTCCTACAGCTGAAAGCAGATATAAACATGTGTACGTTTGGAGGGAACACTCCTCTCCATCTGGCCGCCAGTCAGGGCTCCCCCACTCTCTGCTCCATGCTCATTGCTGCAGGTGAGATAAATACCCCCTACCAACCATCCAATACATAGTTTTTACCTCAGTCAGTTACATAAGGGCTACAAGTCGAGATCAAGTGTGTGAGCAGTCATTTATTGTGCATATATAGCCTCGCTACTGTTATTTTACTGCTGCTCTTTAACAGATTTTTCTTACAAGCCCTTAACCAACAATGCAGTTAAGTAAGCATCTCACTGTAAGGTCCTCAATTTGATCACCATGTTTTTTTGCAATGGAAAAGTGTCTGCTAAATGGCTACTAAGTGAATAGAACTAACGACTTTCCTCTCCTCAGGAGCCGATAAGAATCTGGAGAATGATGAGCCACTCTTCAGCTCCTCTTCCTCAGATGAGGAGCAAGAGGATGGACCAATAAGAGATTTCAGAGAGTTACAGATCCAACAGCAACCAAACATCCCACCACCGTTGGAGAAAGAACAAGTCAACCCTCGTAAGAGACCAGCAACAGGACATACACCCTTTGATCTTACTAAATGTCAAAAGGTGAGATTGATTCGTCTTATCAACCCAACATGTGTGGACAAGTGATTAAAAACAGAACATGCTGTAGTGTCTGTGGTGTGGATAGATAGGCTGGACTGAGGTTTCTGCCATTGAACTTACATAAATCTTTCCCTGCTACAGGTGAGAGACCTTCTAGACCCCAGACAGAGACCCAAGCCCAGCCAACACTCAAGTAAAAAGCCTAAACCGAACAGCACGGACGGTAAGATAATGGTCATACCACCATTTTGACTCTGGAACATTACCTGAGATCTATCCAGTAATCTAACCACTGTTCCCATTCCCCTCAGCAGAAAGTGAGCAGCTAGACAGTGAGACGCTCCATAAACTGTGTGAGCTCCTCAGTCTGGGCGATGTTCCCTGGAGACAGCTGGCAGAGAAACTCAACATGCTCTCCCTGGCACACCTGTACCAGGAGAGTCCCTCTCCCTGCTACAAACTGCTGGAGAATTACAAGGTGAGCAGGGGGGCTGTGTGTGTCTAGTAAGGGGGTAAGTATTAAGTTAGTACGCTGTTAGAATGGCATGACTGCTTTAAGAGAATGAAGCTGATGGTGCACGAGTGAGCCAACAGTATCTCTCTCTGTGTGTAGTTGGGAGGCGGTCCAGTGGAAGGACTGGTGGAGGCTCTGCAGGATCTGGGTCTGACTGAGGGAGTGCGACTACTGAGACGGGCTGAGCTGAGAGAGGACAAACAGAACACAGGTACTAGAGCGACCACTAAAACAGTCAAACAATCCAGCACACACATACACATTAGTCTCTCTCTCTCTACCATGTACCTATGCCATTGCAAAGGCATACTCTATGTAGAGGTTCCTTCCCCAAAACAGTAGAATTGATCCTAATTCAATGTTATTTACTCTGTTCATGCCTAATATATGAAATGAGACATAAAAACCATCCTCACTCTGTCATTCAGATCAGACAGTGGACAGCGGCTTTGGGAGTCAGCCAATGGATGAGCCAGCCGTGGCCAACCAGTGAGCCCCAGGAAGGGTGAGGAGCAGGACCAGCTCGGTTGGTGGGAGGTTTCAGTCCAGCATTTCATCTTGGAGATAACAAACCCTGTTCAGCACACCCTATGGGGAAACCATTGGGAATTGGATGTCATTCCAGAGCCTTTGCTGATGAATGCAGAATTCTCTCTGCCATGACTGCAACGTTGACAACTCACATTGTTGGGCATCCAGATAATGTTATTTTTCTGGATGAGCTGAAGGCAACGAACTAAGGAAAACTCAGTCTCAATATGTACAACAGTGGCCTCATATCTCCTTACATTATTTCTGATGGTGAAAGTTGACAAAAGATAGGCTGGTCCATTGACACCTTCCAAAAAGTCAAAGTATAAATAAGAATTTCTCAAATAGTTGAATGGAATTATGAATCAATTTCACACACATTTATTGGCTGACAGTCTTACTAATACTGTGTATTAATTTGGTTTAACATGAACCAAATAATTGTACAGCCATATCGCAGGTGTGAACCGTTTGCGAGTGTATTTGCCATGTAACGTTAACTATATCTTGTCGTTGTTGAATTAAATGAATTTCTCTCCTGACACAACGGGGTCTTTTCAAAATGTGTTTATTTTTGTCCTCTATTCCTCAAAAGATAAACCATTTAGTATATTTGACAGAGCAAAATCTTAATGTGTTATTGACAATATGCAGAGTTAATCAAGAACAATGTCTAGAAATAAGTTGTGTTTCAGCATCTCTATGGGAAGTGAGTCCAGTAAAAACATGTACAGGAATAGCAGTCTACGTTTTTGACAGTGACAAATACTCAACAAGACCAAGTTAACTGGTAAGCAAAAAAAAGAAATATTCGACTTCAACACTAGGCCCGAACCCAAAGTGCAGAAGGGTGTGATAAGTTAACCCCTGTGTTCGATCACATTAGAAGCCCATTGACGCTACTTTAGCTTTTAGATCTACTGTTGATTTATTGTCCCTCACCATACAACCTCACGTATTCACAGTGGGAGCAAGACACACCCAAAAAGTGATTGTGGCATTCTGCATGACTGAACACATCATGCCTCACCCTGTCATGGTCCCCATAGAATTACAATGACAGCCAATGTTTCTGGTTTGAACCCACAAGACTGTTAGCCCGCTGAGCTAAAGCCTAGGTAGCAGTTCAAGACGCAAACGTCTTCAGGCAAGGGTAGTTATCACAGAACCATGTCAGGTTATTCTGTCTAATTCAACAACACAATCTCATACTGTTGGCGGTGGGAACCTCCCCCCATGGAATCATCTATTTCACCCTGGTCACATTTTAATACATGGGAAAGTAAAGCAGTAAGACTTCACTCTGGCTGCATTTACGCAGACCTATTTTATTATAATTTTGGTCAATCAGATCAGCTCTGAAAAAGATCTGATGTGATTGGTCAAAAGATCAATTGGTGGGAAAAGATCAGAAGTGGGCTGCCTGCGTAAATGCAGCTCTGGGTCCATGATGACACCCAGATAAATACTGTATTATACAGTCAAGTCAATCTTACCTCCTAGGACCATCGTTTCCCATTTGAACAGCACCCTTTGGTGGCTATATTGTGGCATTACTGCACCAGTTTACAGACAACACTGCCAGCCTGAGAAGAAAATGGCTACGCCACGCCATAACATTCTATATATTTTTACACATGTTACATTCTTTTATACAATATATTGGGTGTGGTAGACAGTGCCTCATCACAATTCATAATAGTGAATTTAAATCAACATTCTACCAACATTTGAATTAATTTGTCATCAATGATCTGACGAGTTCTTCCTGTAGACACTTTAAACGAATGTTTGACACACAGCTGAGATGTACTGTAAACTAAGCTCTGTCATGTTACATTTTCAGTTGTACAAATACAAAACACCACGTGAATAACGTAAGAATAAAAACAAAAAAAACGATTGTCTTTTGATATCAACTCCTGATATGCATGCAGTTCTCCTCTTCAAAAGTTAATTAAACAGACAGATAGCCAGCCTGTGTGATCAATCTACTTCATCAACCCATTAGTATGACAAATCTCTCGGTGCCATAGCTGATGTGTGTAAAAGGTCTTTAGAAATAATTAGATCCAGCAGAGCTACACAGTTACTCAAACCGGGCCTGGTTCTGGATCAGTGCAGTTTGTCACAAGAAAAGTCCTTCGAATAATAAAATCATTGCAAAGACTTTGAAAACAAAACTAGTATGTGCATGCAGCATCATAAAATGATGTCCAGTAACCTTCTATATTCGTTCCAATTGATGATGTCTCATGAAGACTACAGTGTTTCTTCCAGTTTCCTCCAAATGCATCGTGGGTGGGTTGAGGTCCTGGCACTCTGGTCGGTAGGGGTCCTGACATGGGCACGGGGTCCGTTTAGTCTCGATGGGAACAGTTAGATGAGCTGATGCAGCTCTGTCTCGGTCACTCCTGGAATGGATCGATACTGAACTTTCGTGGAGGGAAAACAACCCACACCTCTTAAAAACCCCAGATCGAATGGCTGATTTAACGTAATATTCCGATCTCGGTCTCTTATGTGTCAACAAGATTTTGGTCCAAAAGCATAGTGAAATAAAATGAATGTGGATAGTACCAGTAATGAAGGACCACACAGAAGTTAGTAATTTGTATAGTAAAATGGGGGACCCGAGTATCCACTGTACTGTATAATTAGCCCTGGTGCATCCAGTGTCTGTGGTTTCTCGAGATAGAAGCATGCAACAGGTCTATCCCCCCATTATCTTTCTCCTCCACACCATTTTCCAGTCATGGAGACCGGGCACACCAGTGGTCCCTGTGTATCGATCAACACAGATAGTCCAATCGTTTTAACCACCCTGTCCACCCCAACAGCCTCGTGTCCGTCTCACTGTTTGACAGCCTGTCTGTAGCTGTGTCTCTGGGGCTCGGAGCGCTTGGTCTTGCTGCTCCCCCTGGTGCTGGAACTACTGCTGCTGGCCCCCCCCTTGGCACTGCTGGCCTGGCTGCTGCTGCTTCCACCCCCCCTAGTACTGCTGGCCTGGCTGCTGCTGCTGTGCTCCTCCCGCAGAGTGGGGCTGGAGTGGGCCCTCTGGAGACCCCCATCGTCAAAGAGGCGCGACTCGAACAGAGACAGGTCCTCTTCCCCACTCCGGATCTTAGACCTCAGTAGCATTGCGTACGTCCCATAGCGAGTTTTCTGTGCCAGAGAGAGTACATGATGTCAAACAGGATTTGGCATTGCTGAGATCAGAGCCATTGTTTGGCAGTAGAGTTTGGCAATCTGTTCTGGATTCTGGCACCAAGCAAAAGCAATCAAGTTTCCATTCTGGCTGACCTGGAATAGAATTGTCTTGAAGCGTTTGGTAGCCAATTTGGCAGCCATTAAAAAAAAAATATCTGAATATCAAACAAACTCAGTCTGCCAAACTCAGCTTGACTATGGCTCTGGCTGCAACTATTCAGTCACCCTATCACTCTATTTAACACCAGACAACAACTATCAATCCCTCACCTCAAACTCCAGGTACTCCTCACGTTGCTTGTGCTCCTCCAGATCACGAACTTTGGCCTTTTTGTCTGGAATCACAGCAGTTAGCTCGATCAGCTCAGAGGAGATGGCCCGGAAACGTGTCTCATGGGATTTCACTTGTTCCTCCTGTCAGTGCACATGGCAAAGGAGGACCATGAACATAAGGCTACACCAAAGTCAGTAACCCATACAGAATTCTGATCAACATAGAGGCCTACTTACGCATTTGAGTTATTCGTTGTAAATAGCAATTCTTCTGTGTTTTTAAACACACAAAAAAGTATAGAGGAGTGTTTCTTCAATGATCTGTCTTTAATAGACAAGTTCCTACAATTTTGGGGGTTGATCTCTCTACAGCACAGATACTGGATGACATGAGTGTGTTTGGACTGGGAACTAGTACAAAGAGAGAGAAAAAGAGCGAGAGAGAGAGGGTCATGGTGTGAGTGGAGGCCTCTGTGTACCTGAGACAGTTTGCTGTTGGAGCCCGGCAGCAGCGGGCGGCTGAATTTCTTCTGGGAGCCGATGGCAGCAGGGAAGGGTGGCGCTGAGAACATGGCTGAGACCACGTTGATACGGGTGATCCACGACTGCATCTGCTCTGAATTACTGAGATGGAGGACAACGGAGTTCAAATCTGGATACTGGCTATCAGAATAAAGGCCACAAATGATCAGCCCCAGAACACACGTAGACAGGCTTCGGGTCAGTTATCAATTGAAGAAGTGTGACACTTATTTTCAATTAGGATTTGTTTTATTAATTCCTAAATTAAAATGGAATTAATCCCAACACTGGAAGAAAGTGTATATCTAGGACATCACAGACAACTGTGTCCTCCAGGGACACAGAAGCATCATGATCCTCTACCTGAGCCTGGGGCTGTATGACAGGGGCACTGCCCACTCCATACTCAATCACTACTGTTTTGGGGGCACTTAGCACAGCTTTAGTACAGAACAACCTTGTAGAAGGCAGAAAGATTAACGGCCAAGGCTAATACAGAGCATGGGGATGAGGAGTGGGTGGAGGAGGAGGAGTCTCACGGTGCTTGGAAGAGGAACACTCTCCAGTCTGCAGTGCGCAGGTAGAACACGTTGGGCCTCTTGCTGTAGTCTGCTGCCCTCATGGCCAGAGAGTGGTGGATGGACACAGCGTTCTTCAGATCCTCTTCAGACAGCTGCTTCTCTGGACGGTACTCTCCCTACGGACCAATCAGAGAGCAGAATGCTATCACACATGTCCAATCAGAGACTGGGATAAAAGGATGGTTGGGAGGGGTGTGGTTTGGTGTACCTTCTGCAGGTAAAGGACCAATCCCTTCAGCATGACATAAAACGTCTTCCATCCTCTCTTACCTCGAGGGGCTGAAAAACAGATCATGGAAACACAAAATATCCACTCAGTATTTGCTGCTCCCAAGTGTGATTTTTAAATCAAACTTAAAAATAGTACAGCAATGTTTAGATTGACACGGTCAGATTAATCAGCAGTGAAATGGAACAGATTATGGTTAACAGGTGAGGGTAAAGAGAACCTACTTTTCTTGCCGTCAGAGTCTGCATGGACCTTCCGCACCAGGAAGCCATTCTTATAGATCAGGGCGTCAGGATTCTGGGCCACGCCTAGACCACTGCCAATTCGCTTCATGGTGTGAGAGGCGGAGTCAGTGCGCAAATCGGCCAACTCTGAAAAGGACTTGCGCAACTCCTCCTCATCGCTATGGAGAGGACACAATTCAAATTTTTAAAAAAAGTTACGTCCCTAATCATCAACAAAACCTGCTAGTCTCAAACTGTTAAGTCATGTCCTCCAGTTCAGATCCAGTAGAAATTAATGAATGATCTGTCCTAATAGTTTGGAGGTGAGAAGGCCATGTCTTTATCTACTCAGCATGCCACTCTTGTGAGAGCCTCTGGATTTCCGGGTCACTTGGCTGTCTGTCACCCACGCTGAGAGGTATCATCCCATGATGCTCCCGCTGAGCAGCTTGGTTGCATCTTACTCGCCAATCACAGAGAAAGGTTCACCAAGTTTCGAACAACTGAAACCCTGCTCAAAAACCCTGCCCCTGAACACTGACAGAACTCACTTTGACAAGCATGAACACTATGTCGAACATCTCATCCACTCACGTATCATTCAGATATCTATAATGCATTTCTTACATTAAAAAATGGTTTTGCTGTAAGAGGAACAATCCTGATCGGTATGAGTGGTGAGTGACTCACTGTCTGTTAGATAACAGTATCCTGGCATCTCTTTGACTGACTGTGATGCCCTTTTCCCGTGAACTGAGGGGTCCGAGTGTTCGATGAGGCTATAAGAGAGAATCCTACAGTACTGACATTTGGGGAGGATGGTGTCTCCCGCCCACTGAAGACACTGACTGAATACAGATCTGTACACCAGTGGAACCTTGCAGCTGCTCCCACAAACATTCATTAATGTATGAGCTTGAAATTGCTGTTAGTCAGAGGGGGAGTGCTGCTGCGTCACACTGTCCTGACTGTATTGTCCACCTCCTCCGTCTCTCTGCTAGACACACTCAGATATGTACATAAAGGCGCACGCACACACACGTCGATCTTTAAGATGAAATCATCCACGGCCACAGAAGTCACATATCTGTGGACACAAACCAGAAACATGAACACAAACCACACATGCATGTGGTTCAGTCGAACACTCTTTGGTGTGACGCATCCCAGGACCCAAGGGATCTGTGTCTTAAAGGAACTCTGTCGCTCACCTCCGCTCTCTATCCCATCTTTCTTTCACCATATCTCCTCAAAGCCATAGCCTGCAGGTATCATGCATTATGATGCAGTTATAATGCATTGTAAGACTTGTCATAAGCATGTGTACCCCCTTATAATGTCTTATATAATCACCTCGTGATTTTTGACAAAATAACAGCCAATTTGAGCCAGTTGCAATATTAAATGCATAAAGATAACACAATAGGCCTTTTTGTTAGACAAAGGTTTATAAAATGCTTATAAACAAGTTATACATTTGTTACGAAATTGCATCAATTTAGCTTTTGAAAAAAGACAGAAAGGAACCACTTGTGTTGCAGCTGCTAGTACATGTAGGTATATTCTGAACAGTGAACCGACCAGTCAGCACATACTGTACACCACAGCTCTCATCTGTTGCTAAGTAACTGCTGACCTCTGAATCCACAAGAGCAAGTAGTGGAGAAGAGAGGTTCAGAGGGAGAAAAACAGGCAGAGGGAGGCGAAAGTGAAATACAGAGCAGATAAGAGATAAGGGGAGAGAGGGGAGGCTACAGGCAGAAAAATGAGGATAGTGAGGGAGGCACATGTGAGCGTTGGGATGTTGGGGCCAGGAAGATTAAAGCAGTGGTGCAGAGTGAAAGGGAATGTGAGAGAAGATGCTGCTCCCACTGCTCTCCTTCAGAGGCTGACTGAACCCCTAAAAGTGTGTGTGCTGTATGTGTTTGCGTATTTGCACTTTAGAATCAGAGTCAGACATTGACCTGTAATTACGAGAGAGAGTCAAGTAGGGACCTGTATCCATGGCAATAACATCTGGAGAGCTTGTGTCTTAAATTAGGGTCTCAGGGCATCACAAAGACTACGTCCAGAATAGCAACCCTTGGCGCACACACAGTCTGGCAAATGCTACAGGGGCACAGTTGGTAGTTGATTCTGTAGGGGGAAAATTGCTTGTAGACTGATTTCAAGTAGATTTGCGGCTAATTCCAATAAAAAAAAACATTGATACGCTGAGTCTTTTTCAATCCAACACATTTTGTGACATTGAGAAAATGAATCCAACTACGATATGAATTCAGGAAACCTTAACAGCAGTTAATTGAATAAGGCAAGTGCACACAAATAAAGTCAGACATACACATACAGTAAAAGTCAAAAGTTTGGACACACCTACTCATTCAAGGATTTTTCTTTATTTTTACTATTTTCTACATTGAAGAATAATAGTGAAGACATCAAAACTATGAAATCGCATGGAATCATGTAGTAACCAAAAAAGTGTTAAAAACAAATCAAAATAGATTTGCTATTTGAGATTCTTCAAAGTATGCACCCTTTGCCTTGATGACAGCTTTGCACACTCTTAGCATTTTCTCAACCAGCTTCATGAGGTAGTCACCTGGAATGAATTTCAACAGCTGTAAAAATGAATTTGTGGAATTTCTTTCCTTCTTAATGCTTTGAGCCAATCAGTTGTATTGTGACAAGGCAGGGGTGGTATACAGAAGATAGCCTTATTTAGTAAAAGACCAAGTCCATATTATGGCAAAAACAGCTCAAATAAGCAAAGAGAAACAGTCCATCATTACTTTAAGACATGAAGGTCAGTCAATACAGAACACTTCAAGAACTTCTAAAGTTTATTCAAATGCAGTCGCAAAAACCATCAAGTGCTATGATGAAACTGGCTCTCATATAAGACCGCCACAGCAAAGGAAGACCCAGAGTTACCGCTGCTGCAAAGGATAAGTTCATTAGAGTTACCAGCCTCAGAAATTGCAGCCCAAATAAGTGCTTCACAGAGTACAAGTAACAGACACATCTCAATATCAACTGTTCAGAGGAGACTGTGTGAATCAGGCCTTCATGGTTGAATTTCTACAAAGAAACCACTACTCAAGGGCACCAATAATAAGAAGAGACTTGCTTGGGCCAAGAAACACGAGCAATGGACATTAGACCGGTGGAAATCCGTCCTTTGGTCTTTTGAGTCAAAATGTGATATTTTGGGTTCCAACCACTGTGTCTTTGTGAGACACAGAATAGGTGAAAGGATGATCTCCACATGTGTGGTTCCCATCGTGAAGCATGGAGGAGGAGGTGTGATGGTTTGGGGGTGCTTTGCAGGTGACACCGTCTGTGATTTATTTAGAATTCAAGGCACACTTAACCAGCATGGCTACCACAGCATTCTGCAGCGATACGCCATCCCATCTGGTTTGCACTTAGTGGGACTATCATTTGTTTTTCAACAGGACAATGACCCAACACACCTCCAGGCTGTGTAATGGCTATTTGGCCAAGAAGGAGAGTGATTGAGTGCTGCATCAGATGACCTGGCCTCGACAATCACCCGACCTCAACCCAATTGAGATGGTTTGGGATGAGCTGGACCGCAGGGTGAAGGAAAAGCAGCCAACAAGTGCTCAGCATATGTGGGAACTCCTTCAAGACTGTTGGAAAAGCATTTCAGGTGAAGCTGGTTGAGAGAATGCCAAGAGTGTGCAAAGCTGTCAAGGCAAAGGGTGGCTACTTTGAAGAATCGCAAATATAAAATAGATTTTGATTTGTTTAACACTGTTTTGGTTACTACATGATTCCATATGTGTTATTTCATAGTGTTGATGTCTTCACTATTATTCTTCAATGTAGAAAAGAGTCAAAAGAAAAACCCTGGACTGAGTAGGTGTGACTGGTACTGTATGCCCATACTTTCATGAGAACAAAAACATCCTTTGTATGCAAAGAGCACTTACATGGTCCACTGGAGCTTCTCGTTTCTGATGGAGTTGTACAAGGCCTAGAGAAAAAGACAAGACATAACAAACCTCACACATATGAAAAACGTTTGTGTGTGTGTGTGTGTGTGTGTGTGTGTGTAATGTCTAATGAGTGTGGAGGGACCCTTGGTCATCCTGCTACTTGTGCGACAACAATCATTAGATGTCCTGAATAAAGCAGTTCACATTGATCATATTAGTCACACTGATTGAAACACAAGCCTGCTGCTTCGACCAAAGCAAACCACACAAAATGTACCCTGCATTTTCCAAGCTGTGCCTTCTTCTTGCGGGCCTGTGGGTGGTTCTGTCCATCCTGGGACCTTCCCAGCAGGTCAGGGAAGGACAAGGGTTTGAGGGAACGAGAGCGAGGGGCGCGGGGGTAGCGGAAGGGGTCCATCACTCGGAAGTCCCGGCGAACACGCACAGAGCAAAGAGAGCGGGAGCGATTCCGCCCATCAGAGTGGATGCTGTTTACACCAATCATGATAATGCACCAACAGGAGCAGTCTAGAGGAGAAGAGACGGTGGAGGGATGGATAAAGCCAGATAATCCCGGATCTCTCCTGTTGATCAAAGGCTCCACAGATTCTGTATATGGCCTCTTTCAAAGCTTAACACCAAAATGTAGAGATTCAGTTAAAAGGTAAAAAGAGGGAGAATGACAAATAGGTGACTCAACAGAGGTGTCAGACAGACAGAGAGGCAGACAGTCACTTTGTCACTGGTGACTGACAACAGGGGTCGCGGTCTTACGAACTGCGCTTCACTGGACTTTTGAGGAAACCACTGATGGAGGTTAACATGGGCCTCAAGCCCTCCGATGGGACTTCAGTTCCTGCATAATGGATCCATATGCATTCATTATGCATGTATGGAGAAACAGTGGTGTGCAACTGCCACTTGCTGTGGCACTATTCTGCGTCAAGTCTATGAAGGTGGAAGTCTTTTTGGAAGGATGTCAAGCAGTTGCCAACATGCTATTCAAGAGCTGGTACATACATACATGCATGCATACAGCTCCACCATACACTCCGTAACAACTAATGATACTCAAGAAAGTCACACAAAACACACACAGGTAAACAACAACCCAGTTAAAGAGGGCAAAGGATGACTAGACGATCATAGCAACCATAAGACAGCAGTGAGCAAGCAACCGAGTTCACCCACACATACACTACCAACACACACTCACACCAAACCAGATAGAGCGGGTGGAGGGAAAGAATTCCACCCACTCACTCACAGGCAAGCTGTCGAAGAGAACCCTCAAACTGACACCACCGCACGTCCTATTGGAACGAACAACATTATCCAAGGCTTGACGATACAGATGCTGTATCCAAGGCAGTAGAATACAGATGTTGCAGACTCAGACTACCCTGTTGCGCTCTAATAAATGAAAGGCTTTTGGCTTGATGATGAGGGACTGAACAGGTCCCCTCTCCCTCTCTCTCTCTCGCTCTTTGTTCTCTCCGTTCCTGGATCCTCTCCTCTTTACTGGTTTGTCTTCAAACTTGGAAATGGTTCTCACACATCCACTTATTTCTCCTTCGTATGTGTCAATCTCTTATTTCCCTCCGAAAATCCCTCTATATGCGAGTCGGGAGAGAAAATTGCATCAGTGCTTCGCACTCCTTTCATCTCCCTCTTTTCAATAACTCTTGTTCTATTTCCCTGTGTGCTTCAGATGAAAAAAAAACCCAGACTGAATCACAGTGACAAAAGAAAGCGGATGATGAGGACCGAGCGCTCGCTCTCTCTCTCTCTCTCTCTCTATGCGCATTTCTCTCCGGCTGAGCAGCAAATCCCGGTCCATGTTTCTGTTCAGATCCCTCCTTCCTTTTAGTGTCAATCATTTGCCTCCATATCACTGTTTTCTTAAAATGCAGGTCTTTTTCACACTCCATTTCCACCAGTCTAACAGTGTAAAAGAAAGGAATGTGCAGTCCAGGGACAAGTATGAAACGATGGTGCCTTTCTAATACAGTAATTAATAGTCTTTGGAAGAAATCTGCCGACCAGATAATGCTACTAATTTGTGGGCTGAGATGTAGGCTATACAAAAAGGACAGAAAATGATGACCTATGGGATGAGCAATGTATAGAACATAATGTAAAACCATTAAACAGAAACTCATTGCAAAACACACACACACCAAAATAATCATAACTCCTGATTGAGAGCTAACATTTCCAGGTTACTGAGGAAAATATTCCTCTGGAAGGTAGCCTGTCAGAAAAAGATCTCTCAGTCTGGTCAGCCGACTGGGATGGTAGTGGGTTGACATGCATACAGAGGTGCTATTCCATCCAGCCCCAAATGAAAAGGAGAAGCGGTCTTAGAGGATGACGGGGGCTAAAACACAAAGGACTAAATCATGTTGACAGGGCTTTACTTCTTACACTTTTACAGTTTTTTGCCCGAGTCAAATTCCTCTGCATCAAATTGACTTGAAAGCTTTGGATAGGATACCTAGCCTAGAGGGTAAGGTGGAGCCATTGCCATACTGCTTATACCGATCCAATCTTTTCAGATCTATATAACTGCATACACGGTAGGGGCAGTGGTTGTTTTGGGATTGGGCAGATTATTTAAAATCAAACTGCCCTAAAATTTATCTGATCAATCTATCCCATTGAAATGGATATTCCGGGTCCGTTTCCCAGTATTGGGTCGGGACATATTTTAAAATGAAATCGATTGACCCACTATGATCCACTGTACTGTGCAGCCGTCTTCATCAACCTGGCCAAGGCTTTCGACTCTGTCAATCACCGTATTCTTATTGGCAGACTCAACAGCCTTGGTTTCTCTAATGACTGCCTCACCTGGTTCACTAACTACTTCTCAGATAGAGTTCAGTGTGTCAAATCGGAGGGCCTGTTGTCCGGACCTCTGGCAGTCTCTATTGGGGTGCCACAGGGTTCAATTCTCGGGCCGACTCTTTTCTCTGTATATATCAATGATGTCGCTCTTGCTGCGGGTGATTCTTTGATCCACCTCTACGCAGACGACACCATTCTGTATACTTCTGGCCCTTCTTTGGACACTGTGCTAACAAACCTACAAACGAGCTTAACGCCATACAACACTCCTTCCGTGGCCTTCAACTGCTCTTAAAATGCTAGTAAAACTAAATGCATGCTCTTCAACCGATCGCTGGCCGCACCTGCCCGCCCGACTAGCATCACTACTCTGGACGGTTCTGACTTAGAATATGTGGACAACTACAAATACCTAAGTGTCTGGCTAGACTGTAAACTCTCCTTCCAGACTCACATTAAGCATCTCTAAAGTTAAGCATCTCCAAAGTTAAATCTAGAATTAGCTTCCTATTTTGCAACAAAGCCTCCTTCACTCATGCTGCCAAACATACCCTTGTAAAGCTGACTATCCTACCGATCCTTGACTTCGGCAATGTCATTTACAAAATAGCCTCCAGCACTCTACTCAGCAAATTGGATGCAGTCTATCACAGCGCCATCTGTTTTGTCACCAAAGCCCTACTACTACTCACCACTGCGACCTGTATGCTCCCGTTGGCTGGTCCTCGCTACATATTCATTGCCAAACCCACTGGTTCCAGGTCATCTATAAGTCTTTGCTTGGTAAAGCGCCGCCTTATCTCAGCTCACTGGTCACCATAGCAACACCCACCTGTAGCATATGCTCCAGCAGGTATATTTCTCAGGTCATCCCCAAAGCCAACACCTTCTTTGGCCGCCTTTCCTTCCAGTTCTCTTCTGCCAATGACTAGAACAAACTGCAAAAATCACTGAAGTTGGAGACTTATATCTCCCTCACTAACTTTAAGCGTCAGCTGTCAGAGCAGCTTACTGATCGCTGCAGCTGTACACAGCCCATCTGTAAATAGGCCATCCAACTACCTACCTCATCCCCATATTTGTTTTTATTTTTCTGCTCTTTTGCACACCAGTATTTCTACTTGCACATCCTCATCTTCACATATCACTCCAGTGTGAATTGCTAAATTGTAATTACTTAGCCACTATTGGCCTATTTATTGCCTTACCTCCTTACTTAATTTGCACACACACTGTATACAGATTTTTCGATTGTGTTTTTGACTGTACGTTTGTTTATCCCATGTGTAACTCTGTTGTTTGTGTCACACTGCTTTGCTTTATCTTGGCCAGGTCACAGTTGTAAATGATAACTTGTTCTCAACTGGCCTACCTGTTTATATAAAGGTGAAATAAAAATCTCCATTCACAAAGTGAACTCAATGAACACAGACTCGTTATGTCAATACACTCACTGTTTATGTTTCCTATGACAATAACTGAACAGTGTGACATGCTGATTGTAGGAAGCAAAGTGAACCTCTCCACTGTAGTGAGTTGTGTTAATATGCGCCACAGCAACAGAGAACTATTCCCTTGACACCCAGAGAAAAATGTGGAAATGTACACTTCTTTTTTTACATTTTACTTTTTAGTCATTTAGCAGACACTCTTATCCAGAGTGACTTAGTAGTGAGTGCATATATTTTAATACACCACACTGTCTGCATTAGCATACCTTGCATAATCACCGCCCAACAGACACATTAACATTACTCACACCATACACAAAACACTGACAACAAGGTTATGAAAAGAGAGGATATGGAGAATAATATGGAAGAAAGAGACAGAGAAAGAGAAAGGGAGGAAGCAGCGAGTGAGAAAGACAGAGTGATTTGTAACGCCTGTCTGATAATGCCATGACAAAACGCTCGTCACAGCAGGCGGCACCATGTGACAGCCAAATTCCCATTTACTGAGAGGCCTGTCCTCCCTCTCACCCGTCACCAGTAATTTACCATATGAGCCCTGCCCCAATGACTACTGTACTGTAGCAGCCTCCTCTCTCTGCACCATTAGAACAGAAAAACAAAAAGGTGGATTGCTGAGCGATCTCTAATATTTCATCATTGTGATATCTCAGCTGTGATATGAATAGTTAACAGAGACTCTGAGGAGGAACAAAGCTTGGTCATCTCTGTGGGCCGCTGGGATGAGCTCCCACAGAGGTAGGTGGAACAGAAAGGTGGGAACACAACACATATCACAGACAGAGAGCAAAGGAGCAATTAGGGAGAGAAAAAGATGCACTTCATACATGAAATGGAGAACGAGGGAAGAACAGAAGCAGGCAGATGGAAAATGTTCTGCCATGCGGTGATATGATTTGTAACAGAATGAGTAAGAGAATCTGAAAAACACAGGAAGGAGGGAGGGAGGGAGATGAAAACAAGGGAGTAGGAGGTGATGCTGTTCACAGGAGTGAGGCAGAGAGTGAGAGGGTGGAAGGTAGAACATGTTGACTCTCTCTCCGATCTACACAATATGGTGCTGTTAACAGCTCAGAGGTGGTCAACAGATCACATTCATATCCTTTATAAAAGACAGAAAGCCCTGTCCACTACAACAGGGAGAAAATACGTAATGCTGGATCACGCATATAAAAGAACACATTTATCTGAGGGTGAGAAACATTACGTCTCTCTGACAGGACATGCATCTCTCGATATCGTCTGAGCATGCTTGCCAGTCAGTGTAGTAACTTACTCTGATGTCAACCAACAATCTGGGGGGAAAAACTGTTTTCTCAACAGACTGACTGAAACCGGATCATAGATATCAAGGGATCATGTGGTCAAATTAAGGTCCTGCAGCTAAACCAAGGGTCCCACTGTGTGCATGTGTGTTTGTGCGCACGCCTGGTTCAACACATCACATAGCTATATTAGTTTCTACTGTATATTTTAACTAATTCAACAGACCTTGAGCAGTTCTCTAGGAAAATCTTTTCCATCATTTAGTCCTTCCAAGTTGCTGATGAACTGCAGAATGGACATCTTTTTGCCAATATTCTGAGGAAGGAGAAAATGAGCACCTTTACTCACACTGTCTGCTTAAGGACCCATCGAAGGACAACTTTAGGTTTGTATTGACGTTTTATAGTGTATAGGTTACACATTTAGAAGCTATAACCAGGGCCCAGTGGTTTTCCTGCTCAAGCCAATGGTCTATCTTTTCGACCAGAAAACTTCCAACTCTTTACCCACATTCCCTCCACAGCTCTCTAGTCCCTGGCTCACCCACAGGTACTCACGTGGCCATGCAGGTCTGTATTGAGCAGCATCAGGGCACAGGTCAGAGTGTGGACACTGTCTGGAACAGGGAGAGAGAGAGAGCTTGAGATGTTTCAGTGAGTTCTAATGCAATATCAGCGTAAGAGTGCCCCACAGTGGCACACAGTATATCGATAATATGTGTTCTTTAAGAGCCTTAAAACTGTAACAACTTGAACAAATGTCTGTGTGGACATACATGCACACATACATACACACACAAATACATGTACACGCGCATGCATTCAACCGGTCTAACCTTCAGAAGGTATTGCATTGGGGTTGCATTGTAGATATCTCCTAGAGAAGTGGGCCAGCACTCGCTCCCTCTCTTGTGTCTCTCCCATGAGGGCAAACTCCCTCAGGAAGGCTCTGTGGAAGACATATAGCATTGTGAGTGTTCACTATTCAATGAAAGATCAAATAAATCCCTTGGACATTATGCTACATATTTTGACCCTTTCCACTGAAAGAGATCTCACCGTATTGCCTGGTCAATAGTAAGGCCTGAGAAGTTGAAGTAACTGAGATATTCCTCTGCCACCATCCGACTAAACTCATTACTGCAGAATGACAAGATACAGACAATTAGACCGGTCAAACCAAAGATATCAAAAGTATTTTACTGTAACTACAGTTGAAGTCGGAAGTTTACATACACCTTAGCCAAATACATTTAAACTCAGTTTTTCACAATTCCTGACATTTAATCCTAGTAAAAAATCCCTGTCTTAGGTCAGTTAGGATCACCACTTTATTTTAATGTGAAATTTCAGAATAATAGTAGAGCGAATGATTTATTTCAGCTTTAATTTCTTTCATCACATTCCCAGTGGGTCAGAAGTGTATATACGCTCAATTAGTAATTGGCAACATTGCATTTAAATTGTTTAACGTCGGTCAAACATTTCAGGTAGCCTTCCACAATAAGTTGGGTGAATTTTGGCCCATTCCTCCTGACAGAGCTGGTGTAACTGAGTCTGGTTTGTAGGCCTCCTTGCTCGCACACACTTTCAGTTCTGCCCACACATTTACTAAGGGATTGAGGTCAGGGCTTGTAATGGACACTCCAACACCTTGCCTTTGTTGTCCTTAAACCTGTTGGGGATGGGGGCGCTGTTTAGACTATTTATGCTAATTTGGCTAATTTTTGAAACGGCTTCCCACAAAATCCTTGATCGTACAATATGCATATTATTATTATTATTGGATAGAAAACAGTCTATAGTTGCTATAGGAGTTGAAATTTTGTCTCTAAGTGGAACAGAGCCCATTCTACAGCAATTTCCCTGACATGGATTCAGATTTCAGAAATGTTGGCCACTGTTCTGAAGTCAGTTAAAAGGGCACTGATTTTGCTATGACTATACGGACACTTCTTACGTCTTCCCCTGGATGCCTTTACGTGATGACGATTCCAATGGGGTCGATTGCGCGTTCACAGGCACTACAAATGAAAAAACCCTGTAGCTAGCAAGTCTTTTCTTGCTGCGTAACGCGCGTGGAGGACACCGACCCTCTCCTGTTCCAAGCGTTAGTTTAGCCTGTTATATTTCTCCGGTCATCTTTTCACTCGTTATAGGAGTTAAAAACATCATAAGGTAGTTAATTTAAAGCGTTTTATAGCAATTTATATCCGTTTAGTGCGATTTTGGGACATTTATTTCTTTAACGCTGTGAATAGGTGGGCACGCTTTCAGTTCATCCCGAACGCAGTTGGCATTTTCACATGGCAAGAGGACAGCTTTCCACCAAAAGACGATTCCTCCCAAGAAAGGATCCTTTGCCCAAGATACTGATGGAAGAACAGCTCAAGGTAGGACATTTTTATTATGATAAATCGTGTTTCTGTCGAAACATTTTAGTGGCTTAGGACGCCATGTTTTTTGACGTAGCTTCGCTTGGCGCAAACTGTATTGAAAAGTAAGGATAAATTAAAAAATGTAATAACGCAATTGTATTAAGAATTAAATTGTCTATCAATCCCTGTCCACCCTATATTTTTTAGTCACGTTTATGAGTATTTATGTATAAGAGTAGATCACTGTCTAAGTGGCGCAAGGACTTTTTCTGACCAACTGAGCTACATTTCACATTGTCTAACCATGATTTTGGTGGCTAAATATAAACATTTTCGATCAAACTGTATATGCATGTTGTAATGTGATGTTACAGGAGTGTCATCGGAAGAATTCTGAGAAGGTTAGTGAAAAAATTAATATCTTTTGGCGATGTTGACTTTTATCGCTCACTTTGGCTAGAATCAATGCTGGGCTGCTAATTGCTATGTGCTAAGCTAATATAACGATTTATTGTGTTTTCGCTGTAAGACACTTAGAAAATCTGAAATATTGTCTGTATTCACAGGATCTGTGTCTTTCGATTCGTGTATGCTGTGTATTTTTACGAAATGTTTGATGATTAGTAAGTAGGTAAACACGTTGCTCTAAGTAGTTTTTCTATTCCATTTGTGACGGTGGGTGCAATTGTAACCTATGCCATCTACCTGAAATATGCACTTTTTTCTAACAAAACCTATCCCATACCATAAATATGTTATCAGACTGTCATCTAATGAGTTTTTTTGTTGGTTAGGGGCTATAAATATCTTAGTTTAGCCGAATTGGTGATGGCTACTGGTGTTGGTGGACAAATAAAAGATGGTGGATTATGCTAATGTGTTTTTAGGTAATAGATGTACATCTTTACATATTGTGTCTTCCCTGTAAAACATTTTAAAAATCGGAAATGTTGACTGGATTCACAAGATCTGTGTCTTTCATTAGCTGTATTGGACTTTAATGTGTGAAAGTTAAATATTTTAAAAAAATATTTTTTTTGAATTTCGCGGCACTGGTTTTTCAGTGGGGGGGGGGGGGGGGGGGTGTGCCGCTAGCGCCACGCTGATCCTAGACAGGTTAAGCCATTTTGCCACAACTTTGGAAGTATGCTTGGGGTCATTGCCCATTTGGAACACCCATTTGCGACCAAGCTTTAACTTCCTGACTGATGTCTTGAGATGTTGCTTCAATATATCCACATAATTTTCCATCCTCATGATGCCATCTATTTTGTGAAGTGCACCAGTTCCTCCTGCAGCAAAGCACCCACACAACATGATGCTGCCACCCCCGTGCTTCACGGTTGGGATGGGGTTCTTCGGCTTGCAAGCCTCCCCCCTTTTTCCTCCAAACATAACGATGGTCATTATGGCCAAACAGTTCTATTTTTGTTTCATCAGACCAGAGGACATTTCTCCAAAATTACACTTTTTGTCCCCATGTGCAGTTGCAAACCGTAGTCTGGCTTTTTTTATGGCGGTTTTGAAGCAGTGGTTTCTTCCTTGCTGAGCGGCCTTTCAGGTTATGCCGATATAGGACTCATTTTACTGTGGATATAGATACCTTTGTACCCGTTTCCTTCAGCATCTTCACAAGGTCCTTTGCTGTTGTTCTGGGATTGATTTGCACTTTTCTCACCAAAGTACGTTCATCTCCAGGAGACAGAACACGTCTCCTTCCTGAGCGGTATGACGGCTGCGTTGTCCCATGGTGTTTTATACTTGCGTACTATTGTTTGTACAGATGAACATGGTACCTTCAGGTGTTTGGAAATTAGTCCCAAGGATGAACCAGACTTGTGGAGGTCTACAATGTTTTTAGGAGGTCATGGCTGATTTCTTTTGATTTTCCCATGATGTCAAGCAAGGAGGCACTGAGTTTGAAGGTAGGCCTTGAAATACATCCACAGGTACACATCCAATTGACTCAAATTATGTAAATTAGCCTGTCAGAAGCTTCTGAAGCCATGACATCATTTTCTGGAATTTTCCAAGCTGTTTAAAAGGCACAGTCAACTTAGTGTATGTAAACTTCTGACCCACTGGAATTGTGATACAGTGAATAATAAGTGAAATAATCTGTCTGTAAACAATTGTTGGAAAATGACTTGCGTCATGCACAAAGTAGATGTCCTAACCAACTTGCCAAAACTATAGTTTGTTAACAAGAAATTTGTGGAGTGGTTGGAAAACGAGTTTTAATGACTCCAACCTAAGTGTGTCAACTTCCGACTTCAACTGTATATATTGCAACACACACAAGAATACGCACCACACACACAGTGGTGGAAAAAGTACCCAATTGTCATACTTGAGTAAAAATAAAAGATACCTTATTAGAAAATGCCTCAAGTGAAAGTCACCCAGTAAAATACTACTTGAGTAAACGTATTTGGTTTTAAATATATTTAAGTATCAAAAGTAAATGTAATTGCTAAAATATACTTATGTATCAAAAGTAAAAGTATAAATCATTTCTAATTCCTTATACTAAGCAAACCAGACAGAACAATTTTCTTGTTTTTATTTATTTAACGATAGTCAGGGGGACACTCCAACAATTTACAAATGACGCATGTGTTTAGTGAGTCCGCCATATCAGAGTTGTTCTATCATTCAGCCTACAGTAGCAGCCAATGTGTGGTGTTCAATGTAAGCCTACATTCCATGAGACTGAAAAAAACATGCAGGGCTTGACATTAACCTGTTTATCCACTTGTCCTTCAGACAAGGAGGTGACTGAACATTTTGTTGTCTTGTTTGATGCAAGAAACCACTTTACCAAAAAAAATGCATTATTATTCCCATACCATTATTACAGAGATTAAGACAAGTTATGCTACCCTCTGCCTACTTAGGTTATTTAAGCTCGTCTCAAAATACAACACTGCCCCTTTAAGACAAAAAAACTCTTTACCTGACTCGCTTTTCAAAGATGGCTAGAAAATGTACAAATTAGCTATAACTGGGCTAATAACTCACTATATAGCAAAGAGTATAAACAAAATGTGCACACAAGGCTACATGCAACTCTGGCTTGATTCTCAAAACAAGCACATCATAATAGTGACCTCATGCTGTAAAACAATCCCATTCAAAGTGAATGACACAAATCCATATATGGAAATGAGTCATTTGCATACAGGCCTACAGCAGCTCTGATTGGTTATGGCGCACCAGTGTGTAGAGTAGGGCCCCGAGTCGCAATAGAATCCTACTCCGATGCAGTCTGCCAACAACAAAATCTTTTGCATAGTTAGTCTTGTTTTCATGTATGTTATATTGAAAGTGGCTAATATTGCGTTGATTCGATCAAAATCATCACAGTAAAGGGAAACGTTGACAATAGTGTTAACCAACGGGAAAAACTCTAGAAAGTTGAGTGAAGTTCAATCTTGTGCAGGCTGATTTTTATTCTGTGCAGCAGTCCCTGGGGAACTGCCCTGGAACATTGGTGTCAAGGAAAATGTTGTAAAAAATATATAAATAATTAAGTACCGATTGTACTACTTAAGTTGTTTTTTGTACTATCTGAAATGGTCCACCCACACAGTGTGGTGAAAAAGGCACAACAGCACCTCATCAACCTCAGGAGGCTGAAGAAATGTGGGTCTTACAGATGCACAATTGAGAGCATCCTGTCAGGCTGGATCACAGCCGGGTACGGCAACTGCACCGCCCGCAACTGCAGGGCTCTCCAGAGGCTGGTGCAGACTGCCCTCCAGGACACCTACAGCACCCGATGTCACAGGAAGGCCAAAAAGATCATCAAGGACAACAGCCACCCGAGCCACTGCCTGTTCACCCCGCTATCATCCAGAAGGCGAGGTCAGTACAGGTGAATCAAAGCTGGGACCGAGAGACTGAAAAATAACTTCTATCTCAAGGCCATCAGACTTAAAATAGCCATCACTAGCCGGCTATCACCCGGTACCACAACCCTGCACCTTAGAGGCTGCTGCCCTATATACATGGAATCACTAGCCACTTTAATAATGTTTACATACTGATTTACTCATCTTATATGTATATACTGTATTCTATTCTACTGTATTTCAGTCAACGGCACTCCAACATTGCTCGTCCTAATAGTTATATATTTCTTAATTCCATTATTTTAGATGTGTGTATTGTTAGATACTACTGCCCTGTTAAGAGCTAGGAACACAAGCATTTTGCTACACCCGCAATAACATCTGCTAAAAATGTGACCAATGAAATTTGATTTTAAAGTATTTTTACACCACTGTGCGCGCACACACACACATCCTAAATGTAGTGTTCCAGTAAACTCACTTCTTGCTCAGGTGCCTGGCCACGTCAGACTTCCTGAAGCCATCCAGGTTGAACAGGCGTTTGGCCAGGCGCTTGGCAGCCTGCAGGTCAGCCTTGTTTCCGTTGGCCAGGGACTCTGTGCTGCCCAGGACCAAGTGCTCGCCCACGTCCTGCTGTGGGAACGGGTCTGGAGCCCGGTGGCCTGGCTTCTCCCTGACAGATGACAAGAGGAGATTATACGGGACAGGTTTGGGTCTGTCTCGAATTCGATTGTATTACCTTTTGCCAACTGTATAATAATAAAACTGTCGTGTCAAACTGTCTTGGCACATAGTAAAGAAGACGGTTGGCACTGGCAGGTGCCATATTTATAATCAGTTGTCTAGCAGGTGCCAAGGTTATTGTCATGGGAAGTGGGCACACAGCCCTTCCATACTTGGCAGGATATAGCCAATTGTAACAGAATCACTATTCCAACCATGTAGCTGTATTATAACCATACAAGCCTTTCAACTTCCATCTATTTTAACATGCAGTACACAGAGATAAACTCTAGTATTAAATCCATTGTCTCCGAGGGAAACACCCGTCGATTTTCTCCATTGCTCCGCATTGCTTTCACTCATAACACGCAGCTGAATTTGTTATTTTCCAGCCACTTCAGTTTCAGGCTCTTATTAATAGTATAGAATGGGTTAGTATTAACATGTCTATTCACAGTAGTATCAAAACATGACCCCCCCATAGGACTCCCTCCATTTCTGAACAGGATGAACAACATCAAAAGGGTTCTGTGCATGAATGTTCTTCTACAGCTCATAACATGCGTGGATTGCAAATGATTATACCCAACTACACTGTTATTAATCAAATGGAGAAAAAAATAAAAAATTACCAGAAAATGTCAGTGCTTTTGGTTGTGTCTAAAAGGATGGTCCATTTATTGCACTTCTGAAATGTAAATGGGCTGGAGAATTTCTAGAATAAAGATCATGCACAGTGCTTTACTAATAAGCTCTTTCCTAGTGGAAAATCTGTATGCAATGATATGAGTCATGTATGGAAAGGGTAAATCACCATCATGTCAATTCATTCTCCAAATTTGAAATTCTCTATAAAAAGAGTTTCAAAAAGGTTAAACATTTCCATTTGCGTCTACAAACTACATCCACAATAGTCACAAAGCAAATTGACTAAAGTTAAACTTATGTCTCTGCAGACATTTGAGAAAATAAAAATCAGAGCTCCTTTCAAAGCTTGGATGGAACTGTCAGCAAGTCCTTCCTACAACAACATGGTAGAGAGTTACATCCATTCATAGCAGAAATGCCCATGCATTTACAGTGGGTGAATCCCCATCTAGATAAGATGAAGTAATCTGCACTACCGAATTAACAGCATGGTCCTTTGGTTAGTAGTCCACCTTGCTTTAAGCCAAGAGAGTTCCTCCTCAAACACATTACTCCTTTCAGACCTCCACGGCAAGGTAGCAACCCATCTCAGGATATAGAACACCCCTGTTTGTTGGTTGTGTTTGGTTTATTCCACCGGCCCTTTGGGTCACCCCCTCTGACAGAATGGTCCACCACAAAGGAGGTGGGTGCGGAGATAAGTAGCAGGGGGCTGAGTTTGTTTATTCTTAAAACAATGGGTTTATGATCCACTCCTCCACAGAAAGGGTGAGAGAAAGACTCCCAGACTTATTTTCCAGGGTGTGGCGACGGAGACTCTGTTCTTTTGGGACGCTAGCAGGAGTGGCCGGTGGACATTTCATTCAACAGTGTCCATGGAGCTCTATAGAAAAGTCTCAACATTTAAATCAGACCACAGCCTTCAGCCTTTATATTACCAGGTTATGTCCTTAACTTTACAGTCGATTGTAAAGTTGGTTGTAAAGTTATACAAATTGTCTCAGTCAACACACACTCCACAGACACTGAGAAAGTGCTCCGTCTTGCCTTTGTTGACAAGGGCTGACAACATATCACCACTGAGAAGAAATCCTCCAACTAAGACGGACATACAAAGCTCCAGTTGAAGCTATGACATCTAAAAGATAACCAAAGTAAGCTGAACAATGGGAGTGACATGTTCTCTGATATATTTGCTCTGACTCAGGCTATGCTATAGAACAGAGCAGCAACAAGAGTGATGAGTGTATGTGGCTACTGAATAGCATCAACGCGGGAGAGTGAAAACTGATGTCTCTCACTTTGTTGAATTGCCCTTTTTCTCCAGGCAACACATTCCAGTCACTAAAGATGGCACAGCATACAAGATCATGTATTCACTGTAAGATACCACAGCTACAAAGAATCTTGGAAAGTTAGTATTCCTCTACGCATGTTACAACATATACACACACACACATTTCCCCCCAACAGGCACTGAGAGTTGTTTGTGGAAGTTATTAGGCCTACTTGAAGGAGTCACATTGCTTCCCCTGTTAGGAAATATCTTAGAGCTTATATCCCAGTTCCCATCTGTGCTATGAATTATTAACTGTTATCGCTCTTGCTGTACAGATAGTTCAGAGCCAAAGCCCCCTGGAAAATCAGATGAGTCACGTCAAGGGGTTTCACTCAACACATTTCAAAATAAACCAAAAATACACACCCTAATCAAGAATTCAATTTCGCATTCTACACAGAGCAAGAATCTAGGCGCTACAGTTTATATACAGAGGCAATAAACAGAAATCTATGTTGCTGATTCAGTTGACGAGTCTCCGGTCAGGAAATGGCAAAATAGCTGAAATTATTGGACAAATACCAACACATGGCCCATGGACAACGTAACATTCTAGAACTTCTTTGGTTCTAGGTTATTATAGTAACTGAAGAACCCCCCCCCCCCCCCCCCCCCCCCCTCCTAGGTGAAGCCAAGCCTGCTAGCTGATCTAAGAACACTGTAGGTGAGCCTCAGTCGTAGGGACCAGAGCCAACAGGTATTAATCACGCCATCAATAACACCATGAAGTGCCACATAGCTTCTCGGAACATACACTGTCACGCTCACCCTGTACATCAATGTAATGTACATCACCCATTTCTTACCAGACACTGTATAACACTGTCCAGCCAGCTAGGAGTCACAGCAACACAGATAATCAGCTCACATTGATTTCATAACATTAGACCATTCGTAACAAAATGTAAAAAACACATGATAAAGTCAACCTCTGCTGTCCATAACATTGTCGAGGTCCACACACCTCTGACAGACAGACGGATGTAGGTATGGTACAGTGGGGAACTCACCGGTAGATGGCTGGGTAGGGGGCATACAGGTACCCATCTTCCAAAGCCCCGCCCCCCCAGCAGAGCAAATAGCGTGCCATGTTGTCCCCAGAGCCCTGCCCCTTTCACACCCAACCACGGCACTCTGCGGTGAGGTAACCCTGCCAGTCAACAGTCTATCCCACTGACCACATGGAATCTCCAGCCACACGCCCGACACTGCTCTCAGCCTGAGCCTAGCAGAGCCTCATGGTGCATTTCCCCTCCTTGGTGTCTGGATACTCGCTCTGCCTTATTTGGCACCCTAATCTGTTGCCGTTACCCTGTTGCTGTCCTCCCCTGCTGTCCCGTCTCTCTTTAACTCTCTCGCTGGCTCGGTCAGTTCCTCCCTCTCCGGCTCCCTGTAGCAAAGATGGTAGACAAATGAAGATAGAAACTCTGTGGCCTGAGTGAAATAAACCACCACAGAGTTTCATACTGTACTGTCTTTGCTTAGTCCATATTTTTTTTAAAGGTCAGTTCCGGTCTACTTAACTGGGTGTGAATGAAATAGCAGCTGGGTCTGGTCTCCTTAGATCATTGAATTTCAGTGGACCAGAAAAAAAACAGTGGGGTGTCTCGCTTCCTCTTCCGTCTCTGCCTGTAGCTCTCAATCTGAACTCTGAAGTATCCAAGCCAGTGTGGACACAGTATGTGGTAATAATTTGGCAGGATCTTTGTTGAACTCAAAGTTACTCGGTCACTCTCAGTCTTTCACTCCCTTCTCTCTGTCAGCATCCGTTGTGTGCCTCTCTCTGCGGATGGCTCATCAGCTGGGCTATTTTCCGCTGCTGGAGAAAGCATGCATTTCCTCTCTCCATGGCTGCAATCCCACCTCCTTTCCCCTCTCTTCTCTTCCTCTCTTTGTCTCCCCTTAACTCCCCTCCCACTTTCTATGTTCCTAACCTATTTTCTGATTTCACATCTGTCAGCTCCCATCTCTCTAAACAAATACACATGTAGCCTATCAGATTTAAATCCCAGTACAGCTTCAGTAAAAGCTCAAGTGTGTCCGTGTTGCAGTAAAGCCAAACAAACGGAAATGAAAGATAATCAAAGTAGCATACAACAATGACATCATACAGACTGATGATACCAGATCTATTCCTTTACTAATAAATCTATTTAGTGTCTACCAAAGAACAGACGTTATGGTTTTACTAATTCATATTTTAAAGTCATTGTTGACATGGCTTCTGGCACATTAAGTAAAGAATCTAGCCAAAGATAAGACTCCTTCCAGACCACTCAGTCTGGCTCTACAACAATGGGTCTCTTGTTGTCTTGCGGATCAAAAGCCAACTGAAGTGAACTTGATTTTCTCAAAGTCAACTTGTAACACTGGACATATCTTTAAATGAGCTTTCGATTCAAATCAAACTGCATTTTGTAGTTTGATCAAAAGACTTTGGAGTTCATGGTGTGACTTGAAAAAGGAGTTGCAGTTAATACTGTAGCCTCCTGTGACTTAATAGTCCAAAAAGAGTGCTCGACCTCACACTCAACTGGCTCTTTTCTATTTTAAAACCATGAAATCACATGGTCCAGGAAGTTAATCTGCGGTTGCCATGGTTACCCAGTATGGCTGGCTGAGCTACATATCTGATTGGCTGCCTTACATGAAAGGCGGTGCAACCAAGGAGCCAGGTGGCATGGCAGAAGGGGTTGGACTGACTTTCAGTGAAAGTAAACACACATGGAAACGCTCACTCACTGAATAGATGGGAAAATACACTGGATATGAGTAAGCCTACACATGAAACACATGTTTTATATAATGTACACGAATACATAAATTAACATTGCACATTCTTCCACTGCAAATCTACCATTCCAGTGTTTTACTTGCTATATTGTATTTACCTCCCCACCATGGCCTTTTTTTGCTTTTACCTCCCTTACCTCACCTCATTTGCTCATATTGTATATAGACTTATTTTTCTACTGTATGTTTTGTTTATTCCATGTGTAACTCTGTGTTGTTGTATGTGTCAAATTGCTATGCTTTATCTTGGCCAGGTCACAGTTGCAAATGAGAACTTGTTCTCAACTAGCCTACCTGGTTAAATAAAGGTGAAATATATATATAAAAATAAAAAAATTAAATACTCAGATTCTCAGGACCCTATTAATATAATTTGTCCTGTAAACGAAGTTAAAATAATTCCATTCTTCCATTCTAGCAATGAAAATAACACCAACTTGCTTATTAGCAACTACATTGTAGAATAATAATGAAGACATAAATTCTATGAAATAACATATGAAATCATGTAGTAACCAAAAAAGTGTTAAATCAAAATATATGTTACATTTGCGATTCTTGAAATAGCCACCCTTTGCCTTGATGACAGCTTTGCACACACTTGACATTCTCTCAACCAGCTTCACTTGGAATGCTTTTCCAACAGTCTTGAAGGATTTTCCACATATGCTGAGCACTTGTTGGCTGCTTTTCCTTCACTCTGCGGTCCAACTCATTCCCCCCCCCCCCCCATCCTCTCATCACAGCCTGGAGGTGTGTTAGGATATTTTCCTGTTGAAAAACAAATGATAGTCCCACTAAGCCAAAACCAGATGGGATGGGGTATCGCTGCAGAATGCTGTGGTAGCCATGCTGGTTGAGTGTGCCTTGAATTCTAAATAAATCACAGACAGTGTCACCAGCAAAGCACCCCCACACCATAACACCTCCTCCTTCATGCTTTACGGTGGGAAATACACATGCGGAGATCATCCGTTCACCCACACCGCGTCTCACAAAGACACAGCGGTTGGAACCAAAAATCTCCAAGAGACCAAAAGGACCGGTCTAATGTCCATTGCTCATGTTTCTTGGCCCAAGCAAGTCTCTTCTTATTATTGGTGTCCTTTAGTAGTGGTTTCTTTGCAGCAATTCAACCATGAAGGCCTGATTCACACAATCTCCCCTGAACAGTTGATGTTGAGATGTGTCTGTTACTTTAACTCTGTGAAGCATTTATTTGGGCTGCAATTTCTGAGGCTGGTAACTCGAATTAACTTATCCTCTGCAGCATCGGTAACTCAGGGTCTTCCATTCCTGTGGCGGTCCTCATGAGAGCCAGTTTCATCACAGCACTTGATGGTTTATGCAACTGCACTTAAACTTTCAAAGTTCTTGAAATGTTCCGTATTGACTGACCTTCATGTATTAAAGTAATGATGGACTGTCATTTCGCTTTGCTTATTTGAGCTGTTCATGCTATAACATGGACTTGGGTCTTTTATCAAATAGGGCTATCTTCTGTATATCACCCCTACTTTGTCACAACACAACTGATTGGCTGAAACACATTAAGAAGGAAAGAAATTCCACAAATTAACTTTTAAGAAGGCACAGCTGTTAATTGAAATGCATTCCAGGTGACGACTTCATGAAGCTGGTTGAGAGAATGCCAAGTGTGAAAAGCTGTCATCAAGGCAAATGGTGGCTATTTGAAGAATCTCAAATATGTTTTGATTTGTTTAACACTTTTTTGGTTACTACATGATTCCATATGTGTTATTTCATAGTTTTAATGTCTTCACTATTATTCCTCAATGTAGAAAATAGTAAAAAATAAAGAAAAACCATTGAATGAGTAGGTGTGTTCAAACCTTAACCAGTGGTATCATACCACTGAGCCCAAATCATTGGACATCATACCACACCACTCAATCCAATACCATGTAACAGACAGTGCTGTACTGGTAATTCATACTTTCTGGATCAACATTCATGGAAAGAAACATTGGCTCTCTGGCCTCATCTAGTGGTACAACTAAATCTCTGCGGATGAGTTCCACAGGCATATAAAGTACTACAGTTTCGTCATTTAGCAGACACTCCTATCCAGAGTGACTTACAGAAGCAATTAGGGTCAACTGCCTTTCTCAAGGGCACAGACAGATTTTTCACCTAGTCGACTCAGGGATTCGAAACAGCGACCTTTTGGTTACTGGCCCAATGTTCTTAACCGCTAGGCTACCTGCTGCCATCTAGATTCGGAGTAGTTAGTACCCAGAGGCTCCTTTCAAACACATATTTAGGAGATATGTCCTAATATAATAGGAACTCTTGAGAATTGAGACACCTAGGACTCATGACCCACTCAGAGGAGCTCAGCGCAGACTCCCCTGAGGTAAATGTGATGGTGTGATGGCATGGCACAGTTAAAGACAGATTGTGGGAAGCATTAGGCCTTCTGAGCTTTGGCGAGTCTGGAGCGTCTCTACATGGTTCGTTCGGTCAGGTCAGCCAGATGCTGATCAAAACAGCTATATACAAAACAGACTATCTGTCAATAATGGAAATGTCAGACCAAACATATGTCACACATGCTTAGATTATAGGCTCTACACTCCAAATGCAATCAAAATAATTGGGAACAACCATTTAAGGGACAACACATGGCATGGGATTTTGTAGGTCATCTAGGAGCAGTAAAGAGAAGTATAACCGAAGCAGCATTAAGCGGTTTACCATTATGAAACAGCATAATAGGATACTATATCTTATAACAGGATCTTCATATAGCAAAATACAGTGAGCCCCAAAAGTATTGGGACAGTGCCAATTTTGATGTTTAATTGAATCATCTTTAATTTGAGGGTATTTTCATCCAGATCGGGTGAACCATTTAGAAAAATCAAGCTTTTGACTCTACAAATTTGCTGGATGCATTTTGCTATCTGTGTTTCAGATCATTTTGTGCCCAATAGAAATGAATGGTAAATATCATACCCCAAAACATGCTAAACTCTCACCATTACAATAACAGAGAGAGGTTAGCGTTTCTTTGGAGATATGATATTTGTGCGTCTGTAACTTTCTCAGTCATCATAATTCACGATTCATCCAGGATTATCCATAATCATGGTAGCATCCACATTCATTTAGAAGTGTTTAGAAACATATTCTATACTTATTTACAATAAAAATTACTACAAATTGACAGAATACATTATTTCTCATTCATTTCTATTGGGCACCAAATAATCTGAAACACAACCAAAACAAACAGCAAATGCATGCAACACATTTGTAGAGTCACAAGCTTGATGCAGTCATTGCGCATTATGAATATGGAACCAAATACTAAAGTTTTTACTACACATAAGTGAATTTGTACAATATACTTGATGGGGGGGGGGGGGGGGGGGCTATGTACAAAAAGTGGTGTCATTTCTAAACGGTTCAGCTGACATGGATGAAAATACCCTCAAATTAAAGCTGACAGTCATTGTCATTGTATCACTTCAAATCCAAAGGCCTGGAGTTCAGAGCCAAAAAACTAAAATGGAGCTCACTGTAGGTGTTGCCACCACCAAACACACAAATGCTCAAGCGATATCACAGCTAAACAATCCTGTAGAGGTTGGTGAAGGGATTGTGACTTTGCGCGTGCATGTTACCACTCCTGCACGGACACAGCAAAGTTGCTGATACAAAACGGTCTAAATTAAGTATACCTTGATGTCCATGCTTTCAGTTGGACTGTTTGTCTGTCACTCACCTAATGAGAGGAAAGTCTAAGTTAGACTTAGTTTTCATTGAGTCTTTCTCCAACCGGGACTTCCCTCCTGAAGTAGAATCCTCAGAGTAGCTGCTGAGCCCGTCTCCTGTGGGGGCCAGGGTGTTCTCAGACCGGACAGGGACAGACACCCTGGGAGGCTCTGGATGGGCCAGGGGGGCAAAACTCAGCTCCGTGATGTGACGCGCACTCTCACAAATCTGGCTCTGGATCTCAGGGGTGAGGGTTGGAAGGTCAAAGGTGAAAACGGGCGGGCCGCTGGAGGTCAAAAGGTCAACGCTGTCCAGGCTGCTGTAGGAGGTGCCCTTAGCCCGGTGAGACTCCACAATGCTCTCAAAGTGGTGGCTGAAGGAGTCCAGGCCATCCGCAGAGATCCTGCGAGGGCTGGTCAATGAGATGGGGGACTTGAGTGCTGAATGGGAATCCGATATGTAGTCCAAAGGACGACTACAAGGGGAAAAAAACATGGGATACTCCTTGACATTTTTTTTTCTACAAGTTCAACAGATCTGTACATTGTTTCAATTAAGACATTTTTGTTTAGATTTGAGGTAGGTACAGGTACTGTAGGTATGAGGTGTTAAACTCATCTCTATATTTGCTTTCAAGGTATGGTGTGTTTGAACAGTGAATGTCTCACCCCTTCATTAGCAGACTGTACGTCTGATTATCCTCATGGGTGGCATGTTGTCTCTTCTTATCCCCCTGCATCCTCACACTGGCCCAGCTCACCACCTCCTCCTCCAGCTCCTCCACCTCTCCGTCAGTGTGGACTATGGTGCTGGCGCTGGAGGCCGAGGTGCCCAGCACGCTGCGATTACTCCCAAAGGCAGAGTCCACTTCCACCTCCTCCTGTTCTCTCTCTCTCTCTGCCTGGGCCTCAGCCTCAGCTAACATTACCTCATCCAGATCTGTTTCCCTATAGCATTTCAGAGGCACCGCATCTAAGTCCGTCTCAGAGTACTTGATGGTTTTCCGGATGATGCCCGTCTTGGGTGAGATGCCAACCACAGCGACTAAGGGTGGAGTCACCAGCTCCACCTCCACCTGCTGGACATTGTGATAGGATAAACTCTGTTCCTCATCATCCAGCCCCCTCCAGTGATTTGTGGGCTTCAGGGGCAGGGAGGAGGGAGGGGTAGGCTTGGGAGACTCGCTGGAGGTGCCCCTAGGAGGGGCTGTAGAGTCTAGGATATCGAAAAAGACAGGACATAAAAGTGAGTATGAATATTGTTTACCAAGATATCTTGCACTTAGTCAAATGGCATGTTCTAAAAACCACAAATAAATCAAACATGTATTGTTCTAAAGACCAGAAGTAAATTTATAGATTGTATTCCATTATGATGGTACAGTGTATTGAGAGGACTGACTACTCTATGAATGTTAGTTTGCAATTTTGTCATGGAAAAACTGGCGCAATGGCATTTTCCAGCCATAACGCCAGGTTCATCAATTTACCTTAACATCAGCTCACTTGCGCTGACGTGGGAGGGGTGGCAATATTTGAGGTGTGTCCTTAAGAACAGGCGCAAAAGTGACAATTTCATGCAGCACTAATGGGAAGTTAAGACCCACAAAAAGCAGATCTTAGCGGTAACGCAGCTGATAACGGCTTGGATTTGGAGAGGGGAAGAGCAGCCTATCCAGCCTTGATGCACAGTACCCATGGAAGGAGAGATATGCCTTTTGTGCCAGTGAATCTCGTATTTCGAAACCGTATGGTTTCCCCCCATTTTGATTAAAAACCAAGCATAGCCTACCCTCCCCTTAATCAAGGCTGGTTTAGCAGTATCGCATAGGTGCATCTTTTAATCCTGGCCATTAGCCAAAAGTAGATCATGAATAAAGAGATTTTAAATGGTCTACTGAGAGTGCTTTGAAATATGAGGTTTTTGCCCTTTTTCATTATTCACATGCTTCCATTTCACTTTTTTCAAGTAAAATGTTGTTTGTTTTTCGTTTCATTTGATTAAAAAACAAACTTAGTCGAAAGATTGACCGTCTATGGGTTTATGGTGAGAACGCACATGGCTCGAAAGTAATGTGATTGCGTCTGCCATTTCTGGAGAAGTGCAAATATGATCTGTCAGATGGTTCCATGATGTTTATAAAACATGACATTTGCGAGCTGTATAACGGTGAGAGGACATGCATCCTTTCTCTTTATATTGGGTCTTTATCAAGCTCCTGTGAAAGGTTTGGATGTGCGTAAAACTCTCCATAGTCTAAGTTGCCTTCTCTGTATTATACGCCCAAGGGCAGCAATTATGGTGACTGTAACTGCATTTAGACATTGTCTATTTAAAACAAAATTGTTGCTTTGTTTTTATTATAATTATACACTGTCTTTTTAGGCCTTATCAATAGCCTAGTGAATTCAATCTTGATTGTTGACTATGCTTGGCATCTCCATACTGCATTTTACAGTAGCCTAGCCCCTATATTAGTATTAATGCTATAGCCTATGTTTAACAATGTATTTCCATATTGAAGCAATGAATCTAGAACAATGTGGACTGCAAACATGTTCAACATATTTAGCAAATATGGTGCAGGCTTTTTAATGAACTAGGTTATAATGGAGTAGATGACAACGCAATACATAAAAGACCAAATAATATACAACTTGAAGCAATCACATATTTAGCAATGGAGCACATTCTGATTGGCTAATGAAGGGCCAAGCCTTGAGACACCCAGAACTTGTTTATTCATCAAAACAGCCCTTTCCCGCCACTGCCAGTTACTGCGCCCATAATTCCGGTTTTGAAAATAGCTCAAATATTTCTGACACCACCAAAACTATAATGCTACCGCTAGCGCTAAGATTTACCATTGCGTTAGGTTTGTTAAAATAGAGCTCATAATATTTTTGTTGCACTAAGTAAAATTACCTGTTCTAAAGACCATGTAAATTTAATAAAATGTATAGATTGTTATTATTATAACGGACAGAAAAAAGATGGAGTAACCCTCCCAAATAAGCCAACATATGTTTTTGCCAAAGTAACAATGTATTTTAAAAAAATAATTAAACTTAATTTTGTTAATTTATTACGTGTCTGAGATTGTTTTAAATGGTATCTGTGAAAGACAAACAATTTAGTGTAAATTGTTAACTTTCTGCTCACTTTATTGCATTAGTGAGCCCTCAAATGATACTTTAGCCTAATTTGCTACATAGGTCATCTGCCTTTTTTGCAATTATTTTCCATTGGACAAAAGATGTAACCCACAAATGTTTGCCAAACTAACAATGTCTTACTCTATTTAAATTATTTTATTTGATTTCAACTAACTTATGTTTTAATTTTGTGAAGACATTCACCGTTTTGGGGCCTATAACACACGGTCTGTGATGAGTACTGTAATTCAATAGTGAATGGTAGAAGATGAGTGATAAAGATAAGGATAAAGAAAATGTAAATCAAACACAAGGGGATAGATTCTCTAAGGTCTAAATTGAATTAACAGGTAAGTACACATTAAATGAAAGACGTGTGAAGCGGAGACGTGTAGACTCTGAACCAGGGGTCGGCAACAGGCAGCTTGAGGGGCTAAAACCGTCCAGCGAGTGATCTTTTGTGGCCCCCAAAGTTTTTAGTAAAATATTTAAATGTTTAAATGATTTAAATTTTTGGTCAAATTTAATTTAGGAAATCAGTTCCCAAGTATTACCACATTTTTTTTTTTTTATGATATATGTGACCGTGTCTCAATATAACCCAGGTATGAAATGATCGTATTTTCAAATACAATCTCTTTTTGGTTTTAGTTGTGGTCAATTTGCAGTGTACAAATTATTAGAATTATGTTCCAGCCCTCTGACCAAAACAGCCCCTGGCTAAATCCATTTGCCTACCCCTGCTCTAAACTATCAATAAAGTGCTGTAACCTTTTGGGTAAACAAAGAAAGTGTTTGTGTTGCAAGAGAAGGAAGCGAGTCAGTCAGAGTTTAAAAAGGACAGCGCTAATGCCAGGCCATGATGGCTCTATAGCCAAATCTAGCCAAAGCTAATTGGATTACAGGAATATTGTGAAGCTAGCTGGTTGTTCACGAGAAGGGGCTGACGAACTAGGAAGTACAAACTAGAGGAGGAGGAGGAGTAAGACAGTGATTAGAGCTCTTTCAGGACAGGACCGCCCACCTTTAGAATCGTGGCAGTCCTCTGTGGGCTGTCCGAATAGGAACTCCCATTTGGCATGGGCAATCCTCTGGGAGTGCAAGGACGGGCCCAGCACAGAGGAGTGGCTGTCCGACTACAACAGATGAAAGACAGGGAGAATGGTTGAGTAGGTGATAAAGTACAATGTACACTTGTAAACAGTCTTTCTTACACACACAATCTCTCGCTCACCCACCTGCATCCCAGAAGCAGTGTCATTGCTCTTCTGGCTGGACTGGCTGGATGTCTCTGGAGAGAGACAGTCCCTCTCTTGCTGACTGTTTTCCTCCAGACTGCCTGTCACTCCACTGGAGCTTTGGGAAGACCCCAGCAATCCGCTATGGTCCTGGGTCTCCCCCCTGTTTACCCCTTGTTTATCCCCCAACACAGCTCCTTCATCCCTCCCCTGTTGCATCAGCTCTTCCTTGGTCAACACACACAATCCATCACCATCAGCAGTCGGATCCTCCCTATTGGACTCATCTTGGTCCGTGACGGACACGTTCTCCCTCCACTGCTGCATCCTGGAGGTCCAGCTGTCTGGTGGCTCCATGTCAAGGCCTATAACCAGGCGCCTGCTGCTCTCCGGGCTGTCCCTTGGACCACCTCTGTCAAAGAGGGTGTCGTACTGTCTCCTATACAGGCCAGGGGAGCCCCGGTCTCCCATGTACTGTGGGGGTTGATGGCGGTGCAGGGTGGGGCTGTCTTTCGCCACCAGCTCAGCTCTCTGCAGCCGAGGGTCTATGATAGGAGTGTGGGACGACGCCACCACTGGGTGCAGCATAGCTGGCATAGTAGGGGAGGAGATGCCTTTCTGCCGTAGGAGGGGGGAGGATTGCCCCGAGCCTTGGCCTGGTCTGGACTCTCTGGAGTGGCATCCAACACTAGGAGACTCCTTTTCTGTCCACCTGTGGTCCTGGAGGTGGGTGTTACTGTTAGCTTCAGGGTGGGGCTGCGCTGGAGAACCCGTGCCCTGGAGGGTGGTATAGGGTTGAGACTTCCTAGAGAGGTAGCCAGGCCTGGGGCTCTCTGACTTAGCCGAGTCAGCCTGGAACGGGGTGGGGGAGGGAGTCCTCCTGTCCATGAGGATGTTGGGAAGCTTGGTAACCTCCGCTGCCAGCTTACGGGCCATGTCAGGGCTAGAGGCCTGGAAGATACTTCTGCTGCCACTGGTCTGGTTCAATCCCTCTCCCAGCTTGCTGCCATTTGACTGATCTGACGGTTTGGAGTTGACCTTGTTGGGTAAGCAGTGGCTATCGCTAGGAGTGTGGCTGCTGGTTTGGCTGCTAGTCCTCTGGTTGCAAGAGGCTGAGGTGCTGGTAGACATGCTTGCTGGTATGTCATGCTGGATTGCAGTGGGCCTCCCTGTAGGTAAAGGCGGGCGGAACTTGGAGGACAAGCTGGGGCTCTCGTCCCCCAGGCCTGGCCTGTGGTTATGGACACCATAGTGGTGGCGAACACTGGAGGGGGACATGGTGTATTTATAGTAGGACTGCCTGGCTTGAACGAAGAGCTGGTCAGAAGCTGGGCTTCTGGTGAGGCCATTTAAACCGTGGTTCCTGTCTGGGTCTATGAGGTGTGGATTGACGGGCAGTGTTTTGGTACCCTGAGGCAGGACTGGGGACCCAACCCAGGACTTGCAGCGGAGCTGCTGCTGGTAGTGCGGGGGAAAGCTGTGGCTCTGGTCTGGGCTGTAGGCTGCCAGTCTGCGCCTCAGTTCCGGGGAGCCAAATTCCTCCATGGCCCTGTAGGTGGCTTCTCTGGCTACAGTGTCCAGAGTGGCCCTGCGGAGACAGGGGGAGCCCTTGGGGGACAGTTTGGGGCTGGAGCTACCGGAGGGCTGCCAGCTGTCCGACCACACAGGGTCACTAAGCCTCTTCCTGAGGTGGGCAGGCAGATACCTCTCCTCCATTCCTCTACTGAAGGGGTTCTCAGGTATACTTTGACACAAAGCACTGCAGGGGCTGTCCACAGACTTAATGCTGGCTTTCTCTATGTAGCTAAAGCTGACCACAGAGCGCTTGCCCTCATCCCCCACACCAGAGCTATTGTAGAACCTGCACCCACTGGTTGGAGGGGAGGGGGCAGTTATTATCCCAGAGGAGGCAGGGGATAGGGGCACCCTCCCGTGGTAGTGCTCAATGTCTGAGGAGCGGGTGCGCACCAGAGTTCCATGCTGCGGCCCGTTGGGTGCAGGCTGGAGAGTGGAGAGCAGTTGACCAGTCCCCTCGTAAGGCAGACTCTGCCTATGGTGTTGTCCGGTGTTGTCCGGTAGGTCCAGCTGGAAACTGACAGAGTGTCTAGAGGAGGACTTGGAGGGGGTGAGGCTGGGACTGCTGCCCCCAACATTATGCACCACTCCTGGGGACATGGAGGTTTGGCTGGGGGTGGAGGTGCAGGTACAGGTGGAGTGGCTGGAGGTGCGCTGGGACTGAGGTAGGATGTCCGGCTCTTGGAGCACTAGTGGGTGAATCCCCTCCACACCACCCCCCAACTCCTTCCTTTCTTCCTCCTCCTCCGGGACAGACCTCACCTCCACATACAGGTGCAAGATCTTGCCAGACTGAGACATGGTCCCCACACTGGCCTCAGTACAGGCCTCTGTCTCTTTCTTCTTGTTTGTCTCCTAAGCTTCCTTTCTAACACAAAATGAAACAAAAAATGGGTCCATTTGGTGAGGGTCAGTAAGCTGGAGGATGATTGGCAGGTCTGTTCGCCATGCTGCTCTGCTCATCTTCTTTTCACTGTCAAAGAGAAAGAGAGAAGGACATATTAGGAACATGTTATTTTAAAAAAGACAATAAAACAAATGTACACGAAATGATATCAAAGACTGTTTCTGAATTCAGAATCCATCTTTGTAACCTGAGGTGATACTGTCATGCCATTGTCTACCAGTCACGCCATGACACCACAGTCTAGGGATGCGTTCCCCTGAACCCCTGGGCGGGTGACTGTAAGCAAAACAGATATCGATAATAGCTTTACTCCCAGTCATTCTGACCGAGGTTAAAGGTTGTGAACTTGTGCATCTGAAATGTAAAACCTATACATTTAGGCCTACTCACAAAAAAATACTATAGTATACTACGGGACTGTATTGTAGTATTAAAGAAAGTATTAATCTACTGGACAAAATACTCAGAGCAAATTTTCCATAATCTGTAGGTAGGTAGGACTGAAGTCTGAATCAACAGTTCAGAGCTTCAGCTCTTTTTTTAATAACTTGTAGGGAAGACAATATACAGCCCATACTCCAAAAAACATGTCCTGCAGGCTCTAGTTTTGTCTTATCTTGATTATTGTTCAGTCGTGTGGTCAAGTGGTGCAAGGAAAGGCCAAGTTAAGCTGCAGCTGGCCCAGAACAGAGCAGCACGTCTTGCTCTTCATTGTAATCAGAGCGCTGATATAAATACTATGCATGCCAGTCTCTCTTGGCTAAGAGTTGAGCGGAGACTGACTGCATCACTTATTTTTATAAGAAATAAGAAAATTCCAAATTGTTTGCATAGTCAACTTACACACAGCTCTGACACACACACTTTCCCCACCAGACATGCCACCAGGGGTCTTTTCACAGTCCCCAAATCCAGAACAAATTCAAGAAAGCGTACAGTATTATATAGAGCCATTATTGCGTGGAACTAAGTTCCATCTCATATTGCTCAATTAAACAGCAAACCTGGTTAAAAAAAACAACAGATAAAGCAAAACTTAAAGGCACAAAGCCTCTCCCCTATTTAAACAAAACAAATAGTTGGTGTGTATGTATTCATATGTAGGCCTTTCTTAAATTGATGTAGTTCTGTCCTTCCCTATTAACGTTCTGTATTATGTCATGTTTCATGTCGTGTGGACCCCAGGAAGAGTAGCTGCTGCTTTCGCAACAGCTAATGGGGAGCTTAATAAAATACCAAATATATGGTCTATACTTGCCATGTAGGTTTCTGACTAATGGGTGGCACAAATTGGGATTTGGGGACAGGAAAGGGCAGGGTACAGTATATGCTAATTAAACACTATAGTAATTACTGTAGTGTTTTGCAAACTGTAGTGTTTTTGCTAACATTACTGTGGTATTTACTTTGTTTTTGTAGTATTTTACAGTAGACTATAACATTCTATAGTAAGTACTACACATGATTGAGGTATTTAAAAAAAAAAACATTTAACCTTTATTTAACTAGACAAGTCAGCTTGAAGGTCAACGTGATGGTATACTACAGTGTGTAGTATAGTATTCTACAGAATTCTATAGTAAGTACTATAGTATTTTTTATGTGGGTTGGACATAGCCAGAAATAGTAATGGTATCATAAGTGATGACGGTAAACAGTTGATTATGATACAGTACAGCTCTTGCTTGGATGGTTGTATCTGTGATAAGACTCCACTAATGTGTCTGATTGCTTGTTGGCCACAGGCCTGTTAGCTTTGATTAATCCAACAGAGCTCTATCTTCACAGGTGAAGGATCCTTGAACTTTAAGGCTCAGAATGAAGCAAAACAAGCGAGAACAGCAGGCAGACAAGTTACTACTTTTACACAAAACATTCCAAGTGTTTTGTTATCAATCCAAATCAGTAGTCAGTCAAGTTCACACTTACCACGTCCTCAATCTAGAATAGCAAGTGTAAAATTCCCTCAGTTTGTTTGAGTACACAGATACCAGAGAGAAGCAACTAATTCTGATGTCAAAATTGATATAATATTTGGGGAAATTCTAAAGTGGCTCTAACAGGGTCAGCCTCTTAAAATATTTTCCTTTATGCACTGTGTCAGAGGTCATGGGCCCACCTGAGGAGGAACTTGTTCACTCTGTTGTCTCAGTCACGGCAGGACAGTCATCACCCTACAAATCATGAGGAGCAGGAAGACCCCAACCGTTGCCACTGCTAGCACACTGCTCTAATATTAGGACCAAACTCTTTAGTCCTTTAAAAACCTGCTGTATGTAAAATATTGGGCGCTATTGTTTGGAAAAGAAATAAATGTGACTCTGGATGACAACATAATGATGTTTGTTTCCAACATTAGGGCTGTTTAGCTAAAGAAGTTAAATCCGCTTTGTGTTTTGTTTCCTTGCCACGATACTATGTATCGCAATATTGGTATCGTCCTGGCCCTAGTTGTCAGTCTGATCCTCACACACCACATGTACAGACACTCAGACACCAGTGATCAGTGTAGCAGGTAGAGAGAAATATCCTTTTACCTCTCCCACTGCTGTTCCTGAAAAAGTCTCTCTCCTACTTTGCTTCATTGACACTATACCAGTAAGACAGTAGTTACCAAGGGCAGACAAAGGTAACTAAGGCAAAGTAATGAATATGTCTCATTTAGTTTGAAAAGATCATGTTTTTTTGTCTGGAAATCAACAAACAATCGTCTCCCATTTCAGCAAGAACTAAAAGTGTATCTCCCATCTTTATGTAGGCCTTGAAATAGCCTTTGGGAATTAGCGCCAGTGATCCAAATCATCTCAGACCCTAAACACACATGCATGCACACACACAACACACACACACAGCAGGTGATAACTATCTGAGATCCCAGGGAAGAAGCAGGGTTGTGCCATGACTTTCCTGGGAGAGTTTGTTCATTTGTTTCATTTGTTCATTTAGCAAACAAGACATCTCATACTACTATGGCTGACGGTGTAAAACACATTTCACTGCACCTATCTGGTGTGTGACAATACAATACATTTTTTTCTGTGCCTTTATCACAGTCAACACACCTATATTTTAGCTTGAATTAGCTTTAAAAATGCTACATTTTCTCTCAGCCTCATGGCAGAATGTGTAGAATAGCATGAGATGAGCTATAAAACTGCATTTTCCTCTCTGCCCCATGCAAAATGTGTAGAATTACAGGAAATTTTCTTTAAAACAGCAAAAAGAAATGCAGCCTTGTGGCAAAATGAGTAGAATAACATCTGATTAGCTATAAAACTGCACATTTTTATTTTTGCCCCATGGCTAAATGTGTAAAATTGCAGGAAGTTAGCTGCAAGTGTACACATTTTTTTGTTGTACACAGATAGATGCACATTGACACAAACACATGCTCAGAGGTATTCTGAGGTGTCTGTGATAAATGCATTTGGTGATTGTGAACCTGTTGAATTGCAGTTATTTGACTGTCTTGCTAATCCTAATACCCAGCACCATTTATCCTCATATTTTGTGCCGTTGAGGTTCCTGAGCCTCCCTTTGCAGTTTCACTTTGAGCCATGTACAACATTGCTGTTTGAGAACACAATACATACAGTTGGTCACAACAGCTATCCCTACACACTGGTCAATCAAGGTGAGTAAGGTTGTGTGTTAACTACAGAACACATGGAGAGGCGATGAAGAGTCAAGTCACAGGACAAATTGCAAGTTAAAACTATCTGTGAATGCAAAGGTAACTGACAACAACCTGAAATGGACACCTATTTGTTTAATAGAACCACTGGGTCATATGCCCACCAACCTGAAAAAGTTAAGCCCAAATAACTTCTGTCTGGCTGGCCCAAGAAGTTTTGTTGTTCCTATGCATGTAAAATGAATGCTACTTCCACTACTAAATCTGTAGTGTGGTTATTTCTTCATCAAATTACACAACAAGGTTAACTCACTGTACTTGAGACAGGGGCCAGGGCCAGGGCCCGTGCTTATGTTATTGGATACGTCTGGCAGGAGTCAGACATAGTTAAGTTAGTTGGGCCCGTATGAAGTGGAATAAATCCAGAGGACAACAACCAGACTGCTGGACATTATTACAGCCAGGAGACGGTATTAACATTTTCATTTTATTGCTTTAAAAAAAATGTCCGATCCATTTCCTTTCATCCAATTCAAACCCCAATTATCACGCATATCAAATCTCCCCTGATGACCAGAAAGAATTACATTTTAAAAAATGACTCGCTCCTAAAAAGGAACACCTAAAAAAAATCATGTCTGTGTTTTGAGTTTTTCACAGACTAGAAAGCAAGTTTACAATTTAAAAATACATTTGTCAATTCTGGTCAATTAGAAAACCGTTAACATATCAAAGTATTTCTAAAACCAGGAGACCAAGACATTTATATTAACATCGCACGGCCACATGTTGAACAAGGCACACAGAGTAGATTACAACCTCATAACACTTGAGGATCAACATGTACCCCCCGCCCCTCCGTTCTCTCTCACACTCGCTCATATTAAAAACACACACGATGGAACACACTTACACCCTGATGAGCAGGGTACTTAGGCCTACTTTTTCTGTACTCAGACTAATAGGATTCCCCACCCCCCCCATTTTTGTTCATCCTACAGACACACACTGTACACATAGCATCTGCTATCCCCCGAGTGGCAGCAGCAGTCTGGGGCTGCCTCCCTCTCTCTCCACCTCATCTGGCTTTCTCCTCGTCTCCCCTTCTCCTCTTTGCCACCTCTAGACTCACAGTGGCTGTCCGCTTTGCCAGCTCATCCATACTGGATTTACGCCTCCCTCCTCCTCCCCCCCTCCAGACCTGCCTAAGTCCAATAGAGCTCCGTCTTCCACGTCCTGCCACTCATGGTGCTTTGTCCCGCCCTTTAGGAAGAGTGCTCGACCAATCAGATCCCTTGATCCAGTGCTGTGTAAAGTAGTCCGTTTAGCACTAACAGATGGTGAAGGACCATGCAGCTTATAGTTGCTGGGGCGGTAACAAGGTCAGAGGGGACTGGGGCTCTCTTATTCAGAGGATAGAAACTAATTTGGCTAATTTGAGTCATAGGGGCTAACAGTTGTGAACCTCTGAGGAAAAACAAGAATAAACAAATTCGAGGCATCACCTACACTCTCACGCTTGGACAGACAGTTTCTCTACCCTCTGATAACCCTACTAGTACTCTCTCTAGGTATCAACACTTACAGGCTAGCTGTATCATGCCTACTGTACCTCACTAGGAGGTTCTGGACTTGGAAATTGTATGTAATAAATTCTGTCAATCAAGTTTGATGACAGATAAATAGCAGAGCAGAGTCCATGTAAGTTATTTTCTCACTGCCTCATGGAAGTGACAGCTTAACAAATGGCACCCCACTGTATTGTTCCCCCCCCCACCCCACTCTATTTTCTGTGGTTTGGCTACAGTTAGGAGTGAATTTCCACAGCTTCCCCAGTCAATCTCCTCCTGGCTGGTGTCCGATCCGTCCAGACAAGAATGAGGGGAAAGGTCTGTGTCTGCTTTTCCTCCCCGGGATTTGTCTTTCCAGACAGAGAGCTTACCCCGACAACGCGCTCGGAAAACAAGCTTTACAAATGGTGATCTTTAAGTTTCAAGTTAATGTCACGTGCACAAGTGCAGTCAAATGCCTTTCTTGCAAGCTCTAAACCCAATAATGCAGTAATCAATGTAGTAATAAAAATAACATAAGGTAGAACAAAAACACAAAAGAAATTGAAATAAGAAGAACATGAGAAAGTAAGTAAGCTATGTACAGGGTCTTAATAAGCGGTTGCTGTAAATGGTCTTGTGGCTTCCTGTAGGTTAAATGTGAATGGTTTGACTTCAATGGGCTTACGCTAAGGGGGTTTCAGAGTCTCCTCAGACACAAACACAAAGTCAGATTGCAAAACAAGGGAGCAGCAATGGAGCCTATAAACAGCTGAGACTAATTCACTTGAGACAGATTCAATTTCATGTCACAAGACTGAACATAAAGTCAAATTGTACGTAGCCATATCTTAATATTTTTACCCAACAGCAGCTAAGCATAAGCAGATAACGTCAATGTACAGTATGGAAAATATCAGCCCCTTACTCACCAAGATTGTAATCACCCGCAGTCATTAGTTGAACGCCCTACTCTTAATTACAGTCACATCCACTGACCATGCAGAGTCAGCTGTGGTTTTATCTGGGGACAGTTTAAAAGCACTATCTGAAAAAAATCATCACTGAGGGAATGCCCCCGTGGGAATGCCCCCGCGTAGCTATAGGACATCAGAAAGTTGTGGCCCTGAAATCCCACTTTATGCACTGGCAGACACATCGATGTCTCATATGCTTAACCAAGTGCCTTACACAGTCAGATCAATCTTGGCTGGAGAATGGCACAATGCACTACCTCTGTTGGCACAATCTATTCTCTGGCTGCAGTGGGGAGCCTGGGGACATGGGGGAAAAGGGAAGAGGGGACATTTTTAGAATACATTCAGTCCATCATCTCTAGGTGACAATACAACTTTGATTCCACCAACAAATACCATCCAGTTGTTCTTTGATTTCAGCAGAAATGTGGTTCCTACAACACACACTATAATGAAGCAATAGCAGGGTAAAGAAAACAGGTATGTCATGAACCAATAAGGACTTCTGAAATATCACGGCCTCAGCATTAAAGCTGGGTCATGGGTTCCTGTGTCTGTGACTGTCTGTCGGGCATGCCCACTACGCATATCAGCCAAGCAGCATCTGCATGAATCATTATGCCCACACAGTGGGGGGGGGGGGGGGGGGGGGGGGGTGAGCGGAGAGGTGGACTCACTTGAAACAGCGTCAGAGCAGAAAGAGAGTAGAATTGATGAGGTAAGATGTAGGAAGGACAGAGTGTGTGTGTGAGAGACCCAGAAGTATCATGCAACAGCCTTACTGACAGAGTAGCACCTGGGACAACCCACTGGGCACAAACTGGTTGAACCAATGTTGTTTCAATGTCATTTGTCATCGTAGTGTGATGTGGAATCTATGTAGAAAATACATTGGATTTGAAAAAAGTAATCAACTGTTGTTTTGAAGGGGAAATGTGTCGTCATCATCATCCTGGTAAACAAATTTCAACATTTGTATATATTTTTTTGAATTTGTACCTTTAAAAACATCCGATATTCAACATTATAAATACTTTAAAAAGAGCTATAGGCTGGCCAGCAACTAATACTGGAGAATTGGTCTATCGACTCCTGCTAACCTTTGGTCTCCGATCCAGGGTTTTAACCAAGCCCTGCCATGCTTAGCTATTATATCTGTCACTGACTATTACCAATGTGCTATCGTGAGAATGATTTTGTAAGTGGAGATCTCTCAACACGAAATAAACTCCCTGTTGCTTTCTAAGTAATTCCATATGGTGGGTTTAACATAGCAAATAAAATGTGACCATACTTTATCACCGATATATCATCAATGATGCTATTTAGGCCTTTATAGGATTTGCAAAGGCATCAACAGCTATTGTTTATATTCAAACCTGAAATCAACTAAAAAATAGACAATGCAATAGGCCTAGGGTTTCAAGCTCTGGTTGATTTAAATTGTAATTATCTTTAGTGATATTGAATTGTGTAGGACTAAATCAAATCAAACTTAATTTCAAGTACATTTAAAGATTGATTTGACTTAGTCCTAGTCTAACTTCGATTTTTGGTTGAGAAGTGAATCGAACATATCAATTAATAATTTGTAGACGAACTGGAATTCAAGCCAGACTAAGTCAGTGGCACAGAAGGAACAATCCAAGCAGAAGATAAATCTCTTTCAAATGTTGATATTTGATAGCGTTCACAAACAAAACCAATACAATATGACTTTTGTACAATAAATAGCATAAGACTATTTTAGAAAGGTATGTACAGTTGAAGTCGGAAGTTTTACATACACTTAGGTTGGAGTCATTAAAACTCGTTTTTCAACCACTCCACAAATTTCTTGTTAACAAACTATAGTTTTGGCAAGTCGGTTAGGACATCTACTTTATGCATGACATAAGTCATTTTTCCAACAATTGTTTACAGACAGATTATTTCACTTATTATTCACTGTATCACAATTCCAGTGGGTCAGAAGTTTACATACGCTAAGTTGACTGTGCCTTTAAACAGCTTGGAAAAATCCAGAAAGTTATGTCATGGCTTTAGAAGCTTCTGAGTCAATTGGATGTGTACCTGTGGATGTATTTCAAGGCCTACCTTCAAACTCAGTGCCTCTTTGCTTGACATCATGAGAAAATCATGAGAAAAGAAATCAGCCAAGACTTCAGAAAAAAAAATTGTAGACTTCCACAAGTCTGTTTCATCCTTGGGAGCAATTTCCAAACGCCTGAAGGTACCACGTTAATCTGTACAAACAATAGTATGCAAGTATAAACACCATGGGACCACGCAGCCGTCATACCGCTCAGGAAGGAGACGCGTTCTGTCTCCTAGAGATTAACGTACTTTGGTAAGAAAAGTGCAAATCAATCCCAGAACAACAGCAAAGGACCTTGTGAAGATGCTGGAGGAAATAGGTAAAAAAGTATCTATATCCACAGTGAAACGAGTCCTATATCAACATAACCTGAAAGGCCGCTCAGCAAGGAAGAAGCCACTGCTCCAAAACCGCCAATAAAAAGCCAGACTACGGTTTGCAACCGCACATGGGGACAAAGACTGTACTTTTTTGAGAAATGTCCTCTGGTCTGATGAAACAAAAATAGAACTGTTTGGCCATAATGACCCTCGTTATGTTTGGAGGAAAAGGGGGAGGCTTGCAAGCCGAAGAAAACCCCATCCCAACCGTGAAGTACGGGGGTGGCAGCATCATGTTGTGGGGGTGCTTTGCTGCAGGAGGGACTGGTGCACTTCACAAAATAGATGGCATCATGAGGATGGAAAATGATGTGGTTGGAAAATGATGTGGATATATTGAAGCAACATCTCAAGACATCAATCAGGAAGTTAAAGCTTGGTCGCAAATGGGTCTTCCAAATGGACAATAACCCCAAGCATACTTCCAAAGTTGTGGCAAAATGGCTTAAGGACAACAAAGTCAAGGTATTGGAGTGGCCATCACAAAGCCCTGACCTAACATTTGTGGGCAGAACTGAAAAAGTGCGTGTGAGCAAGGAGGCCTACAGCCCTGACTCAGTTACACCAGCTCTGTCATGGACCAAAATTCACCCAACTTATTGTGGGATGCTTGTGGAAGGCTTCCCAAAACGTTTGACCCAAGTTAAATTGAAAGGCAATGATACCAAATACTAATTGAGTGCATGTAAACTTCTGACCCACTGGGAATGTGATGAAAGAAATTAAAGCTGAAATAAATCATTCGCTCTACTATTATTCTGACATTTCACATTCTTAAAATAAAGTGGTGATCCTAACTGACCTAAGACAGGGAATTTTTACTCGGATTAAATATCAGGAATTGTGAAAAACTGAGTTTAAATGTATTTGGCTAAGGTGTATGTAAACTTCCGACTTCAACTGTAACACATCCATGGCCACATTGAGGTTACTGTAACTATACATTTCTTCTTATGGAATCATATAAAGCATGGTCATTGTGAAGATCTCCAAGACCTGCAATTGCTGTAATAATCTGTGCAGAATCTTGAACGGCATTCATCACTTGCACCATGTACTTTTAATGTAATCTTAACTGCAATCCAGGTCATTTGGTTCTGCTATTAGATGAAGCACAGTGATAACACATGCATCTTTTGTATAAATAAACAAAATATCTGACATTGTATTACCATTTGAACTTTGTTGTGCTTTAAGATGGTTGAAAGCATAGTGATATAACACATTGACAATTCAACTAACTTTTGGCTGTCTTTTGAGTGGGTAAAAATAGGTTGTAATCTCACTGATCAACATCCACTAAATATGACCCAATTATCCACGTTGAAATGACGTGGTGTGCCCAGTGGCAAGGGACTGCAGTCAGTGAAGTGCTGTTTATAGAAACACTGTCATCTGATAGGCTGTAGGAAAGGGAATAGGCCAACTGCCTCTGCACTTCAAAAGGCTCGTCAGACACAGCGATTAGATAGGTACTAAATAGGCTGATATATTCAGATCCATTTTTTTGTGGTTTGTGGACAGCAATGATACCAGGTCGCAACATAGGCTACTAGTTAAAGGCAACAGCTTGACATGGAAGAATGATTGTAAATGACTATCTGGTCGACATATCTGAAACTAAGGAAGATTGCTATGCTCAGTCTTGTAATTCCCTATGGTTGTTGAATGCATTTATTGAAATAATACTTGGGTAGGGATCAGGTGTTTGATTACGAAACAAGTCTGTATTGCCTAAGACTTGCGCAACAAATAACAGATCACTGGAAAGGTATGTCATATTTCAAGATAGGTCTGCAAAGGGGATACCGTAATATAAATAGTTTACAGGTGAGCTCTGGACATTAAAATCTGTCCCAAACAACTAGCACCTGTCCGATGGTCACTCTGCTCTGCGACAGACCTGTAAAGTGATGTTTGGTGAACTGAAGCAGATGGAAATGATATGATTCAACACAAAAGCTATCTTAAAACAGAAAACAATAGGCTATAGCTGGAACAATTCCTGGAGATATCGTTTCATTCATTAATGAAGAGTAACATTGCCAGCCTACAATAACAAGCAGCACTGCAACTTGTCACGGTTCATGAAGGAAGATAGTCACTTACCCCTGCCATTACAAATGCTAACGTTATAAGAAGCTGCAGAATCTAGATAGACACGCGTAGCCGTGTGTACGTTGGCTGCCGTTTATCACCAGTTTCCGCACTGAGAAGGCTGACGTTTTAACCTTGGTTGAAAATGAGCTTTCCATTCACTGCTAAATGGTTCTGAAACTGACAGCTCCTCTGATCCACCTTTACTCCTGACGAGGAGCAACACTCACACGCGCACTTTCTCCTAATGCGAGCATGCTAGAGCTCTTCTCTCCCAGAGCGCATGCTATTTACGCTTCCTTGAAGGAGAGATTACAATACCTTTCAAACGGATTTGAAATCTGTATAATCTAACAGACGGACCACATAGCACCCAAGGCTGTAATACCTTATTTAAAAAATCGCATATAGTAGGTCAACTATTATAGGAAATAATGTGGACATTAGGCTGCTATCTCTTTACCCAATTTGGCGCCAACTGTTTGCTACAATAAGCGTGCGGTTTCCCAATAATTTATATAAAAAAATAAAAAAAGGCTATTTGCAAATTACTGTCCAACATCTGGGTCATAGTTGAAATCCAGAGGGATTGTTCCAATATCCTTATCCTGAAATGGTTGGATTTAACATGAACTCTTCTTCTCTCTAAGTGGGGCATTTTCTCCAAAAAGCACGCCAAAACGTAGGCTGATAGATTTAAAATATATATATATATATTTTCCCTTACGGAAAATGTATCAGCCGCTACAAAAATGTCCATTAATTATAATCCACATTTCCCATTACTGCAGGATTATTTTCCTGTTGTGGGAGACTGGACCAAATGGAGATACTACATCCGTTAAAGAAGGCCAAAAGAATGTGATGGGGTTCATGGGTTTAATCCCTATAACAAGGCACGCAGGGGGGTAGTCAGCCCGTGTATGAATGCGTGGCGTCCTATGTAGAGCTAACTGCAGGACGACACGCACATACACACAACTCTGTCTCTCTCAGTTACAATTTATTTAGAAATGTATTACCTTTGTCAAGCTAACTACGGTTCCAGAAATTACATTTTCCTCAGGAAATGTAGACCTTGGTTGAGTTTAGACACAGAAATAGAAAAGGTAGGATAAACAGCAGTGATCATAGAGGACAGGAGGCATGTTTAAGATTCCACATTCTTCAGGAATGTGGTCCTATGCAGCAGGCACATCAGAAAAATAAACACAAAACTATTGGCACATGTTCACACATACCACACAAAACAATAAATAAATCAGAACAGTTCAACTGACAGATAGAACAGAAACAAATACAACAGAGCATGATTTACCTGCAGCATGTTGCCATGGCTGCTACCTGGGATGAATCATCCACTCTGTCAACATACTAGTAATAATCCCATGCTAATATTCACAGCTATTGCTCAGTGAATTAACCATATTTTTGTACCCATCTCATCCCCTCTATAGCAGTCCAGACATTGCAGAGACCAAATGTAATGTAAGCATCCCTCAAGCAATTCCCTGTCATTCATTCAAAGCTATGATGACACTGCATTACGTTTTGGACATGCTATGAGAGAGGCTTGTGGGCTGAGGGGGCTGGACGGAAACAACCTCACTCGCTTATTAAATCTCCCTCTGTGACCCCTGTTCTACTGTCTCATCATTACACACTTACCACACACTTGTTGTTGTTCCTCTGAGTTCAGCTGAAGGAAAACAGCAGTGAATCATGATACACTATATATACAAAAATATGTGGACACCCCTTCAAATGAGTGGATTTGGCTATTTCAGCCACACCCGTTGCTGACAGATGTGTAAAATCGAGCACACAGCCATGCAATCTCCATAGACAAACATTGGCAGTAGAATGGACTTACTGAACAGCTCAGTGACCTTCAACGTGGCACCGTCATAGGATGCCACCTTTCCAACAAGTCCATTTTTCACATTTCTGCCCTGCTATAGCTGCCCCAGTCAACTCTAAGTGGTGTTATTGTGAAGTGGAAACGTCTATTAGCAACAACGGCTCAGCCGCGAAGTGGTAGGCCACACAAGCTCACAGAGCAGGACCGCAGAGTGCTGAAGCATGTGGAGGGTAAAAATCACCTGTCCTCGGTTGCAACACTCATTACCAATTTACAAACTGCCTCATGATGCAATGTCAGCATAAGAGCTGTTCGTCGGGAGCTTCATGAAATGGGTTTCCATGGCCAAGCAGCCACACACAAGCCTAAGATCACCATGAACAAACCAAGAGTTGGCTGGAGTGGTGTAAAGCTCACCGCCATTGGACTCTGGAGCAGTGGAAACGCGTTCTCTGGAGGGATGAAGCATGCTTCACCATCTGGCAGTCCGACGGACGAATCTGGGTTTGGCGGATGCCAGGAGAATGCTACCTGCCCGAATGCATAGTGCCAACTGTAAAGTTTGGTGGAGGAGGAATAATGGTCTGGGGCTGTTTTTCATGATTTGGGCAAGACCCCTTAGTTCCAGCGAAGGGAAATCTTAACCCTACAGCATACAATGACTTTGTAGACAATTCTGTGATTCCAACTTTGTGGCAACAGTTTGGGGAAGGCCCTTTCCTGTTTCAGCATGACAATGCCCCTGAGTACAAAGCGAGGTCCATACAGAACTGGTTTGTCGAGATTGGTGTGGAAGAACTTGGCTGGCATGCAAAGATCCCTGACCTCAACACCATCGAACACCTTTGGGATGAATTGGAACGCCGACTGCGAGCCAGGCCTAATCGCCCAACTTCAGTGCCAAACCTCACTAATGCTCTTGTGGCTGAATGGAAGCAAGTCCCGCAGCAATGTTCCAACATCTAGTGGAAAGCCTTTCTAGAAGAGTGGAGGCTGTTATAGCAGCAAAGGGGTGACCAACTCTATTAATGCCCATGATTTTGGAATGAGATGTTCGGCGAACAGGTGTCCACATACTTTTGGTCATGTAGTGTATGAAAAAGTGCAAGGCCACTCATAACTCATGGTTTTCCAAATACACCCTCTCATATAAAAACCTACTAAGTCCTGTCCAAAGCCTCCCTCCTTTCTCTCTATCCTTCCATCTGTGCAAGAACTGGTGTGTAGTTTGCTGTGGCCTGTCAAAAGTTTAGTGCTTGGAGAGGGAAACCACCCACGTATAGGTCTCCCTGAACAAACCACCCACACATCAGCCCTGTTTGAACAGTGGTAATGTATATGGTGGGTTCTGCTGCACACCGAGGTGATTCTGATCCAGCCCACAAGCCCAGCAGCTTGGCATGTTGCCTAGAAATCCCATTGTATGGAGCCCATTCCAGCCTTTAAATGTGGACTATTTTTCATCCTCTCTCCTAAAACAGTTTTTCTAAATGCTGTATGTATCCAACAACTGTATTATCCCACTATACCTTCTAATCTCACCACTGTTTCTACACAATAATCCCCAGTTTACAATTGCCGCATTCATCCCCCTCCTCTCCCCTGTAACTATTCCCCAGGTCGTTGCTGCAAATGAGAACGTGTTCTCAGTCAACTTACCTGGTAAAATAATGGTAAAATAAATAAAATAAGGATTCTTGATGAACCAGTCAAATACATTGGCTGACAAAAGCTTTATAGTCTTCTCCAGAAGATGGCAGCCTTTCTCACTTCCATCCCTACCTCTGTCTGTAGTCTGTTTTCCTCCTATATGAGACATTCTCTATCTGAGACAGCAACCTGAGGCTGATGAGGTAAATCCTTTCCAAGGACTATGCTCTTCTGGAAGAATGTTCATTGATAAAAGAGAACCAGGCAAACGACAATGTTTAACTAGGTAGATTCCGCTAGATATTGCTGCATTGTTGGAGCTAGAAACATAAGCACCTCGCTGCACCTGCGAGAACGTGCAGAACTGTGGACTCACCAATAAACCTTGATTTGTGTTGTTCTGCAGTGCATCATCATAGGAAAGTCACAGACACCGTAATAAACTAAAGCTCATTCAAAAGCTATGCCAAAAGGGATGAGTGTCTCAATAGGAGGGTCAAACTAAAGGATGACAGAGAGCAGGCTTTGAAAGATGCTTCGATGCCTGGGGCTTTTTAAAATCATGTACATTATGCCTGGAAGTATTGTCTCCTCACTGGTCTATCCTAAAGGGTTGAAACCTGAGGGTTGCATTAAACTGTTAAACAGTCATTGTATGGGGCTTAGTGACGAGACAGAAAGTGGCAGTCTTCAAAGGTGGCAGTCTCAACGTGATCTTATTTGGAGATTTGATTTCTGTTCCTTCCATTAAATATCACTGGGTTAAAGACGTGGTAGTTGATGCAAACATCAGTCAGCTGAGACTCTGGAGAAAAATACAGACAAAATACATTTAGTACAAAAAAAAAATACATAAATTATAGTGAGGGCAGGGCAGTTACCCATCATTGTCCACGCCCGTATATAATAAGGTTATATTTTTACATAAATTAAATCAGGTGTGAGCAGGACGCTTTTACTAAGGCTCATTCTAACAAACATTAGTTTGGCATCTTCTGGGGATTTAAATCCCAGATAATAAATTCTACATAGACTAGTTCTGTTAAAGCTGTTAGATAGAGAAAGCAAGATCGAAAATGAATGAGACAATGTCATCAAGTATCACTTTCCGAATATGGTTTCGAACAGCAATTCGACGAGCGAGGACTATCGACTGGATGCAGGAAAATTGGTGAGTGAGTAGGCTATGTAATCACATTGTTTGGCTTTCAAAATGATAGTGAATTCACCTTGCTCTTGTGGTCGAACAGGACAGCCAGGTAAAGGTGTCGCCCTTCGTCACTTCCTAAACTGCAGTGTCAAGTTTGTCATGACAATTTCGACATACAGGTTCAGTTAGAGACATAGAGCCTAAGACAAATATTATACAATGTATAGGTAACCTCAAATAAAGGAAACACTTGAGTAAATGAGGGATACAAAGTATATTGAAAGCAGTCGCTTCCACACCAACTTGGTCTTGAAGTATTTCGTATTATTCTGTAAGTAAATCAGACGCTCCATCTAGCATGATTTAAGTTTCGTATGGCATGTATTAAATTGGATGTCCATCCCCTGGTATGATATTCCAATTTGGAAATGTTACGAATTGCAATTTATACAATATATGTTACGGATTCAAATATGTTGTTGCTATTGTTATTTAGCTGGCTAATGTTAGGTCGTTAGGGGAACTAGGTTAAAGGTCTAGACCGAGGTAAAGACAGTTTCAAGTTCGATATTCGACGGATATTCGCGCTTTCAAACCACTTGAGCCACAGACTCCAAATAAGTGTCATGATGTTGGAAAAATTGCGCACAACATTGCACAGGTCTTATTTTCACGATTTAGACATTTATTTGCTTTTCAAAGCTAATAAACATGTGGAAATGTGAGCAGCGTCTTGTATTCCTAGTTGAATTAGTTAGGGAGCGTGAACAAAGTACAAACTTTTTTTACATTCAAATTTCAATAGCTCCTTGGTCATGTGACATACTTCAAGGTCCAGAATGTCCACTGACTACTCTTCTATATTGCACACCCTTTAGTTTGTCAATTTTCATCTCACAAGATTTTACATGAATTTTTCCAAATGTAAAGTTTCAATAGCTCCTAGGTCGTGTGACCTAGTGACTTCAAACAAGGTTCAGAATGTCCACTGAGTGGGCCTACATATTGCACAAGCTTTAGTTTGTCCATTTTCATCTCACATGTTTTTACATGAATTTTTACAAATGTAAAATGTCAATATCTCCTTGGTCATGTGACCTAATTACTTAAAACAAGGTTCAGTATGTCCACTGACTAGCCTTCTATATTGCACACCCTTTAGTTTGTCCATTTAAAAAATGTTTTTTTTTTATCTCACATGGTTTTACACAAATTTTTCAAAATGTAGAATTTCAATAGCTCCTTGGTAATGTGACCTGGTGACTTCAAACAAGGTTCAGAATGTCTACTCAGTGGGACTACACATTGCACACCCTTTAGTTTGTCCATTTTTATCTCGCATGGTTTTACACAAATTTTTAAAAATGTATAATTTCAATAGCTCCTTGGTCATGTGACCTACTGACCTCAAACAAGGTTCAGAATGTCCACAGAATGTCATACCTTCATATTGCACACTGATGTTTATCTACTTTCATCTCATGCTATTAGACTTAAATCTGTATGCTTTGCAGGCCTTCATTTTACATGGGTGTTTTTAAAAAACTTTTAAGTGAACAAATGTTCCATCCTCGCAATAACGATCTTTCACATGGACACTGAAAAGATCCGCAAATGGCTGTATGTGGAATGGATAAAGGACAGGAGAGGTGTTCAAACAGAGGTGCTTAAAGGAGGGCGCACAGGTAGGCCTCATGAAAAACAGTGTTTCATATGCTCTTTTTAATCACAGTAATAGGCAGGGATTTGTCAGTCACAGTGAGCTTGATAACGTGAAAGAATAAGACAAATCCTTCTACGTTGAGAATTAGAACCCAGTTTACATAACCTGATAATGGCTTGATATTTGAGTGCATTCACAACAAGCCACCTGCAGACAACTTACAAAATGCAATATTGCATTTGAGTGTTCGTTTTTCTGATAAATAGTTATTTGATGCATGGCCTATTTCTAACTGGGAAAATAAATTCCTACGTCTTTTGTGAGTAAAATCCTTTTCCCAAAATTGATTTAGGTCCATTTTTGTGAAGAGGTATGAGGGTTGTGATATGGGTCATTTAATAGTAAAATCATTTAGGGATCAATACATTTCTATATTGCTTCCCCAGTATCTGCATGAACCATCAGGCCCAGTGTTTTTGGTTGACCCTGCTGGACAGAAAGAGAAGGAGGAATCGGAACACGCTGCATTCAAATTCAGGTCTTAGTTATTCCATTGTACTGGATCTAAAACATATTAGCATTTTACATACATTCATAAGTGTAATACTTTTTTATGACATACTGTGAAACTCTCTTGGCTGCTGGCTCTGTCACTTTCAGACATGTGCAGAGCAGACTTGAACCTCAGGGGTTCTCTGTAAAGAGAGAGTAATCCAAAAGGCACAGACACACCCCTTGACTTTCAATTGGCAGTGTTGACCTGTATGTATTCTCTCCTGATTGGCTCTGTGGTGCACAGTCTGGCAGTCTGACTAAAGTGCCAGAGGTATGAGGAGAGACATCCTCCTTTGTATTTATGGGAACAAATATTTCCTAACCCTTTGGATCCTATTCTTGGACAGTTAGAAGACACAATGCATCAATGCAAACAAACAAAAAATATTACTAATTACTGTCCATGAGTAACCTCAACCTTATGGGTCTATGGGTGTTTGGGCCAATAAAGTGCCAACGCGATTCTACCACTGACTAGTCTCTCATGCCCCTATGGACGGGGACACAGGGCAATAGTTTTTAATCTAAACCAGCCCCTTTTTACTGGAGTACACTAACCCCTAACTGGGGCTCTTTTCTTGACACATAGTAGCAGTTTACCAGATAACAAGTCAAGAAGAACAAAAAGTAGATTGTTGTAAGGGTGTATTACATCCTGTGCTGACCCCATTGTCATATCCATTCTGGATTCCGAGTGGTAAAATCATAGCTGAAAAATGCCTTTATGTATGTGTATACATTTTCCGCCAAGACAGAACTGCCAAAGGGGGTGGAGTTGCAAACTACTGCAGAGACAGCCTGCAGATTTCTGTCATGCTATCCAGGTCTGTGCCCAAACAGTTCAAGCTTCTACTTTTAACAATCCACCTTTCCAGAAATAAGTCTCTCACTGTTGCCGCTTCTTACAGACCCCCCTCAGCCCCCAACTGCGCCCTGGACACCATATGTGAATTAATTGCCCCCCATTTATCTTCAGAGTTTATACTGTGACATGCTTATCACCCCGGCCATCCTACAATCTAAGCTAGATGCCCTCAATCTCACACAAATTATCAATGAACCTACCAGGTACAACTCCAAATCCGTAAACTCAGGCACCCTCACAGATATCATCCTGACCAACCTGTCCTATAAATACACCTCTGCTGTCTTCAACCAGTATCTCAGCGATCACTGCCTCATTGCCTGCGTCCGTAATGGGTCCGCGGTCAAACGACCACCCCTCATCACAGTCAAACGCTCCCTAAAACACTTCAGCGAGCAGGCTTATCTAATCGACCTGGCCCGGGTATCCTGGAAGGATATTGACCTCATTCCGTCAGTAGAGGATGCCTGGTTATTCTTTAAAAGTGCTTTCTTCACCATCTTAAATAAGCATGCCCCATTCAAAAAATGTATAACCAGGAGCAGATATTGCCCTTGGTTCACTCCAGACCTGACTGCCCTTGACCAGCACAAAAACATCCTGTGGCGTACTGCATTAGCATCGAATAGCCCCCGCGATATGCAACTTTTCAGGGAAGTTAGGAACCAATATACACAGGCAGTTAGGAAAGCAAAGGCTAGCTTTTTCAAACAGAAATGTACATCCTGTAGCACAAACTCCAAAAATTTATTGGACACTGTAAAGTCCATGGAGAATAAGAGCACCTCCTCCCAGCTGCCCACTGCACTGAGGCTAGGAAACACTGTCACCACCGATAAATCTACGATTATCGAGAATTTCAATAAGCATTTTTCTAAGCTGGGCTTGGTTTCCACCTGGCTACCCTACCCCGGTCAACAGCTCTGCACCACCAACAGCAACTTGCCCAAACCTCCCCCATTTCTCCTTCACCCAAATCCAGATAGCCGATGTTCTGAAAGAGCTGCAAAATCTGGACCCCTACAAATCAGCTGGGCTAGACAATCTGGACCCTCTCTTTCTAAAATGATCCACCGCAATTGTTGCAACCCCTATTACTAGCCTGTTCAACCTCTCTTTCGTACCGTCTGAGATCCCCAAAGATTGGAAAGCTGCCGCGGTCATGCCCCTCTTCAAAGGGGGAGACACTCTAGACCCAAACTGTTACAGACCTATATCTACCCTACCCTGCCTTTCTAAGGTCTTCGAATGCCAAGTTACCAAACAGATCACCGACCATTTCGAATCCCACCGTACCTTCCCTGCTATGCAATCTGGTTTCCAAGCTGGTCATGTGTGCACCTCAGCCACGCTCAAGGTCTTAAAAGATATCATAATCGCCATCGACAAAAGACGATACTGTGCAGCCGTATCCATCGACCTGGCCAAGGCTTTCGACTCTGTCAATCACAGCATTCTTGTCGGCAGACTGAACAGCCTTGGTTTCTCAAATGACGGTCTCGCCTGGTTCACCAACTACTTCTCAGCTAGAGTTCAGTGTGTCAAATGGGAGGGCCTGTTGTCCGGACCTCTGCCAGTCTCTATGGGGATGCCACAGGTTTCAATTCTCGAGCCGACTCTCCTCTGTATACATCAATGATGTAGCTCTTGCGGCTTGTGATTCTCTGATCCACCTCTACGCAAACGAAACCATTCTGTATACTTCTGGCCCTTCTTTGGACACTGTGTTAACTAACCTCCAAACGAGCTTCAATGCCATACAACTCTCCTTCCGTGGCCTCCAACTGCTCTTAAATAAAAGTAAAACTAAATGCATGCTCTTCAACCGATATCTGCCCACCCGCATAGCATCATACTCTGGACGGTTCTGACTTAGAATATGTGGACAACTACAAATACCTAGTTGTCTGATTAGACTGTAAACTCTCCTTCCAGACTCATATTAAGCATCTCCAATCCAAAATTAAATCTAGAATTGGATTCCTATTTTGCAACAAAGCATCCTTCACTCATGCTGCCAAACATACCCTCGTAAAACTGACGATCCTTGACTTTGGCAATGTCATTAACAAAATAGCCTCCAACACTCTACTCAGCAAATTGGATGCAGACTATCACAGTGGCATCTGTTTCGTCAACAAAGCCCCATATACTACCCACCACTGCAACCTGTATGCTCTCGTTGGCTGGCCCTCGCTTCATCTTCGTCGCCAAACCCACTGGCTCCAGGTCATCTAAAAGTCCTTGCTAGGTAAAGCCCCGCCTTATCTCAGCTCACTGGTCACCATAGCAGCACCCGTAGCACACGCTCCAGCAGGGGTATATTTCACTGGTCAGGCTTATCTATATTATTATCTATATTTCACTGGTCACCCCCAAAGCCAATTCCTCCTTTTGCAGCCTTTCCTTCCAGTACTCTGCTGCCAATGACTGGAATGAATTGCAAAAATCACTGAAGCTGGAGACTCATGTCTCCCTCACTATCTTTAAGCATCAGCTGTCAGAGCAGCTTACAGATCATTGCACCTGTACGTAGCCCATCTGTAAATAGCACATCCAACTACCTCATCCCCATATTGTTATTTATTTTATTTACATATATTCTCCCCCTCCCCTTTGCACCACAGTATCTCTACTTGCACATTCATCTTCTGCACATCTCACTCCAGTGTTTATTTGCAAAATTGTAATTATTTTGCCACTACGGCCTATTTTTTGCCTTACCTTCCTAATCTTACTTAATTTGCACACACTGTATATAGACTTTTGTATTGTGTTATTGACTGTACATTTGTTTATTCCATGTGTAACTTTGTGTTGTTGTTTGTCACACTGCTTTGCTTAATCTTGGCCAGGGGCCTGTTGCACAAAAGTAGAATTAAGACATCCGGGATAAATGACTCAGCTGAGCTCAATGAAGCCAAAACATGTGCGTCCAGGCTTAATTGGTTGCACAAAGACCAAGCCAGGATGAGCAGACACGGATTCATTAAGCCAGGTGAAACCAATCCTGGATAGGTGCGCGCTCACGGCTCACTCAAATAGACCCCGCCACAGATCACAGATTAACTGATTTACCATGGCAACTAGAGCCGCGTACTTTTCCCCGTCGGAAGCACAAATCCTCATGGAGTCATACGAGGAGGTAAAAGATATAATTAAGAAGAAAGGCAACACCGCCACAGTGATAAAGCAAAGAGAAAAAGCGTGGCAAAGTATTGCAGACCGCCTGAATGCGTAAGTAGTGCACAATTACACAGTCACCGCTCCGCTGAAACATCACAATTACAATTCAAATATTTAATTCACATCTCCAAAAATGCAGTTGTACTGTAATTATGAAACGGTTAAATTTTTAATTGAAATGCACTGCAGATATGAGTGAAATTGTGTAAAGTAACTCCATCACACTGTATAAAGCTATGATAAATTTTGATATTTTTACTGAAAACAAGACAAAAATACCAAGTAATTTTTTGCAGTGTGACTCCATTAAATGTGTGTGTGTGTGTGTGTGTGTGTGTGTAGATTAAACATGAACGGGCCAAAACGGACATGGCAGCAGGTCAAAATCAAATACAAGAACATTCTGCAGAATGGTATGGTCCCTGACTAATATTTAACAAAGCACAAGCATATATTGTACCCAGAAGGTGCCTGCTCACACATTGTCTGTACTGTTTTAGCAGTGAAAAAGAATACCCACAGACAAGGCACGGGTGGTGGGTCACCAAAGGCTGACCTTACCCCAGCAGAGGACATGGCCTTGGAGCTAAATAAAGGCAGGCCCGTCTTAGAGGGGATCCCTGGGGGGAAAGAGACGAGCATAGGTTCCTCCCAAGATGCCACCCGCTTCATTCAAGGTATGTCCTTCCATCTCTACATGGGATACAACCACATTCATATTGAATCAATTTGGACTGTCTGACTTTGGTTTACCTATTGCCTTGCAGTGTCTGGCAGCACTGTGTTCCTGTTAGAGCCACCAGCACAAGCACCAGACGATGCTGATCCAGTGAGTACTCCATCAAAGGCATACTGTAGGCCTGGCATGTCTTGTCTACTAGCTTCAATATGAATCCGATTAAATGTGATAGGGTGAAGGCCCCAGTGCAGCAGCAACAGCACATGATGGAGACGATGATGAGGAGGAGACCATCTCTCTGGATTCCAGAAGGCATGAGGTATCATGTTAAGACTGTGAAAGTACTATTTACTCTACAATGGTGAGGAGTCCTCATCAAAATCAAAAAATCTAATTTCTTTTACAGGACCCAGATGCTATACAGTGGGAAAACCAGCCTGGCAACATAGTGCGTATTAATAAAAGGACACCACATCCTGCCAAATTCCAGCTGCGCTAATTGTATTGTGTTCACAGAGCTCACAAGCTATCAAAGTTGAATGGCAACCACCTCCGGCGCCAAATAGAACTGGCAGACATAGACATTCAGTACAAGAAGAAAAAGATGGAAAATCTTGCACTGGAGTCCGAAATAAAAAAGAGGACAATTAGGAAACTGGACCTTGAAATAAAAAAACTTGAGAGAGAGGTGAGATATGCCTTCAATGTACACTGTATGCTAACTGTAACACAAATGTATTAATCATTATTTTTCTTTCCTCCCCCAGCTCCAAGAAGATGACACAGCTCAAAATAAAAATTAGGTATATTCTCGTAAAGTCAAGTGAGCCATGACATATGAGCTCTTATTGTGAGCACACAGGACGGTGGCATCTTTCTAAGGTTTTTTTATTTTCCCAGCAATCAGTACAACCAAGTCATCGTTATAAGGCATCGCCCTCTTTTGCCCCCCCCCCCAGCACCAGGTGTGGCCACTAGCCTATATGAAGGCCCAAAATTGTGTGTTCCTTTCTGCTCTGACAATGGCATGCCCATTCGTGCGAGAAGTGGTGGATGAAGAAGCACTTGTGCTGAGGAGAGCCTTCAGGCGAGAAAGGGTCTTCAGGGACCGGTTGGACCCACTGGCCTTCCCTGATGACCATCTATATGAAAGATACAGGTTTTCTGCAGATGGCATCAGGTATCTATGCAGACTACTGGGTCCCAGGATTAAGCACCGCACTGCACGGAGCCATGCACTGAGTGTGGAGCAAATGGTTTGTGTGGCCTTGCGCTTTTTTGCTAGTGGAGCCTTCCTGTACTCAGTGGGGGATGCTGAACAAGGCCACAATTTGCCGCACAATAAGGAGTGTGTGTCTGGCTATCAAAGCATTAGCAGATGTCTTCATCTCCTTCCCTGGCCACAGAAGACTCTGTGACATCAAAGAGGAGTTCTATAGGATTGCAGGTAAGAGGATCTACAAATTACAGGACAACTGTTAACACATAGTAGGATACTCATTACTTTGTGTGACAGGTTTCCCCAATGTCATTGGTGCAGTGGACTGCACACACATAAGGATAAAAGCCCCCTCAGGTGCCCTGGAGGCCGATTTTGTGAATAGGAAATCCTTTCACAGCATTAATGTTCAGGTGAACATAACTTTTTGATATTGTCCATTGACGAACACTCTGCATTGCCAGTGATGTGCATTGATTGGTGTAATATTCCTCATCTTATGATTTCAGATGGTCTGCAATGCTGACTGTGTGATCAGCAATGTTGTGGCAAAATGGCCTGGCTCAGTCCATGACTCCAGAATCTTTCGGGCCTCTGAAATCTATCACAAGGTAAGCCACACAACCCCTATTTATAACCATCATGGCTGTGTCAAGAATATCACTGTGTTTATGAGGTAGTAATGATGAGATTTTGTGTTGACAGGTGAATTCTCTGGTGTGTTGCTGGGAGACAGGGGGTATGGCTGCCAGCCTTTTCTCCTGACACCTTTCACAGACCCCCAGGAAGCACAGCAGGCCTACAACCATGCCCATGCCAGGACCAGGGCCAGAGTTGAAATGACCTTTGGCCTCCTGAAGGCACGCTTTCACTGCCTTCACAAATTAAGGGTCAGCCCTGTTAGGGCATGTGATATTACTGTGGCTTGTGCTGTCCTCCACAATGTGGCCTGCCTGAGGAAGGAGAGGGCCCCCAGAGTGCCACCAGCCATGGACTGGGACAATCCGGCAATCTTCCCTGATGACGACAGTGGTCGGCTGCTGAGGGACCAATATGTGTTGAATTATTTTAGTTAGTATGTGTGCTTTCAATTTTGGTTAAATATGTCCTGCGGTGGCAGAGGAATTTGGGTTTTTTTGGGTTTGTTTTTTTACGAATTTGGGCTCTTATGATGTTTGTGCGGTATACTGTGTGTAATACAAGGCTGCAGGGAGGCTACTGCATCCATTCATTTGTCTGTTCAGTTGATGTGTATGGATTTGTCCTGCATTTATTTTAGTGTGCAGACATGCAGGGTGTGTTATATACAGACCTTTGAATGTGTATGTATCATTTTGTATAATATGCTTGGATTCTGTGCTTTCCATCTTGTAGAGTCACTGACTTCAGTTTCGAAAGGAGCTGATGGTTTACCTGCTTTGTTTTGTCCTTATTCAATAAAGGAACATAATGTTACACATTGTGTTTTTATATTCATATGGAATGTGTATTTGTTTATATGACAGAGTACTAGGGCCACACTGAAGAAAAAGGATAAAGTCATACATTTATGAGGCTGGTTCTTTCTGCAGAAAAGCTACATATTGTTTTGATACTTATGACAATGTGATACTTAATATTCTGGCATGTCTTTGTTTATGAAACCATACTGAAGTACAATTTCACGAAATGCCCCACATCTGTCATTTTAACAACTGTCCTCCTTTAAAACAACTGGTTACAATATTATTACTTGTGTTTTTTTTCCCCTCTGTGGCCGTAATATTCTATCATTTTATATATAGCCTTATAGTCTATGGGAAACTGTAAATTATCTAATGATAGCAATATCATCTAAAAATTATTTTTTATCCAAAATCATTGAAATTAATGATCACAAACGTTTAAATAATGACAGTGGGTCTAGTTATATGTGATAACAATGTATAGTGAGCAGTGAAATAACTATTGGTTTCCATTTGTGGTGACTGCTGACTGACATTAGGGATGAGATTAAATAGATCCTGGAATTTAGCCTGGTCTGGAGCAGGCTAGCTCCACAGAATAAATCTCCATGGTAATTTATACCATAACATATCCTCCTGCCCCCTATCCATCTTTAGTGCAACCGGATTACAGATCAATTGAGCCAGGATCACCAAGATATCCTGGCTTAATCCCTTATCCTAGTTTTGTGCAACAGGCCCCAGGTCGCAGTTGTAAATGAGAACTTGTTCTCAACTGGCTTATCTGGTTGAATAAAGGTGAAATAAAAAATACTCTGTGGGAATGTCCGTCCTACATGTAGTGTTGGTACATGGAATATTCCTCAACTGCATATATCATAAATTGCTCTTGCAAATAGAAGTATTATGTACAACAACTGACATTTTCAGATATTATTTTTGGCAAACACACTTTGGTGCTTACAATTCGTTCTCTATTGTCATAGATTTGGTGGGCACTGTCATTTGTGATCTTTGTGATATGACTTTCTTTAAGCACGTACTGATGAAACTGTCACTTAATTTTTTTCCCCTTAAAATCTACAAACGCTCTACAGTCGTGGCCAAAAGTTTTGAGAATGACAAATATTAATTTCCACAAAGTTTGCTGCTTCAGTGTCTTTAGATATTTTTGTCAGATGTTACTATGGAATACTGAAGTATAATTACAAGCATTTCATACGTGTCAAAGGCTTTTATTGACAATTACATGAAGTTGATGCAAAGAGTCAATATTTGCAGTGTTGACCCTTCTTTTTCAAGACCTCTGCAATCCGCCCTGGCATGCTGTCAATTAACTTCTGGGCCACATCCTGACTGATGGCAGCCCATTCTTGCATAATCAATGCTTGGAGTTTGTCAGAATTTGTGGGTTTTTGTTTGTCCACCCGCCTCTTGAGGATTGACCACAAGTTCTCAATGGGATTAAGGTCTGGGGAGTTTCCTGGCCATGGACCTAAAATATTGATGTTTTGTTCCCCGAGCCACTTAGTTATCACTTTTGCCTTATGGCAAGGTGCCCCATCATGCTGGAAAAGGCATTGTTCGTCACCAAACTGTTCTTGGATGGTTGGGAGAAGTTGCTCTCGAGGATGTGTTGGTACCATTCTTTATTCATGGCTGTGTTCTTAGGCAAAATTGTGAGTGGGCCCACTCCCTTGGCTGAGAAGCAACCCCACACATGAATAGTCTCAGGATGCTTTACTGTTGGCATGACACAGGACTGATGGTAGCGCTCACCTTGTCTTCTCCGGACAAGCTTTTTTCCGGATGACCCAAACAATCGAAAAGGGGATTCATCAGAGAAAATGACAGTACCCCGGTCCTCAGCAGTCCAATCCCTGTACCTTTTGCAGAATATCAGTCTGTCCCTGATGTTTTTCCTGGAGAGAAGTGGCTTCTTTGCTGCCCTGTCTTGACACCATGCCATCCTCAAAGTATTTTCCTCACTGTGCGTGCAGTTGCACTCACACCCGCCTGCTGGCATTCCTGAGCAAGCTCTGTACTGGTGGTGTCCCGATGCCGCAGCTGAATCAACTTTAGGAGACGGTCCTGGCGCTTGCTGGACTTTCTTGGGTGACCTGAAGCCTTCTTCACAACAATTGAACCGCTCTCCTTGAAGTTCTTGATGATCCGATAAATGGTTGATTTAGGTGCAATCTTACTGGCAGCAATATCCTTGCCTGTGAAGCCCTTTTTGTGCAAAGCAATGATGACGGCACGTGTTTCCTTGCAGGTAAACAATGGATGACAGAGGAAGAACAATGATTCCAAGCACCAGCCTCCTTTTGAAGCTTCCAGTCTGTTATTCGAACTCAATCAGCATGACAGAGTGATCTCCAGCCTTGTCCTCGTCAACATTCACACCTGTGTTTAAACAGAGAATCACTGACATGATGTCAGCTGGTCCTTTTGTGGCAGGGCTGAAATGCAGTGGAAATGTTTTTTGGGGATTCAGTTCATTTGCATGGCAAAGAGGGACTTTGCAATTCATCTGATCACTCTTCATAACATTCTGGAGTATATGCAAATTGCCATCATACAAACTGAGGCAGCAGACTTTGACACAAATATTCATTTTCATTCTCAACTTTTGGCCACGATTGTACATTTATTCACTCTGTGATAGGGTTAGATCCTATATGCTACTTGTATTGTCCTGTAAAATGGTTCAGTGCCTATAATTTAGGCTGTGTGTAGAATGGGGCATAAAGAAAATGACCTCTACTAATAAATTACTACTAGATTATAGTGATAAGGAAAACAGCATACAAATGTGGGTTGTATATTCATTTGCCTTTAACTAATCATAATTCCATTATTTTTACATAAAAAAAGAGAATACTTCAAAATGAGAAGATCCTGCCATGGAAAAGACGACTGGGCGGACAAAGTGTAAAGGAGAGGAAATAACTCACACCATGCAGCAGGACACCTTCAGCGGTGGGGTCTTTGTAATGCAGGTTTGAAAGTTATATTTTCAATAATGAATGGTTAGCTGTTATGTGACAATTAGGTAAAAAACTATATTTTATTCTTTGGTGTAGATGGCCAATGAAGTTACACAGAACTTCCCCAACATCCCATCCCATCCCCTGTGCCTAGGAATGAAGACAAGAGTTCAACAGAGTAAAGAACACAAACTGTAAGTGCAGTCTTTGTTGTTGAAAATGTATGATATACCCCATCCACACTGAAGAGGCTCTGACATGTACATCAACAAGGGATAAAGAGAAAGTTAACACTGTGAAATGTTTCATACTTAATTGAAGTTAAGTGTCTGTTAACATGTTGGCTTCCTGGCTTCCTGTTAAGGCAAGGGCTGATTTCAAAGTTTTACTTTTAACCTATAAATCGTTACATGGGCTTGCTCCTACCTATCTTTCCGAGTTGGTCCTGCCGTACATACCTACACGTACCCTACAGTCACAAGACGCAGACCTCCTAATTGTCCCTAGAATTTCTAAGCAAACAGCTGGAGGCAGGGCTTTCTCCTATAGATCTCCATTTTTATGGAATAGTCTGCCTACCCATGTGAGAGACGCAGACTCTGTCTCAACCTTTAAGTCTTTACTGAAGACTTATCTCTTCAGTAGGTCATATGATTGAGTGTAGTCTGGCCCAGGAGTGTGAAGGTGAACGGAAAGGCTCTGGAGCAACGAACCGCCCTTGCTGTCTCTGCCTGGCCGGTTCCCCTCTCTCCACTGGGATTCTCTGCCTGGCCGGTTCCCCTCTCCACTGTGATTCTCTGCCTCTAACCCTATTACAGGGGCTGAGTCACTGGCTTACTGGTGCTCTTTCATGCCGTCCCTAGGAGGGGTGCGTCACTTGAGTGGGTTGAGTTACTGACGTGATCTTCCTGTCTGGGTTGGCGCCCCCCTTGGTTTGTGCTGTGGTGGAGATCTTTGTGGGCTATACTCGGACCTTGTCTCAGGATGGTAAGTTGGTGGTTGAAGTATTCCTCTAGTGGTGTGGGGGCTGTGCTTTGGCAAAGTGGGTGGGGTTATATCCTTCCTGTTTGGCCCTGTCCGGGGGTATCATCGGATGGGGCCACAGTGTCTCCTGACCCCTCCTGTCTCAGCCTCCAGTATTTATGCTGCAGTAGTTTGTGTCGGGGGGGCTAGGGTCAGTCTGTTATATCTGGAGTATTTCTCCTGTCTTATCCGATGTCCTGTGTGAATTTAAGTATGCTCTCTCTCTCTTTCTCTCTATGCCTCAGGACTACCTGGCCTGAAGACTCCTTGCTGTCCCCAGTCCACCAAGCCGTGCTGCTGTTCCAGTTTCAACTGTTCTGCCTGCTGCTATGGAACCCTGACCTGTTCACCGGACATGCTACCTGTCCCAGACCTCAACTCTCTAGAGACAGCAGGAGCGGTAGAGATACTCTGAATGATCGGCTATGAAAAGCCAAATGACATTTACTCCTGAGGTGCTGACCTGTTGCACTCTTGACATCCACTGTGATTATTATTTGACCCTGCTGGTCATCTATGAACATTTGAACATCTTGGCCATGTTCTGTTATAATCTCCACCCGGCACAGCCAGAAGAGGACTGGCCACCCCTCATAGCCTGGTTCCTCTCTAGGTTTCTTCCTAGGTTTTGGCCTTTCTAGGGAGTTTTTCCTAGAAAGTGCTTCTACACCTGCATTGCTTGCTGTTTGGGGTTTTAGGCTGGGTTTCTGTACAGCACTTCGAGATATTAGCTGATGTACGAAGGGCTATATAAAATAAACTTGATTTGGTCACATGACCAAGGAGCTATTGAAATTCTACATTTTGAAAAATTATTTTAAAATCTTGTGAGATAAAAATGGACAAACTAAAGGGTGTGTCTATGCCATCGGGTTAGCTACAACCAGTTTTGAAAGTGTTTGGAGTAATGGTTAAAGAGCTATTGAAATGTGAAAAATTTGATTTGTCACTATGTTGATAGTCCCTAACTGCTGTTGGTGGACGTAAGGAATATCTGTCGAATATCCAACCTGAATCTGTCTTTACCTCGGTAAGGTCTAGGGGAAGGACTAGCTAACATGTTTAGACTACTGAACTAAAATATAAACGCAATATGCAACAATTTCAAAGATTGAGTTATAGTTCATATAAGGAAATCAATCAATTGAAATAAATTAATTATGCCCTAATCTGTGGATGTCACATGACTGGGCAGGGGCACAGCAATGGGTGGGTCTTTTTATTAAACATTTATTGGGTGTGGGGGGGTAGATAAGCTTTAATATTATAGGTTCTATCAATTTCATTGTTAGCATAAATTCTAATCCCTTATTATTTTCATTTTCTCTATACTCCCCCCCCCCCCCCCCATACCTTACCTTACCTTAAATTAATGAACAACAATACTTCTACTTACAGATTTTTGCTCACATCTACAGTATCTTAAATAATTATACATATATTGAACAAAAATATATGCAACAACGATTTTACTGGATTACAGTTCATATAAGGAAATCAATCGATTGAAATAAATTCATTAGGCTCTATTCTATGGCTTTTACATGATTGGGCAGGGGTGCAGCCATAGGTGGGCCCGGGAGGGCAAAAGCCCCCCAGTGGGAAGCCAGGCCCAGCCAATCAAAATTAGTTTTTCCCCACAAAAGGGCTTTATTACAGAAATACCCCTCAGTTTCATCAGCTGTCTGGGTGGCTGGTCTCAGAAGATCCCGCAGGTGACGCAGACGGCTGTGGAGGTCCTGGGCTGGTGTGGTCTGCGGTTGTGGCGCCGGTTGGACGTACTGCCAAATTGTCTAAAATGACGTTGGAGGCATTTATGGTAGAGAAATCGACATTAAATTCTCTGGCAACAGCTCTGGTGGACATTCCTGCAGTCAGCATGCCAATTTCACTCCCCCTCAAATTGAAATATCTGTGGCATTGTGTTGTGACAACTGCATTTTAAAGTGGCCATTTATTGTTCCCATCACTAGGTTCACCTGTGTAATGATCATGCTTCTTGATATGCCACAGCTGTCAGGTGGATGGATTATCTTGGCAAAGGAGAAATGCTCACTAACAGGGATGTAAGCAAATTTGTGCACAAAATTTGAGAAATTATCTTTTTGTGTCTACGAAAAAAAATTGGGATTCATTTCAGCTCATGAAACATGGGACCAACCCTTCACGTTGCGTTTTATATTTTTGTCAAAACAAACCATCCCTGTGAACTATGCTTGTGTGCAAAGCTGTGATACAATGCTAATGTAACTTGGATTATTTTGCCACTTGCCCTCTAGTCCAATGCTTAACTCTTTCTCAATTGCAGTATTGTTGGAGCAATTCGAACAGGATGGTACATGCTGCATATCCTCTCCACCAGCGGTTTCAGACAGTCTATATGTGACCAGAGCTTCTACAATGGACCAGTGAGCAAGTTCTGGGCTTATGCCTTTGTCCTGAGCAATGCCCCGGAACTGGGTGAGAACTGGGGTTGGAACTAGCAGGCATCTGTATGATCTTGGCACAAGTGGACAAAATGTCATGTCTAATTAATTTATGGCAAACCATATAACTGGTCTCTTTTGCATAAACCATGCTTTGATATTGATTGAAGATACTGTATGCAGTAAATGTTTGTCTGCATGGCTGGGACCATGACTTTGCCGGTCCTGAAGTATGTCCTCTCCGTGGCCTCCACAGGTGATAGTGTTCATCGTACTCCGTAAGCAGCGGTTGCTCTTCCTGCACTGGTACCACCACGTCACTGTGCTGCTCTACTCCTGGTACTCGTACAAGGACCAGGTGGCTGGTTCATGACCATGAACTACTCACGTACACGTAGTTTACCAGCAGTGAACGGTTTGCTTTCTTTTTCTGAACCTGTCAAGTCACAGCCACACTACATGGTCTGAAGTGTTTACAGAAATATTTATGAAGATTTTGCCTCATCTCGTCACATCCTACAGTCCATGGCATATTACAAGTTTTTTGCTCTTTGTATCAGAAGTTCCAATCTATGCATTTCAACAGGCATATATGTAATGGCACCTCCTGCGAGTTTCTGTTCAAACTGGTGCGATTGGTTTTCATTTTAGTTCCATGGTGCTCTTCTCAACTTGTCAATCGACCAAATAAGCGGGTGTCAGCTGGCATGCCCAACTCCCAATATTTGGAATTTCTAATTAATTACCTTGGATTAGTTTACACCAGCATATCTCACTGAGTGTTTCTTCAGTGTGGGCCTTTGGTTTTTCTGAACTTGTTCCCAAAATTCACCCTGTGAAATACATTATTTGAACTGAGGTATAGTTGTGCTCTGACTCAAGGGAATCCCCCCTGAAAGCAGCTATTTGTGGTGGTCATAATATACATGTTTTTATTAATTTGATCACATGATGGCAGCTGGAATAGTGCCAGAAAAGTCAAACTGGTCTCACTCCACAATTGTTTTTTTTTTGCACCAGAGATGATGCAGTTATTTTTTGTTGTTGTTGGTACTCTTAGAATCTGAGAACATGTTTCACTTTGTCACTTTCTGGCGAGAATGCTGTGTATTGAATGGAATTCCTAACTAAAGTCTGTTCTGTTGTGAATGTCAGGTATTGTCTCCCTCTACCTCCATAAAAGACAAATGTTGTGCTTTAAGTAGCCGGACACTGACTTGGTATCTTGACATGGCTAACTTTATTTGTCTTGCTCTTAATTTAGTTCTGTATGTAACTTACTTTACAAATTCAAGGGGTTGTGCATAAATATGTTTACAGGTTAGTCCCTTTAAAAGCCTAACTGAAGATGTAAAAAAATAAAATAAAAAATGTGCAGAAATGTATTTGGTTAAGATGTGCCAAATGATGCTGAGCCACCCTATGTCAAGATGATGGCCTAGTTTCTCATCTGTAGGTCTTGCCAATGTTGCGCAAATGGACTCCAGCCTATGAATTCTACTGTGGTCCTGATCTGAAGTGTCATGATATGTACTAAATGTTGTAATAGATTATAAAGCTCTTATTTTTGGAATCTCTTTATTTGATTATTTGCTATAACCCTGGTAAACAAGCAAATAACTACCAATGGCAGTAGGAGCAGTCTGTGGAAGACTGACCATTAAGCAGAAGAGGCAACTTCCTCACATCAAAGGGCCTCCTGAGCTGGGCATAAGTTGAGGCCACATTAACTTTTTCTGAGGGCTATGTGAATCAAGCCATACTATTGACTAATCAATTTATTGAGCCTCATTTTCATATTAATCACCCACGGACTGGATCATATTTAAGACCATTCCACCCTGACTAAAGTTGCTGTACGGACCATGCATTGTTTCATGTGATATGATTGCAAATACTACTTTAATGAACTGTAAAGCTGCAGCAAAAACGCTGTGAGGCGCTTTAAGAAGAGCTGGGTTGTGAAAAGAGAAGGGAAAAAAATCATTGGAACGCAAGTCAGGTGCCACTGATAATACTGCCATCGTTGAGGCAGAGGACCTGACGACAGGCCCATCTAGCACTCCAACCATTATCATTAGCTTAGCTAGCGCTTCAAACCGTAGCATTACGGCCTCTGCTGCTTTCGGTGGCACATCAGTACTAACCCGCTAGCAGCAGCGCAGCGGTCGCTGATGTCGTGCGAGAGCTCGGAGAGAAAGATGCAAATTCGGATGCAGAGCCTGATTCAGCCTTTGCTCTTCCAGTCACAAAGATATCAGCATGTTACCTATAGAATGTGTGTTTAAGTGATGATGCAGCATTGTGGTAGGAAGCGCTATCTGACAGGTGTGATCTTGTCAAGGGGCCAGCTCAGATATTTTATTCCCTCAGTGGGGACCCAGTCCCTCCGATTGTGACAACTAAGAACAAGTTATGAAAAACTACCACACGGACATGGTTTGTGTATTCAAGAAGCGCTGATATCACTTTTGGAGAAAAACATTTGAGCAGTTCTGGTTTTCGTTACTGGAAGAATTTCGGGACCAATTTGAAAGCACGTGAGCGTTGTCCTGTCCATTTACAAAACATGGACAGTTGGCGCCACCTTGCGGAAAGATTGAAAACAGGCACAACCATTGATGCAATCAACTGGATTGGCGGCAAGGTGGATCGCATCCTGACCAAGCCCCTGGGAAGTAGTGCTGGCTTGGTTGCTCCGGTTGTTGTCTTCTTCAAAATGTACTAGAGGGGTGGGGTTTAAGTCCTTATTTAATCTCTTGAAGTTATTTTCACCTATCGGCTCTTATTTACGTGTGTGTAGATAGATGGATAACTCGGTTCAGTCAAGGGATGGTGGACTTCCAGCTAGATGGGGAGGTGCTCACATGCATTGCCATCCATGATGACCCAGGTCTATTATCCAGTGAAATTAGGCATCAACTCAGAACTGGAGAGTAAGTACACAGTTTCCAATGTATTTATTTTTCTCTCTCTCTCAAACGGTTGACACAGAGGGACAGCAATCCTCACTAATGATGGTGTGGCAGCCTAGTGGTTAGAGTGTTGGGCCAGTAACCGAAAGGTTGCTAGATCGAATCCCCGAGCTGACAAGGTCAAAATCTGTCGTTCTGCACCTGAACAAGGCACTGTTCCTAGGCTGTCATTGTAAATAAGAATTTGTTCTTCACAATTGTACAATTTAAATGGTCAAATACACTGCATTTCAAACAGTCAGCAATAATCTAATGAAATCAGGACTTGTGAAATTATTCTTAAGCTAAATATAAGTCTTCCACAACCATAATGAAATTATTTTATCAAAATAGCTCAATCTGCTTTAGTGCAATCTGCGATGTGGTTTGTCTGTCTATGAAAATGCCCTTGTTACAGATTTTTATTCAGAACCATGCATAATGCACATTCACTAATAAATGACTCACTTCTTGTAGGAGGCATTATAGAAAATGAACACAGGTTTTGTAAACAATCTCTCAACCACAAGCCCACATGCTAGTGAGTATTTCAAGTTTAGCCAACTTGGATCTATTTGTTAGCTAACAAGGCAGAACAGTTTAATTGTTATGAACACCCTTCTGTCCATCTCCAACTATTTGAACAGCATGCTAGCCTGTCCACTGTTCAGATGGTGAAATCAAGTTGCCTACCTTAGTTCTCAGAATGAGAACTAGTTGCCAATTTCCTATATCATTGTGTTTTATGCTTATTGCACATTTGTAAAACACAGACTAGACAACTAGTAGAACAGTCTTTGGCTAAAATGCTACTACATGGTAGTACCCCAATACAAACTGAGCATTCTTTCACGAGCACACTGTTTTTTACCTACGGTGCATTCATAAAGTATTCAGATCCCTTGACCTTTTCCACATTGGAACCACCAAGACTCTACCTAAAGCTGTCCGCCCGGCCAAACTGAGCAATCAGAGGAGAAGGGCCTTGGTCAGGGAGGTGACCAAGAACCCTATGGTCAATCTGACAGAGATCCTCTGTAAAGATGGGAGAACCTTCCAGAAGGACAACCATCTCTGCAGCACTCCACCAATCAGGCCTTTATGGTAGAGTGGCCCGACAGAAGCCACTCCTCAGTAAAAGGCACGAGAGCCCGCTTGGAGTTTTCCCAAAAGGCACCTAAATACTCTCAGACCATGAGAAACAAGATTCTCTGGTCTGATGAAACCAAGATTGAACTTTGGAGGAAACCTGGCACCATCCCTACGATGACACTAGTCAGGATCGAGGGAAAGATGAACGCCGCAAAGTACAGAGATCCTTGATGAAAACCTGCGCCAGAGTGCAAAAGACCTCAGACTGGGGCAAAGGTTCACCTTCCAACAGGACAACAACCCTAAGCACACAGTTAAGACAACCCAGGAGTGGCTTTGGGCCAAGTTTCAGAATGTCCTTAAGTGGTCCAGCCAGAGCCCAGACTTGAACCTGATCGAACATCTCTGGAGAGACCTGAAAATAGTTGTGCAGCGGACCTCCCCATCCAACCTGACAGAGCTTGAGAGGATTTGCAGAGAAGAATGGAAGAAACTCCCCAAATACAGATGTGCCAGGCTTGTAGCGTCATACCCAAGAAGACTCAAGGCTGTAATCGCTGACAAAGGCGCTTCAACAAAGTCCGTTTAAAAAAATATATATATACACGCACAAACATTAATATATTTTTTTTAAACAATGTTTTTTGCTTTGTCATTATGGGGTATTGTGTGTAGATTAATCAGGGGAAATTTAATTTAATCCATTTTAGAATAAGGCTGTAATGTAACAAAATGCGGAAAAAGTCAAGGGGTCTGAATACTTTCCGAACGCACTGTACATGCATGGGTATTGCTCGAAGCCACATTAGCCTATCCATAAGCCCAAACAAAGAAAACCATGTTTCCAGGTATACTTGTGGGTGAGTCAACTTTTAACATTATTTCATATGATTTAATACATTGACAAAGTGTACTCCATTTGAAGTAGAAATAAAACATTTGGGATTACATTAAACAAATTGTTTAAAGGCCCAGTGAGGTTGGAATAATACTGTGAAAATGCCCTTTTAGTGTAAGAGCTGCAGGGCCATGCAAAGACCTTTCAGGGGGCACTTTCATAATTCACATCTCAAAATACCAAATTTAAGCGGAAATGTAAGCATTTTTTAGCATTTACAGTATAGGCCTATTTATTTCTAGTCTGACAACTCACAATAAATTCTTCCACTGCTTGGTCGTTCGCTTCATACATCGAGAGCAATAGTAATGGCATCTTTTTGTAGGCACTATCTCCACCATGGTTCGTTGGACAAAGCCTATGGGAAAATTGAGTTTTTGTAGGGTTTGTGGATAGACGGCAGACATAAGGTCTGCGGTAAACACAGGATCTCTTATGTTTTGTTCTATGAGATAATCTTCATCAGCTAACATCACTTTGTGAATTTTGAAGCATTTATGTAATTTATATAGGCACAAAGCACATAGTTAACATGATATTTATGAATTATGAAGCCTGACTGGTATCTCATAGAACAAAACGTAAGATCTGAGCCTGTGTTATCAGAGCTTATTTTCAACGTTTATCCCAAAATTCTTTTCTCCATTAACTTTCCCCATAGGGATGGCTGAACAAACCACAGGTAACTAATTGCCAGGTTTGAGGACAAGCTGGTGAGCAATATTGGCAACTTTATTTGTAGTCAACTTTGTTCTGAGATCACAGAGACAGATAAACCATTCTGTGTTTAGCAGAGATCTTCTGTGTAGAATGTGATGCGGGAGGGGAAAAAAATAATCTAACGATGCACTCATTTACTTTTCTTATGGGGGGGGGGGGGGTAGATCAGCTTTAATATTGCAAATAGAATCTACAATCTATCAATGTAATTGTTTGAATAATTTCTAATCCCCTTTATTTAAAAAATTAATTCTCTATACTTTTTTTCTCCCCGACCATCCCTACCCTAATCGGAGAAAACTAATGGATAAGCTTCAATGAGAGCTTCAAGTTCCTTGTTGTCCACATCACCAACGAACGATCATGGTTCAAACACACCAAGACAGTCTTGAAGAGGGCACGACAACGCCTATTTCCCCTCAGGAGACTGAAAAGATTTGGCATGGGTCCTCAGATCCTCAAAAAAGTTCTACAACTGCACCATCGAGAGCATCCTGACTGGTTGCATCTCCGCCTGGTGCTCGGCCTCTGACCGCAAAGCACAACAGAGAGTAGGGCGTGCGGCCCAGTACATCACGAGGGTCAAGCTTCCTGCCATCCAGGACCTCTATACCAGGCGGTGTTAGAAGAAGGTCCTAAAAATTGCCAAAGACTCCAGCCACTCTGATCATATACTGTTCCTCTGCTACCGCACAGCAAGCGGTGCCGGAGTACCAAGTCTAGGTCCAAAAGGCTTCTTAACAGCTTTGAGCCCCAAGCCATAAGACTCCTGAACAGCTAATCAAATGGCTACCCAGACTATTTGCATTGTTGAAAATAACTTTTGCCCATCTTATGACAGATTCTCCAAAGTCTAACAAACGCACTTCGCTGTTCTATGAATGGTCTGAGGCAGGCGTTAGATTACGAGCATTTTCAACATTAATAACAATGCATCTTAAGGCTAATAACAAAGCATCTTAAGGCTAAGTTCCACATTAACCTTCATAGGAGCATAGTTAAATCTCTGTGCTGTTGCCCAAAACGGAACTTAGCCTTAAGATGCTTTTTGGGAAACCGGGCCCTGATCAAAAGGAGCAACAAACAAACGGGCTGAGGGGCAACAAACTTGACAACTTGCGAGCAGTGGGTTAAGAACAACAATGACAAAAAAAATGTATACCAAAAGGGCACTTTGGAGACTGGAAAGGCAAAGGGAAATGTGCTCTGCACAGCTAGACCCCATCTGTGCACATGCCCGAAGAGCTTTTTGAAAAGACCGCTTGAAATTACAACCGGTTTTGGTGGGATGGAGTTTTGGCTTACCTGGTGGCAGCACCAGGTGGTAAATTAATGAATAGACCAATAAGAAAGAGTTCCAAACCTCTGTCAATAACAGTTCGTTTTCAGTTTTCCCCTCCCCACTCAGACCACTTCCAGCAAAATTGCTCTTTGCCAAGAAGCAATTGTTTTGTTGTTGACCATTTTAATTGAAAACAATCACATGAAGGTACTTAATTGTTACCCAGAAATTATGAGATACAAACGGCTGCATTGGACCTTTAAAAATGTTGAGCCTACAGCAAATACGGTAGGTTGACTGCTATGTTAAACAACTGCAGTAATGGTTGCTTTGGTTGTCAACTGCCTCGAGGATATTTTAGTCTAGACTGTAGAAAAACAGGGATCTCTAAATGTTGTCCCAGGTGAGGCAGGCAGCATGTGAGGGAGGGCCAACTGCGCAGGTGTTTTACCTAGTTGCTCTGGAACTCGCCCTTTCTCCAAGACATTTACACAACCAACGTTTTAAAAGGGCAACTGAAAGCAAAAACCAACTTCTCTGGGTGAAAATGGCCTGTGGCATCGATATTAGTCAAACATTTATTCTAGTGCCAAAATTGACCAAAGTGTAAGAATAATTTTGGTTCTAAAGTAAGTATATTCCAAAACTGAGTTCTGTGAGGTGTAACTAAGGTTGGCACGACTTACATGAGTGTTGGGTTACAATCATTCCCACTTGCCCACTAACACGGGATTCTAATGCCTGGGTAGAATTGTCATGCACAGAGAAACAGTTGCGGTGATTTGCGCTCTATCAAATCATAGCAGCAAACAGTGAGATAGTCACAAATTCCATCTAGACACCGTTGCCCTAGAGCACACAAAAAACTATACATACCTCGGCCTAAACATCAGCACCACAGGTAACTTCCACAAAGCTGTGAACGATCTGAGAGACAAGGCAAGAAGGGCCTTCTATGCCATCAAAAGGAACATAAATTTCAACATACCAATTAGGATCTGGCTAAAAATACTTGAATCAGTCATAGAGCCCATTGCCCTTTATGGTTGTGAGGTCTGGGGTCCGCTCACCAACCAAGATTTCACAAAATGGGACAAACACCAAATTGAGACTCTGCATGCAGAATTTTGCAAAAATATCCTCCGTGTACAACGTAGAACACCAAATAATGCATGCAGAGCAGAATTAGGCCGATACCCACTAATTATCAAAATCCAGAAAAGAGCCGTTAAATTCTACAACCACCTAAAAGGAAGCGATTCCCAAACCTTCCATAACAAAGCCATCACCTACAGAGAGATGAACCTGGAGAAGAGTCCCCTAAGCAAGCTGGTCCTAGGGCTCTGTTCACAAACACAAACACACCCCACAGAGCCCCAGGACAACAGCACAATTAGACCCAACCAAATCATGAGAACACAAAAAGATAATTACTTGACACATTGGAAAGAATTAACAAAAAAAACAGAGCAAACTAGAATGCTATTTGGCCCTAAATAGAGAGTACACAGTGGCAGAATACCTGACCACTGTGACTGACCCAAACTTAAGGAAAACTTTGACTATGTACAGACTCAGTGAGCATAGCCTTGCTATTGAGAAAGGCCGCCGTAGGCAGACATGGCTCTCAAGAAAAGACAGGCTATGTGCACACTGCCCACAAAATGAGGTGGAAACTGAGCTGCACTTCCTAACCTCCTGCCAAATGTATGACCATATTAGAGAGACATATTTCCCTCAGATTACACAGATCCACAAAGAATTTGAAAACAAATCCAATTTTGATAAACTCCCATATCTACTGGGAGAAATTCCACAGTGTGCCTTCACAGCAGCAAGATTTGTGACCTGTTGCCACAAGAAAAGGGCAACCAGTGAAGAACAAACACCATTGTAAATACAACCCATATTTATGCTTATTTTAACTTGTGTGCTTTAACCATTTGTACAACACTGTATATATATAATATAACATTTGTAATGTCTTTATTGTTTTTAAACTTCTGTATGTGTAATGTTTACTGTTAATTTGTATTGTTTATTTCACTTTTGTGTATTGTCTACCTCACTTGCTTTGGCAATGTTAACACGTTTCCCATGCCAATAAAGCCCCTTGAATTGAATTGAATAGTCCAAGGTGCTGCATAATGGTTCTCAGACTTTTTTTTTTTTTTTTTTAAATATAAGACAACACGTCACCAATGTTATGTTGAAACACTTGGCCCCTAAGCCCTTTATGGAGTGGTCACTTGCTGATGTGATTGATAGTGATCACTTCAGTCTGCCACTGTTTTGGACAAAAATTAGAATTGAGACAATGTGCCCTTGTATCTCAACTGCCACTTGTCAAAACTCCACATTTCAAGAACTCATTAGCAGGTATTTTGTGTCCCACCGTGACCTGTTTTGTAACATGAGTTGCTATAAAAACATGTGTAATGAAATCGCACAACATTTTTTTTTTTAGCATTTTGCGAAATTTGAGTGCGTACCCATTACACATCTTTGTATGAATTTGCGTGCCAAGCTTCTGGGAGTGCGTGATGGTTCTTTTGATTCACTATGAAACATTGCTAGACAGATACACTCTGGTAATAGATTGTGAGTACATTGTCAAATAAAAACTGCACCCAAGCATGTCGCCAGTGACTTGCTAAGTTGATTTAACTAACATGGCCTGCCTGCTCAATGTGCCTGCTAGCGTTACTAACTTCACTGACAAACAGAGATGGAACTTACCTAGTTAGCGATTTTGGGCACTGATTAAAAAAAACGTATCGCAGCTTATGCTTTATTTACGATAGTCTAACAGCTTGCTGATGAAGTTGTAGACATGTTCTCAGAAAACAGTCCTGAGCCAGGCCAGCCTGCAGCTGACTCAATTCGGTCTGCAGTGCAGACTAGTTTTTCCATTCACATTTTTTTACTTGAAATACTGGACCAAACACCTAAGCTAGATGTAAAATTTCACAACTAAGATCTCTTCTGCAAAAATGTGAATTAGATTTCTTGATTAATTTTTCTGACCATTGAAGACATTGTAGTGGCTGTTGTCGCTATCGTCAAGAGGGACAAACAGTAACTTTCGGGGTACGATAAAACAAACATTACACACCCACATCGAACCACACCCAAGACTCAAATCTTGTTTTTCAAAATGAGCAGCAGAAAAACGAGTTCAGCTCAGTTGCTCTTTAAATTGTATCAAATTACAGAAATATATTTAACCATAAAATTCAGATGTATTTTTTATTAAGGCATACGTTAACATTCATTGGCAAAAATGGACATTGTACAAAGTTTGCATCACCTTGCATAGAAATATTTTACAAATATATGGCCTCATATCAATAGTCATGTCAGAACGCCAAAACTTCTGCAAGCTGTCACCTGAGTAAGGCACTCTCAAGGCTGTGGCGGCACACTCATGTCTTCACTCCACAATGTTCTGTATGGCACACGTTAAGGAGCTTTCTGACCCATTTCCTTCCAGCTTTTCCACAGCAGTAGGTTCTTGCTCTTGCCCTGGGTTACAAGGCAACGGGGAAGCCTCAGCCCATTGAACTGGCCCACTCCATCATTATGGCCCATGGCTAACAACATGGTCACACTCCCTGTCAGGAAAACATGTGGACATATACCCATGATAGAACGTTCTATAGTCAGAGATTAAGGTCAAAACAATAACATTGACAGAAGTAGGGTTTACAGGAGATTGGAGACAGTCTCAATTACCTGGGTGATAAGATTCCAGGGGTTTCCCCATCAGACTGTTGGTGATGTTGGTAACAGCAACCCCAGCGTGGAGACCTGCATGATACGCCATCTTAGGCTCGTTAACATTAGCACAGTCCCCAATAGCGTACACATTGTCATAGCCCTCCACCTGCAGGTGCACATTCACTTTCAGGGACCCATTCTCTGCTAGGCATCCATCTGAAATATAAACAGAGAAACTTCAGTAAATGCATGTAGATAGTGTTGACTACTATACATTGTGTACTAACATGCTGAACACTCTGCTCGCGTCATGTGCGTAGCCAGGCGCTACAATAGACATTTCTTCTATTTGTGACGCGCTGCAAGTCCCACCTCTCCCATCTCCTCATTGGTTTGTAGGAGCATATACCCACATGGGTGATTGAAAGAGGAACTTAGGTCCACACTCCAGTCGGTAGTGGTAATGTACCTTAAAGTTGGTTGCCAACCGTCATATAAAGTCAAAAGAAGAAGCCTGAAGGAGGAGAAATTACAATATATATTTTTTTACCCTTTTATCTGTGGATTAATTGTCAGAGTAGAGGACTTTGTGCATTTCAGGTAAAATAACAACCCAATGTTTATATCCCAGGACAAATTATCTAGCAACAGCAAGCTAGCTAAATTGCCATAAATGTTTATTGCTTTTCGACCTGTCCCCAAATTAATATAGTTGGTTCAGAGTTGATTTGGTATTTCAACCTGCATTTCCTGATCGCATCTGGTGTGGACAAAAAATCAACATGCGTGCAATGGCGCATGCAGTCTGGTCACCTTCCTAATATTGAGTTGTGTAAAGTTGGTTGGATTTCCTTTGGGTACTGGACCATTTTTGATACACAAGAAACTGTTGTGTAAAAAAAAAAAAAAAACAGCATTGCTGTTCTTGACACAAACCGGTGTATCTGGCACCTACTACCATAGCCTGTTGAAAGGCACTTAAGTCTGGTCTTGCCCATTCACCCTTTGAATGGCACACACATCCATGTCTAAATTGTCTCAAGGCTTAAATCCTTCTTTAACCTGTCTCCTCCCCTTCATCTACACTGATTGAAGTGGATTTAATAAGTCATCACTAAGGGAATTTTGCTTTCACCTGGTCATCTATGTCAAGGAAAGGGCATATGGGGAATTTAATATGCAAGTTCATCATATGAGTTTTCTAACCAGCCATCTTTCACAGGAATTCAGGTGATTAATTTAAACTTTATACATATCCAGCAAAACTGTTTAACAGATTTTGAACTCTCCTTTAGTAGTTTTATCAACAGCACTTTGAGCAGTACTTCTTGAATTTTTGGGCTGCCTTGGACAGCCCAGAAATCCCTCCACCTAGTGGACAAGACAGACAACTCACTCAGGGTGGAGCTATAGGCATCAGAGTTAATCTTCATGCCTGTGCAGCAGATGACGAGGTCTGCAGTGATCTCTGTATCCTTGTCTGTCATGATAACCATGTTCTTGTTGGTCACATTGAGCTCCAGTACAGACAGGTTAGAAACTTTCTGCCCTAGAGTCAGATGGAAAGGTGAGGCCACAGTGTGAAAGATAAGTTAAATTACATAACAGCAGGTGAATTGCACTGAGATTATAATTATAAAGTGTTTAGCATGAAACAGATGATCAAAGAAAGGTTATCTAGGCATTTACTGTTTGTGCCAGTCACAACAGACAACCTAATTCCATATCCAATAATGAGGGAGGGAGGTAATCACCCTCTGCACACACATGAGCTCTTGGACATTCTCTGTCTGCTGAACATGACATAATCAAAACTGCATTTTCACTCTGACTGGTGATGCTGTGTCACCCTGACTAACATTTCCTCAGCCAGACATAACCTCTTACCCAGTAGCAGCTCCACCCCTTTCTCTAGCAGCACCTCCTTAGCCTGTTGTCTGACACTGGGCAGCAGCTCTGGGTCAGCTAGGCCAACATGGGAATGGATCAGGATCACCTGGAAACACGGGGGTGTTTGAGAATGGAGGGCAAGCTCCATTAGTTGTGCTCCAACCACAAGTCTCTAAGAGGTGTTAATAACAAAGGGATGTAGGATATTATTACCTTCTTGTCTGGATATTCTGTTTTGATCTCTGCAGCCATCTCTACACCTGTGGATCCACCACCTACCACAAGAACCGAACCTGCGCCCTGGACCTGACCAACAGCAGGGAGAAATCAAACACCTGTCATTTACTAATATTTTCATAAAAACACATGAATGTGGGTACAAAAATTGTCAAATGTATTAAAATACACTGAACCAAAATATAAATGCAACATGTAAAGGGTTGGTCCGATGTTTCATGAGCTGAAAAAAAGATTCTTGAAATGTTCCATATACACAAAACACTTATTTCTCTCATTTTGTGCACAAATTTGTTTACATCCCCGTTAATGAGCATTTCTCCTTTACCAAGATAAACCATCCATCTGACAGGTGTTGCATATCAAGAAGCTGATTAAACAGCATGATTACACAGGTGCACCTTGTGCAGTTGTCACAAAACAATGCCACAGATGTCTCAAGTTGAGGGAGCATGCAATTGGCATGCTGACTCTAGACAGGAATGTCAGTGTTCCGCCATTGCCAGCGAAGAGCCTGGATCTCAATCCCATTGAGCACGTCTGGGACCTGTTGGATCAGAGGGTGAGGGCTAGGGCCATTCCCCCCCAGAAATGTCCAGGAACTTGCAGGTGCCTTGGTGGAAGAGTGGGGTAACATCTCACAGCAAGAACTGGCAAATCTGGTGCAGTCCATGAGGAGATGCACTGCAGTACTTAATGCAGCTGGTGGCCACACCAGATACTGACTGTTACTTTTGATTTTGACCCCTTTGTTCAGGGACACATTATTCCATTTATGTTAGTCACATGTCTATGGAACTTGTTCAGTTTGTCTCAGTTGTTGAATCTTGTTTTGTTCAAACAAATTTACACATGAAAAAAATAATGTTTCTTTTTTGTTGAGTTTATAATTGTGTTCATGCTTATTTATAAAACACAGACTAGCCAGCTAGCATTATAGTATTTGGCTAAAATGCTGCTAGTGGTACCCCAATGCCACACGCGACAAACTGAGTGTTCATTTTCCAGAAACAAAGTTCATTGATACTCTCCTTTTAGTGGTGTCTGCTCTGCTTGCAATTTGAGTAGTAGAGATATAAAAAGGGTATTGTTAGAAAAGTGAACTTCTCTACTACTGAAGCAATAAGGCACAAGGGGGTGTGGTATATGGCCAATATACTACGAATAAGGGCTGTTCTTATGCACAACGCAACGCGGACTGCCTGGACACAGCCCTTAGCCGTGGCATATTGGCCATATATCCCAAACCCCAGAGGTGCCTTATGGCTATTAGAAACTGGCTACCAACATTAGAGCAGTAAAAATAAATGTTTTGTCATACCCGTGGTATACGGTCTGATATACCATGGCTATCAGCATTCAGGGCTCGAACCATGCATTTAAATAAAATAATGTCTCAATTTGTTTGTGTCCATATGAAAAATTGTTGGACCAAACCTCAAATACAAACAGCAAGTAGAAACCTCTGTCAGTGAGGAAGATGTGATCTCTAAACTTTGTTGGCGTAAGAAGTAGGGGCTTGGTATGTGTAAACCATAGAGAAAGAGGCGAAGCGAGAGGTTTCACTCACTAAAATCTGTCCAAAGCATTTCTATGGGCTTATTTTGGACCTACGCTTGTCGCCTGACTTCACGCCTTTGGGACAACTCACCCCATTGTTAGGGTGGAGACGTGCATCTCTTCATTATATACAGGTCTCTGGTGTAAATGTGGAGGTGCACAACACATAAGAGCGAGAGACATGAGAATAATCAGGCGTATACACTCAAACAAAAAATATCAAAACCTATTCTTGCGATAGGCATTTGGAATATCGAGCAAAAACATTAATTCAAATGATTTTGATGTCACCCAGCCCTACCGCTAACGTCACTTTAGAGAATTTGGCAGTACGTCCAACTGGCCTCACAACCACAGACGAAGTGTAACCACGCCAGTCCAGAACCTCCACATCCGGCTTCTTCACCTGCAGGGTCGTCTGAGACGAGCTGATGAAACTGACTTTGCACAACGAAGAATTTCTGCACAAACTGTCAGAAACAGTCTCAGGGAAGCTCGTCGTTCATCCACCGCCATCACCTCATGTTTCAGCATGATAATGTAAGGATCTGTACACAATTCCTGGAAGCTGAAAATTACCCAGTTCTTCCATGGTCTGTATATTCAGACATGTCACCCATTGAGCATGTTTGGGATGTTTTTCTGATCCACACCTCTACCTTTTTTGTAAGGTATCTATGACCAACAGATGCATATCTGTATTCCCAGTCATGTGAAATCCTATGATTAGGGCCTAATGAGTTTATTTCAATTGACTGATTTCCTTATATGAACTATAACTAAAATAATTGCAATTGTTGCATTTATATTTTGTTCTGTGTAGATCAAACATGAACATTAAGTCTGCACCAACAAACCAGCCCTGGGAATGCACTTCCATGAAAACGTACCTCCTTCACAATGTCCTCATACTTCTGGATGGCTGTCTGATAGGAGGCCAACATGTTGTACTTCCCCGGGAAAGGGCCGTCTGTGCCAGTGCACAGTATAAGGTGTGAGTAATGAACTTCCTGTGGTGTAAGACGTCAATGACACAGTTAAATTACAGGAACAAACTGTCACGTCTCCAGCCTGTCAGAAGTTGTCTGCTTTGGACAGCACACCACTGCATATGCCTAAGTACAGATGGTAGACCAAGAATACAAAGCCGAGTTGATTTTCAGCAGCTAGAGCTGAAATGACTAGAGAAAGCGACATTACATAATAAACCCCAGCATGCTCATATAGTTTACTGTACCTTTCCTCCATCCAACGCTACAGTCTGTGACACTGGGTCCACCCGTACAACTCGCCCCTGGAGGAAATTCTCTCCAAATGTCTTAAAATATGGGATGAAGGTCTGCTGGGCAAAGCCTGTGAGAAAGTAACTAAATATGTCAAAGGTTCTTTAAGTGAGAAATGTTATTTCAGTGTTTTTCCAGTGATGTTACAATTTCCAATGGGTCAAATGTTCTCACCACTCTGAACAGAGGCACGGAGGGCAGCCACATTGTGATGAAAGGCGTCACGGAGGTCAATGAGGGTGAATGGTATCCCCCTGGATTTGAGCTGTTGTGCTGCGGCGGTGCCACCGAACCCCCCGCCAACCACCACAACATGAACATTGTCTACAGATACCTGGCTGCCCATTGTCTGTAGGCTATGACGATAGGGGTGAAATGGTAATGAAAACTTTAAAACATTTCTGGTATGAAAGAAATGTAAGATCAAGAAATACTCCCTACGAGAGTCAAAGTACTCTTAGAAATAACAAATTACACTGTGTACACAAAAACATTAACACATTCACACTATTGAGTTGCACCCCCCATACACAATCCAAGTCTCAAAGGCTAAAAATCTTTCTTTAACCTGTCTCCACGCCTTCATCTACACTGATTGAACTGATTTAACAAGTGACATCAATAAGGGATCATCGCTTTCACCTGGATTCACCTTGTCAGTCAATGTCATGGAAAGAGCAGGTGTTCTTAATGGTTTTGTATATACAAATATGGAGTGAAGATAAAATATTGGCCTACGCCAATAGGGCTGATAACAAAAAAAACTTAAATAAATGCATACAAATCATAATACCTTTATTTGGATAAATCCATAACAATGAGCTATTGATGGGCGACTTTACCTGGCATAGAAAATGAGTTCTCGTCAGGACACTTTCGTTCAGAGGCGCTAGCCTAACACAATCACTTCAAACTAGCTGCACTCCTTTCATTAGACCTGTTTTCTATTGATAGTTCTTTGTGTAATGTAATATATATTCATAACAATTATGCTAATTCATGATTTCGATACCTGCCCGTCTCATCCCGACAGATTCATTACTATGGGACAGATGGAGATCGAATTTGAATATTGAAAAAATGTTGCAAATGTCGGCGAGACAAAGTTTATACAAATCTCTGCTGTTGAAAACAAAATGTTAGTCTAAAAGAAATGTGAGATAATGTCTAGATGATTTTTAAATTGTGGCGAACAAGTTTATAAATTCCCTGTCTGGGCTAATGAGACAGTGGATTGCGCGGTCAGATTGAACAGAGTAATTAGGCATTTTAACGACATATTTAGCTGGTGGTAATTTGTGCAATAGGACACCGGATGGCATGCAGTTTAAACCAATCAGCAGTAGACCCACCCGTTATATAAAAGACAACAATGACTTAGCAGTTTAAACAGGAACATTTAATGACAGTCTTCATCTGATACATTTACATCAGAATATTGTAACATTTCACACCTTGACATTCTAGCGAGTCAGTGACCGGCTTAGCCATACCAGTTAATTGCTTAACGTTACCTTTTACGTTAACATGCGATGACACAGTAGAGTAGTTAGGCTACTCTAGAATTCGTTCACAATTCAAGAGCACGCTCTGTACCTAATACCCTGTGCCTCGGAACCGTGGCAATATACATTTACAATGAAATATTGTAAACTCACCGAGAAAAATTACAAAAAATGTCCACTCCGAAATGATTAACCAAATGCCCTTATTCAGCGACTCTTGATCAAATCTAGTTCACACATTTGAGCTACCCTAGTTTCTACTTAAAGCAAATACAATATATAGGCACCACTCAAACTCAACTTTTATTTACATATTGAAAATATAATAACACATCGTATAGAATTAACTTACCAAAATGTAGGCTACAACCGTTTCGTCGTTATTTCCCGTCTTCTCTCAGTGTTGCCTACTCCTCAGTAAGGAAAGTAGCTATTGGCTGTCCTAAAAGTCGCTAAATGGCGTAATCGCCTAATTTGCATAATTGGCCATGTGCATGTAATTGTGATGGATGCTGTAGGAGAGAGGAATAACATCGTGGGAGAGACAAAAAAGTGAGTAAAAAACACGTTAAATATAGTTAGAACTACAAATTAACTTTCTTCTGTCGATTCTTGTTTTTTTGTCACAATTGCAACCCTCCTCCTTTATCCGGGCTTGGGACCGGCAAACGTGACCCAAAAGAGACACTCTAGCGGAGTTACTTAGTTTTTAATTTAATTTTTAATTTTATTATTATTTATTTTATTTTATTTTTCTTAATTTGGTTTGGTTTTAACCTTACCGTCCACTTAGCAGCCTACATCAAGTCACAGTAAAACATGACATTTTTTAACCATTACATTTTTTTGTATACAATCTACATTAACAATCTAAATGGACCAAAAATAGACAATATAAAAAACTGTCAATGGCAATGTGTGAGAATTATGGTAACTAGTCTGGCCCTAATTCAGGTTAATTGTTTTTTTTTCTCTCAGAACCCCCTCCACACACACACACACAGGCTGTGCTGGCTCACAGAAAGAGTGGGTCATCGTCATTTTGGTCAAGGCTCTCTATGGCAGGTTCAGCAACTGAGGGAGCTGACTTAAATGAGTAAGCAGCTGATGTGCTAAAAATGCATAACATTATCAGGCAGCTGGTGCTCATAGCAAGTCTCACCAGACAGCTTCAGTCCATATCGATGTACAGGATGGAGTTAAGGGTCTGGCAAGGACATTCGGTTTCTAAGTGTGCTTTTTACCACACTCATCTGGCTGAATACTCTCTCGACTTCAGCATTCGAGTGTGGTAAGGACAACACAGACACAGCAGCCATGGAAAGTTCTTGAAACGGGTTGATATCAGCTGCATTCCTGAACTTCCAAATCTCACTCCAGAATCCCAGTGTGTTTTTTTTGTCTCATTCCATTTACTAAGATGGATGGCACGCCATTTCTGGACAATCTTGTCTATCTCTGCAGGGGAGTAGCCAAGGAACTTGGCTATTTTTTCTATTTCTCCAGGGCTCTTATTGTGCTTTAGAGTTTTCTCCACATTGAAAACTGACATGTACTGCAATGCTCCTATGTTGTCCGGCAGTCTCACCCTCAACTCATTAGTGAGGGAGATGGTGAAGGCTACACACCGCTTTCGGACATTGTTTTCATCCTCAGGCGCAAGGTGGAGCTCAGCTGCCTTTGATTCAAAAAGGTAACCAAGGTACGGTTTGGGACTGATGTATCCATCTATTGGCCCTTTGAGTACATCAACATTTGCCAGTGGATTCAGCACCCTGCTGCTCACAGACTTGATCAGGCTCACCAAGCTGTCAAGTAGCTTAAGAGGATCTACTTGCTCTCCCTCAAAAGCCTTGATGGCCAACTGTACCTCACCCAGCACTGGCTTCAAAAAAGTCAGATACAATATGTTTTGAGGATCACTGTACATGGAGTATAAAACCTCAGCCATGTAGCAGTGTTCACTGGACTTGGTGACTGCGAAATGCAGCCTAATCTCCTCGCTAAATATAGCGACAAAGTTGCTAAATTGGCAACACTGCTCCATATAGTCTAGGCTACAATTTTTTTCTTCTCACTGTGGATAGCCTGGGCAGCCGCTAGTGGGCTTTATAGAACCCTTGGGGTGTTCTCAATCACGTTTACAATCGCACAGTATTCCGGATAGTAGCTCTTATCCCGCTTAAGTTCCTATTCGGGAGAAATTGTTTACATGCACCTTTGATATCCCGCTCACGTGTATCCCTGCACCATGAATAAACAGAATATTCCTCATTTAAATTCATATGGGTTAAATGGAATAGTAATTGAAATCTGGACACTGACTGTAGGCCTATAATGCTCTAATATATTAACTCATGCAGAATTATGCATTTCTTGCAGTAAAATGACAAAACAAATTATAATTTTGTCTTGGGAACGAGAGTGGAGAAATATTATTGATTTATTTCAGCATCTCTTGAAAAAATGCAAATGCTTGTGTAATGTGTTATCTTTGCAAGCAGACATCATTTCAACCACATAAAATGTGCACCCATGACGAACTGAAGTCTTATCAGAAACCTGTTTCATGTTTTCTCGCTTTTCATTTACTTAAAACTGGTGAAATTGATGACATTTAGCAAATAAACAAATCTTTCCACTGTTTTTGAGTTATTGCGTTTTCTCCTGGTCCCTAAAAGAAAAAGACAAATTTAGCATGTGTTAAATAGATTACTTATGTATTAATTCTATCAATGTAAGACATTGTCATGGTGAGAAATAGTATATTTAATCTTCTGGGACAACAAGTTATGACAGAAGAGAAGCTGCATGTATCAAACTATAGCTGACAAACAAATGACCTACCAAATGTTGGAAATAATAAGCAGAACGTTGTCTAAATTAGGGGTGAAAGTCGCCCGGCTATATGGTCCAGTACAGAGTATCAGCAACATAAACTATGATGGAATTATAGTGGATCGAACTGATCAGGTAGCCTACTTTGTTTAAGTGATTTGTTTGACAGGGGACATCATCACACAACACCCATGATATGCGAAACGGCTTGCACAGACCAGAAAAACAACAGTAAACAGGATAATATGTTTACATGCCACAGTTGGCCAATATCTAAGATCAGCATATCCCAGGCATTTTATCCGGGTTTTTCATAAACAGGATACAAGCTTTTTCTTCTATTTTTTTTTTTTACCTAATTTTTTCTCCCCAATTTTGTGGTATCCAATTGGTAGTAGTTAGTCTTGTCTCATCGCTGCAACTCCCGTACGGACTCGAGAGAGTCGAAGGTTGAGAGCCATGCGTCCTCCGAAACACAACCCAACCAAGCCGCACTGCTTCTTGACACAATGCCCATCCAACCTGGAAGCCAGCCGCACCAATGTGTCGGAGGAAACACCGTACACCTGGCGACCTGGTCAGCGTGCACTGCGCCCGGCCCGCCACAGGAGTCGCTAGTGTGTGATGAGACGAGGATATCCCTGCCAGCCAAACCCTCCCTAACCCGGACGACGCTGTGCCAATTGTGCACCGCCCCATGGGCCTCCCGGTCGCGGCCGGCTGCCACAGAGCCTGGACTCGAACCCAGAATCTCTGGTGCACAGCTAGGAAACGTAAACAGCAGAGGGAGCACCCCCCCCCCCCCCCCCCCCCCCCCCTATCCACATCGACAGGACGGTAGTGGAGAAGGTGGAAAGTTTTAAGTTCCTCGGCGTACACATCACGGACAAATTGAAATGGTCCACCCACACAGACAGCGTGGTGAAGAAGGCGCAACAGCGCCTCTTCAACCTCAGGAGGCTGAAGAAATTTGGCTTGACACCAAAAACACGAAACTTTTACAGATGCACAATCGAGAGCATCCTGTTGGGCTGTATCACCGCCTGGTACAGCAACTGCTCCGCCCACAACCGCAAGGCTCTCCAGAGGGTAGTGATGTCTGCACAACGCTTCACCGGGGGCAAACTACCTGCCCTCCAGGACACCTACACCACCCGATGTCACAGGAAGGCCAAAAAGATCATCAAGGACAACAACCACCCGAGCCACTGCCTGTTCACCCCGCTATCATCCAGATGGCAAGGTCAGTACAGGTGCATCAAAGCTAGGACCGATAGACTGAAAAGCAGCTTCTATCTCAAGGCCATCAGACTGTTAAACAGCCATCACTAACATTGAGTGGTTGCTGCCAACATACTGACTTAAATATCTAGCCACTTTAATAATATAAAATTGGATGTAATAAATGCATCACTAGTCACTTTAAACAATGCCACTTTATATAATGTTTACATACCCTACATTACTCATATCATATGTATATACTGTACTCTATACCATACTGTATCCTGCCTATGTTGTTCGGCCATCGCTCATTCATATATTTATGTGTACATATTCTTATTTATTCCTTTACACTTGTGTGTATAAGGTAGTTGTTGTGAAATTGTTAGATTACTTGTTAGATATTACTGCACGGTCGGAACTAGAAGCGCGTGCATTTCGCTACACTCGCATTAACATCTGCTAACCATGTGTATGTGACCAAGAACATTTGATTTGAATACTTGAGTATCTCGAATAATAATGGCCATTACTATTACTCAAGTATTCTGATATTGGTGTGCATGTAAACGTGGCTGTGAGTGTTCAGGCCTCAAGCAATAACTATGTAGGCTATAAGTGGCCCAAACCGAAATGCAGGGCAGGAATTTTCAGGTGTGGGTTTCTTGTCACTACATGGAAGGAGCAAACGAACACGAACACGGTTGTGGTACTTATGTGAAGCTAGGCACAATAACGGTGAGCCACAATAGTGGAATTTGTGGTTCGCCTTAAAAATAAAAGTAGTTCAGTGAAAGTGATGGAAACTGAAACAAATAGTGAAATGATGCCACATTTGGACTATACGCTAGATAATGCTAAACCCTGCAAAACTGCAAAACACAGCCTTAACCTTGGAACTTGGGTCCTTGAAATGGGGTATCAGCCTACTCAGTGATACCCACAGAAGACAACTGTGAAGAGTTTACACAAATATCAGTGTCATAGCTCATATTAGGGAACTTTGTGGGAAATCACCTACAATCACCTGTTGTGCATATTGACATTAATATTTTTATTTTTTATTTTTTTATTTCACCTTTATTTAACCAGGTAGGCTAGTTGAGAACAAGTTCTCATTTGCAACTGCGACCTGGCCAAGATAAAGCATAGCAGTGTGAACAGACAACAACACAGAGTTACACATGGAGTAAACAATAAACAAGTCAATAACATGGTAGAAAAAAAGAGAATCTATATACAATGTGTGCAAAAGGCATGAGGTAGGCAATAAATCGAGTAATTACAATTTAGCAGATTAACACTGGAGTGATAAATCATCAGATGATCATGTGCAAGAAGAGATACTGGTGTGCAAAAGAGCAGAAAAGTAAATAAATAAAAGCAGTATGGGGGGTGAGGTAGGTAAATTGGGTGGGTAGTTTACAGATGGACTATGTACAGCTGCAGCGATCGGTTAGCTGCTCGGATAGCAGATTTTTAAAGTTGTTGAGGGAGATAAAAGTCTCCAACTTCAGAGATTTTTGCAATTCGTTCCAGTCGCAGGCAGCAGAGAACTGGAAGGAAAGGCGTCCAAATTAGGTTTTGGCTTTAGGGATGATCAGTGAGATACACCTGCTGGAGCGCGTGCTACGGGTGGGTGTAGCCATCGTGACCAGTGAACTGAGATAAGGCGGCACTTTACCTAGCATAGCCTTGTAGATGACCTGGAGCCAGTGGGTCTGACGACGAACATGTAGCGAGGGCCAGCCGACTAGGGCATACAGGTCGCAGTGGTGGGTCGTATAAGGTGCTTTAGTAACAAAACGGATGGCACTGTGATAAACTGCATCCAGTTTGCTGAGTAGAGTATTGGAAGCTATTTTGTAGATGACATCGCCGAAGTCGAGGATCGGTAGGATAGTCAGTTTTACTAGGGTAAGTTTGGCGGCGTGAGTGAAGGAGGCTTTGTTGCGGAATAGAAAGCCGACTCTAGAATTGATTTTGGATTGGAGATGTTTGATATGAGTCTGGAAGGAGAGTTTGCAGTCTAGCCAGACACCTAGGTACTTATAGATGTCCACATATTCTAGGTCGGAACCGTCCAGGGTGGTGATGCTAGTCGGGCGTGCGGGTGCAGGCAGCGAACGGTTGAAAAGCATGCATTTGGTTTTACTAGCATTTTAAGAGCAGTTGGAGGCCACGGAAGGAGTGTTGTATGGCATTGAAGCTCGTTTGGAGGTTAGATAGCACAGTGTCCAAGGAAGGGCCGGAAGTATACAGAATGATGTCGTCTGCATAGAGGTGGATCAGGGAATCGCCCTCAGCAAGAGCAACATCATTGATGTATACAGAGAAAAGAGTCGGCCCGAGAATTGAACCCTGTGGTACCCCCATAGAGACTGCCAGAGGACCGGACAACATGCCCTCCGATTTGACACACTGAACTCTGTCTGCAAAGTAGTTGGTGAACCAGGCAAGGCAGTCATTAGAAAAACCGAGGCTACTGAGTCTGCCGATAAGAATATGGTGATTGACAGAGTCGAAAGCCTTGGCCAGATCGATGAAGACGGCTGCACAGTAATGTCTTTTATCGATGGCGGTTATGACATCGTTTAGTACCTTGAGTGTGGCTGAGGTGCACCCGTGACCGGCTCGGAAACCGGATTGCACAGCGGAGAAGGTACGGTGGGATTCGAGATGGTCAGTGATCTGTTTGTTGACTTGGCTTTCGAAGACCTTAGATAGGCAGGGCAGGATGGATATAGGTCTGTAACAGTTTGGGTCCAGGGTGTCTCCCCCTTTGAAGAGGGGGATGGCCGCGGCAGCTTTCCAATCCTTGGGGATCTCAGATGATACGAAGGAGAGGTTGAACAGGCTGGTAATAGGGGTTGGGACAATGGCGGCGGACAGTTTAAGAAATAGGGGGTCCAGATTGTCAAGCCCAGCTGATTTGTATGGGTCCAGGTTTTCCAGCTCTTTCAGAACATCTGCTATCTGGATATGGGTAAAGGAAAAGCTGGGGAGGCTTGGGCGAGTAGCAGCGGGGGGGGGGGGGGGCTGTTGGCCAAGGTTGGAGTCGCCAGGAGGAAGGCCTGCCATTGAGAAATGTTTGTTGAAGTTTTCGATTATCACGGACTTATCAGTGGTGACCGTGTTACCTAGCCTCAGTGAAGTGGGCAGCTGGGAGGAGGTGCTCTTGTTTTCCATGGACTTTACAGTATCCCAGAACTTTTTGGAGTTAGAGCTACAGGATGCAAATTTCTGCTTGAAAAAGCTGGCCATTGCTTTCCTGACTGACTGCGTGTATTGGTTCCTGACTTCCCTATTGCAATGTGCAACATTACTTATGGATCTTGGGTCCATGAAATGGGGTATCAGCCTACTCCGTGACACCCAGAGAACACAACTGTGAAGAGTTTACACAAATGTTAGTGTTGTAGCTCTTATTTCGGGACCCTGTCCCCGACCTGCCTTTTGCCTACCGACCTGCCCGACCTGCCTTTTGCCTTGCCGACTATAATAAATATCAGAGCTCAAACCATCTGCCTCCTGTGTCTGCATCTGGGTCTCACTTTGTGTCATTATACTAATCTGTCAACCTACTGTATTGGACATTCATATTGCAACTTACAGCCTTACCTATGGATCTTGGGTCCATGAAATTAGGTATCAGCCTTCTCAGTGAGTATTTGTGTGTACGTCGCTAATATTTGTGAAACCTTTTCAGAGTTGCGTTCTGTGGGTGTCACTGAGTAGGCTGATACACCATTTAATTGACCAAATATCCACAGGTAACCCTATACATTGAAATATGAATGTTCAACATAGTAGTAGAAACACACATGCCCACCCACCTGAGGATCTGTCTTTTTCAGCAATCTATTTACTGTGTTTGAGGACTGCAAAATCTACTCAACATTGTCTTTCTGTTGGATCTATAAGAACGCTAAAGCTTTGTAAGGAATTTAACACATCTCGACACTTACACCACAGGAAAGATGTGTTTTTTTTGTGTGGAATTGAAAAGTAATTTGCTACAGTTGAAATGTTTTCAAATTAGATGCGAAGAAATGAAAGCAATTTCTGGGAAATGAACACAGATTATAGTGATATTATGTCTGATTTTGCAAACAAAGTACAGGTGTAATCTAGAGCCAAATGTTTTGATTTTTTAACCGGGGGCATCCTGAGGTGCGTTCAGTTTTCTTGAACGTTTGCTCCGTTGTGGAACGGTTTGTACAGAACGACACGTTTCCCCAAAACGTTCTTGAACAGACTGCGTTACGTTTGCTCCCATTTGGTGGGTGTGGTGAGGTGTAGCTTGAATAATTGAGTGACGTATTTAAATGGCAGTGGCCATGCTGACAGTATTCCTCAACCCAACCCCTCCCTGTTTTTTAACTGGTCGTTCAGTACAGCACCGTTTCAATTAAACTTTCCAGAATGTTAAAACATACTGAACACAGCCCTGCTATTGACACACTTGTCACATTCTGTTGCATAATTCAACAACAGCAATTGAGGCAGTCTATAGACAGTGCAGCTGAGTGTCAGTAGGTCTAGGCAGAGGAAGTTTTTGTGGTTTCAGCCCTATTCTATCCATTTATGTTGATATATTTATATATGCAAATACACCATTTGTATTTATGCAAACAAGGCACATATAATAGTCTTTATTTTAACACAAAATATTAAATAAATACCTGATACCATCAGAAAATGTATATGAGTGCATTCGAAAAAATAAAAAAAGACATTTGACAAATTGAGTACCAGAATTTTCACCAAAATCCCTGAACACCATATTTTTCCGTGCCAGTAAAATGTTTTATGGGCTATAATTTAGTCAATATTTGATGCATTTAAACATTTCAAACAGTTTGGAGTATCTTCATAAACTGTCAAAATGTTGCACTATTAGAATTGTTTTTAAACCTTTTAACAATTTTTATGACCTCTATTAGTAGGTTTACTGGTGAGCTTAATGTAAACCTTGCAATATGTATGTTAATGCCTCCCGGGTGGCGCAGTGGTCTAGGTCACTGCATCGCAGTGCTAGCTGCGCCACCAGAGTCTCTGGGTTCGCGCCCAGGCTCTGTCGCAGCCGGCCGCAACCGGGAGGTCTGTGGGGCGACGCACAATTGGCATAGCGTCGTCCGGGTTAGGGAGGATTTGGCCGGTAGGGATATCCTTGTCTCAGTATGTAAAAATTTTATAAAATGTATGCACTCTACTGTAAGTCGCTCTGGATAAGAGCGTCTGCTAAATGACTAAAATGTAAATGTAAATGTAATGCGAACAATAGGCTAAATGAACCTTTATTTAACTAGGCAAGTTAAACAAATTCTTATTTACAATGACGGCCTACCCCGGCCAAACCCGGACGAGGCTGGGCCAATTGTGCGCCACCCAATCACGGCCGGATGTGATGCAGTCTGGATTCGAACCAGGTACTGCAGTGACACCTCTTACACTGAGATGCAGTGTCTTAGACCCCTGCGTCACTCTGGAGCCCAAAATAAATAAAGAGGTGATTTCCCACAGTTAAAGTTCCCAAATATGAGCTACAACGCTAATATTTGTGTAAATTCTTCAGTATTGTAATCTGTGTCACAGAGTTGGCTGATATGCCATTTTATGGACTCAAGACCCATAGGTAAGGCTGTACAGTGCATGTAAGTATGCCCCCAACGCAATTCTGAAGTCTAATTTACCCACAGTGTGATTTCTACAGATTTGTACGTTTTTTTGTGTACAAAAACTTAACAAATGATTGTCTTTTGTTGAATTTATATAACAATATCCTAACCATTATCTTGTCCAAATATGGCATGTTTCCACTATTTGTATCCGTTTGCATCACTTTCAATTGGGGGACTTTTATTTGGAAGGCAAACCGCTAATTCCACTCATCGTTATTGTGGCTAACTTCACACATGTAACGTCTAACGTAGCCTCGCTTTCGGTACCGCTGAGTGCCAGCCTCCAGCCTCGATTGTTCAGAACCAATACTCAGTCTAGCACTATTAGCCCACAGAAGAAGTGAGATTTATGCTGCGTTTATAACCAAGTGGGAATTTACCACCATAGAGTTAGATAGAGGACTCTAGATGGATAAACCTCTTTTGGCATGGACATTGCCATTGAGGGCTTCCACAATTTTTAAGCAGTCAAATTGTTTGGCTTTCCTATGGGTGAATTCTATTCACGTCACCAAGTAACTGATTAAAACACACTGTTTTGCAATGAAGGTCTACAGTAGCCTCAACAGCACCCTCTATGGTAGCACCATGGTGTTGCCGGAGGACAGCTATTTTCCATCCTCCTCTGGGTACATTGACTTCAATACAAAACCTAGGACGCTCACAGTAATTCTGTGTAACGTCGGGTCCGGGGGCTGTGGCCGATGGAACCGGGGGTGCCTTAGCTGGATCGTCGGGCTTCCATGCCCTAGCCAGCTCGAGAGGTTTCCTTGCCCCGGTTGGCTCGGAAGGCGCCCATCCCACGTCAGGCCTCAGCCTGATCGTCAGGTTTTTACGCCCAGCCGGCTCGTCAGGCTGCTATGCCTCAGCCGGATTGTCAAGCTGTTACGCCTCAGCCGGATCATCAGGCTCCTACGCCTCAGCCGGCTCGCCAGGCTCCCATGCCTCTCCCAGTTCGTAGGGTTTTTACGCCCAGCCGGCTTGCCCGGTGGGACGCCGGGTGGCGCTCCTGGGGGGGTACTGTCACGCCTGCTCCCGCTCCCCCCCCCCCCCCCCGCTCGGGGGTGCCAGGCTGCCCTGCATTTCGTACTCCTGCCACCATCATTACACACACCTGCCTTCCCTTGTCACGCGCATCAGCAAATTATTGGACTCACCTGGACTCAATCCCCTGTTTAATACCCCCCCTATATTTGTCAGTTCCCCAGCTCTGTTCCCCGCTGCTGCATTAATTATCTTACGTCTGTGTTTTACCCGGTTCTAACGCTGTTCCTGTCCTGTTTTCATGTCTGTTCCGATTAAATGTTGATTCCCCGTACCTGCTCCTCGACTCCAGCGTCGTTCCTTACAAATATGGTGACAATGATGTAAGCTGTGTAGCGGTTCAAAATCAAATAACATTTTATTGGTCACGCATGGCTGCGGGAAGATGTTTTGGGGTGGGGGTGCTGAGGGGAGGGTATTTTTCTCCTCGTTCTGCTGACGTGTATTTTTCTCCGCTCAAACAGGAGTAATATAGCCCTAGTGCAATATTTTTATGGGGGGAATTTAGATTTTTTTTATTAAATGTTTTATATTAAATATTTTTTGTGTGATTTTTCCGGGGGTGCTGCAGCACCCTCAGTACCCCTACTTCCCACGGCTATGTGGTCGCATACACATACAGTATTTTGCAGATCTTATCGCAGGTGCAGCAAAATGCTTATGTTTATAGCTCCAACAGTGCAGTAATACCGGACAATTCAAAGCAATACACACAAAACCAAAACATCTGTTTGCTTAGAGGTTATGGTATGAAGTTTGGTTTGGAAAGTTTTTTTCGCCTGGTTACAGAGAGCTGTTGTGTTGCTCACTGAAGTCCACAAGCGAAGGTGAGAGGAGGAAAGCATGTAGATGAGAGAAGGAATTATACAACAAGCAAAGTGACGATGCTGTATGTGGCTGCTATAAAAGTGAACTGTGTGTGGGGCTGATCATTCTGCCGATTTTCTTCTGTTGCAAAACATTTCTTAAACGGAAGCAAATGTAACGAAACCGGGAGGGACCTACCTGGATTTGTTCAATAGAAACTCTTGTTTCAGTTGCAAAGAGGAAGGCAACTGTTTGGATTTGTCTCTCGACCTGTGCACCTGCATCATAAAGTTTTATTTGTAGGCTAGGTTGCAGCAACCGCATGATGGGTATCGGGCAACTTTGTGTGTCATGTTGTATGTATCATGTAGTAGCCTAAACCAATCAATGTTACATTGAGCTGGGTGATTGGAATATGAATGACAGTAATCCAATATCCTGTAATAGAAATATGGCCATGCTCATTTAAAAAATATATACACTGCTCAAAAGAATAAAGGGAACACTTAAACAACACAATGTAACTCCAAGTGAATCACACTTCTGTGAAATCAAACTGTCCACTTAGGAAGCAACACTGATTGACAATAAATTTCACATGCTGTTGTGCAAATGGAATAGACAAAAGGTGGAAATTATAGGCAATTAGCAAGACACCCCCAAAAAAGGAGTGATTCTGCAGGTGGTGACCACAGACCACTTCTCAGTTCCTATGCTTCCTGGCTGATGTTTTGGTCACTTTTGAATGCTGGCGGTGTTCTCACTCTAGTGGTAGCATGAGACGGAGTCTACATCCCACACAAGTGGCTCAGGTAGTGCAGCTCATCCAGGATGGCACATCAATGCGAGCTGTGGCAAAAAGGTTTGCTGTGTCTGTCAGCGTAGTGTCCAGAGCATGGAGGCGCTACCAGGAGACAGGCCAGTGCATCAGGAGACGTGGAGGAGGCCGTAGGAGGGCAACAACCCAGCAGCAGGACCGCTACCTCCGCCTTTGTGCAAGGAGGAGCACTGCCAGAGCCCTGCAAAATGACCTCCAGCAGGCCACAAATGTGCATGTGTCTGCTCAAATGGTCAGAAACAGACTCCATGAGGGTGGTATGAGGGCCCAACGTCCACAGGTGAGGGTTGTGCTTACAGCCCAACACCGTGCAGGACGTTTGGCATTTGCCAGAGAACACCAGGATTGGCAAATTCGCCACTGGCGCCCTGTGCTCTTCACAGATGAAAGCAGGTTCACACTGAGCACATGAGCACATGTGACAGACGTGACAGAGTCTGGAGACGCCGTGGAGAACGTTCTGCTGCCTGCAACATCCTCCAGCATGACCGATTTGGCGATGGGTCAGTCATGGTGTGGGGTGGCATTTCTTTGTGGGGCCGCACAGCCCTCCATGTGCTCGCCAGAGGTAGCCTGACTGCCAATAGGTACCGAGATGAGATCCTCAGACCCCTTGTGAGACCATATGCTGACACATGCACATTTGTGGCCTGCTGGAGGTCCAGTGCACCTCCTTGCACAAAGGCGGAGGTAGCGGTCCTGCTGCTGGGTTGTTGCCCTCCTACGGCCTCCTCCACGTCTCCTGATGCACTGGCCTGTCTCCTGGTAGCGCCTCCATGCTCTGGACACTACGCTGACAGACACAGCAAACCTTTTTGCCACAGCTCGCATTGATGTGCCATCCTGGATGAACTGCACTACCTGAGCCACTTGTGTGGGTTGTAGACTCCGTCTCATGCTACCACTAGAGTGAGAGCACCGCCAGCATTCAAAAGTGACCAACACATCAGCCAGGAAGCATAGGAACTGAGAAGTGGTCTGTGGTCACCACCTGCAGAATCACTCCTTTTTTGGGGGTGTCTTGCTAATTGCCTATAATTTCCACCTTTTGTCTATTCCATTTGCACAACAGCATGTGAAATTTATTGTCAATCAGTGTTGCTTCCTAAGTGGACAGTTTGATTTCACAGAAGTGTGATTCACTTGGAGTTACATTGTGTTGTTTAAGTGTTCCCTTTTATTTTTTTGAGCAGTGTATATATTTGGCAGTTAAATGCAATTACAAAATATTATTTTTTTAAAGCAATCTATTAATATGGTTTTTGAACACTATCATTTGTTTACAAGCCTGATAGTTGTACTTTTAATTTATGGCTTGTTGGCCATCAGCCAATCGGGTGTTTCTAAACTAGTTCAAACCACCTGAATGCATCCAACTGTTATTTACGACTTCACTAGTAAATTCCCACCTCTCACTTGGAGCTCAAGACTGATACATTAGTTTCCCACTAGTAATTACCAGTTAGGGGGCGTTCAAATACATTTTTCCCAGTCCTATATGGTAAACATAGAGAATGATAGAGATATCATATGTATACAGTATGTGTCCCATTATGGCACTTGTGAGTGTAGGGGCAGCGCCATTGAGGCCATCTCCATTTTGAAGTAGTGAATGTTCTACTTCTACTACTTCTATGAAACAAACTGAAAGTGTGCATACTGCAATCTAGAGTGTGTTATTTGAACAAGTATAAAGCCAAGGATAGTGATTTCCTGATGCATACAGTTATGGAATGTTTGCTCACAAGTATAATTCATTGGCTGATCCCTCCTGATGACATGGATGGAATCATGTGATCCTTCCTTCACCCATAGGAAGCTCCACCCAGTTGACTACTTTAAAATGGTGGAGTCCTCAATGTCCATGTCAAGACTGGTTTTATCCATCTGAGTCCTCTAGCTAACAATCGGGTGGTAAATTCCCACTTCCCACTTGGTTATGAACTCAGCATTATACCCGCCACGCATACTTGTGGCCACTTCATAGAGAAGAGCTATGGAGACATGACCCGTTTTTCTTTAAAATAACACCGGGACAGGCAGACAGACACATCTTTTCAAAATGAAAAAGCATCCGATGCACATGTTGGACCATTCGTGATTTTATTTAGATGCTTCGGTGTACTGTTAAAACGGTAAGAGCAATTTCATTATTGTGCTAGCCTATTCTTTGTCAGAGCTCGGCTAAATGGCAATTGTTTACAAACGCATAGGCTAATGCTAAATTGTAACGGTTTTAGTTCCTAGAGTGTGCGAAAGGTTGAAAGTGTGGATACTTTGTAGTCTATTTTTTTCTATTTTACCTGACCTTTGTTTTGCCACAGCTGGTTCCCCGTTCCCATGGTGAAGCATAGCAGACTCACTACTTCAAGCCAAAGAGGGAGCCTGCCTAGTATTGATCAATTTGTGATAGAATGAGCAATAAACTGTTCATGTATGACATTAGACTGGCCATATATTTTCCTTGCACGGTGAGCAATTATGGGCAACTGCAATTTTCATTCTCGAAGAAGATTGGAAAAAGACAAATGCAGCAAAAATGATATGAATTAGTTTATTCCTACTTCGAGCCTATTCATTGCCAAGTATCAGCCCCAATCATTTACAACGTGTGTCAGAATGTATTCAAACGGACATAAATGATCATTCGTTGCTGAATATCATGATTCATTGCTGAATATCCTGATATTAAACTGCTGTTACTTGGGTTACTAAACCCCAAGGTCCTAGGCCGTCCTATATAGAAAGTTAGATTTTGCAATGGTATGTGTAGGTGTAAACAAATAGTCCTACCGGTAAAAATGATTCGCCTTTTGTTTTGGTTGTTTACTTTTTTGTGGGGAGTGGTGGGTAACAATAACGACAGAATTCCCCCGCCTTACATAACTAATGGCAATCAGGACCAACTGCAGAATTCAGTACAGGACATTGCAACCACTGAGGCAGATGTTTTTGGCCTGTGGCTGTAATCCAAGATCAAGGGAATCAAATCCAAGCCTAAAAGCAGCAGATATATATATAGATGGACCGTCTCACTGTAAAACATTTTACCACTGTACGTAGTCCAAGCCTGGTAGTCTATTGAAATTAATAAATTAGCCTCCCTGGATGTTAGACTAATTTAAGTTGCATTGTGTGTGTTTGTGCAAGAGTGCAGCTGTGGCAGTATGTGGTTGAACTTTTATTGTGCGTACACGGTCTCTTCCTGACCGCCATCCTACTTCACTGTAGGTGCAAGCCTACAATATGTACTGGGATGGATGAGGAAGAGCAGAACCGCTATGTGGCCCAGCTGAAGGAGGAGTTTGACAGCTGTGACACCACAGGCACTGGTTACCTGGACAAGGAAGAGTTGTCATCCCTTTGTCACAAGCTATCCCTGGATGCTCACCTTCCCTTACTGTTGGACACCTTGCTAGGACCACACCACTATGCTCGGGTATGAGACCAGACCACCTTAGTAACAACAAATATCCCTTACCAGCAGTTCATTAAAACATATGTAAAGCTCTGAAATGCATAGTTATAGTAAAAGTGTAGTAGTTGTATAATAGCTGTGTTATGACCACTCTACATTTTGTAATAGTTCTTAGGTAAGCCTGTATGCTCATTTGAAATCTCAAATCAGAAGCCCAAGACATTTTTTATCATGTTGCTGCCCTATTGACAGAACAGTAGTCATGTCTCACACTGTTGACAATTAACTCACTTTCCTTCTGTTATGCAGGTGAATTTTGAGGAGTTCAAAGAAGGCTTTGTAGCTGTGTTATCACACTCTCTGGACTTCAGCACCTCAGAAGAGGAGAGCAGCTACCTGGAGCCAGGTAAAGCACGCATGCTGAGGGGTGAGGGGATTGATGTATGTCTGGTTTTCATTGATTACACGGCTGTGCAAACTGATTGAATCCAATGAAATCAGTTGTTTATATACCCAAGTAGTTTAGATTGCTGTTTATATTTGTTCATGGGCCCTATGTGGGGGATTTGATAAGATTGCTTTATGTAAACAATGTATCCTTGTGGATAACGGCAAACCTTGGGGTCATTGATTTTATAATTTACGTTTTCAATGTTTGACAAAGGCACTGACTGAGGCTGAGACTGGAGCCATTGTAGTCTACCTAAGTTAGTTTGTCATCATTAAAAGCACACTAAAAAGCATTACTTAGTCAAGTAGTGTTTTGGTCTATTCTGCTTGTTTGTCTACTGCCCGGGTGGGTGACCATGAGCTCACCGAAATTAGGTAAATACTAGTGGAGACATCAAAGGGATACAGTATATTTAGTATTTTCCCTCCCTAAAGAAATATAGTTGATCATGTTAATAAGCTCTGTCCTTATTAGCCCCAGGCTGGATTATATTCTCTAACAAATACAGATTCAAATATATTACACTTCCTGTACCTTTAACAAATCCTAACTCAGTTGAGATATCATTTATTATACAGCTTTTCACTTTATATGATTTCTGAATGATCTTTGACAACTGTTTTATAGTATTTTGAAATGTGTTTCTTCAGTTGGGGATTGTAGGGGATTGCAGTAGGAGGATCTAGGAGGGCAGCAGAGTTCCCTCATTTTCCCCAGAATGTTACAGTATGATGAAGTTTATTGCCAAGTTAGTTTCGGGACATGCCCTTTTAAAGAATGTGTTTAACAATGTTTTTGGCTAATCTCTGGTTATACAATCTCTAATTTAGACCTTCACTATAGACTCTCTCCCTTGTTACTTTGTAACTAAACATTGCCAAGCTTCTGTGAGAATATGTTTGCAGTTGTAATTGTGGGCAGAAAAATGCCCAGCTGGTCTAAAATATTTCTTTCTATATAAAGGCATTCTGCTGTAATAGCATAGTAGACACCATTTAACCACTGCATCTCTCTCTGTCCTTCCCCACCTCCTTTCTTTCCTCTCCTCTCCAGTTGTTCCTGAGGAGGTGAAGCCCAAGTTTGTGAAGGGAACCAAGCGCTACGGCCGGCGGTCTCGTCCTGACAGGCCCGACTCTGAGCTCCCAGCTGAATTAGAGGACTCTCCTCCTTTCAGGACAGAGCAGAAGGAGCTCTCTCCCGCTGGCGTGAGGAGGGCCAAACTCCGACGCTCCACTTCTCTGGAGAGTGTCGAGGTAAGAGATGTGCTCCTAATCCCTCCCTCTCGCCCTCTGTCTGCTGTGTTTACATTGTGGTCGTGCACCATCATTTGAGAGATGCCAACAAAGATAGCTGACTCTTGAGTTCTCAAGCTTGGGCCAGGGCCTAGAGAATATCTGACTGTTTGGAGAGAAATTCCCAACTCAGTGCTTCACTTCCATTTCCCTCATGTGTACCCAATGAATGGTGCATTGTGCTGGTGCTGGGTGAGGCCTGTCTCAAATATACAGTATATGTTTCCGGCCGACACACTCTTCAGACAGAGTGGGAGAGTAGAATCTCAGGAGTACATGGGGTTTTGGGCAGACGGTCCTACTCCACACTCAGGAAGTGGGATTATATGGAATGTGCTACTGGCAGCCCTCATTGGTGGCCCCCGCTTCCACCCCACACCATCCATCCCTCACTGTTTGGCTAAGGATCAAAGATGTGTCCCTCTGTTTCGTCCTCTCTCCCTTCTTCCATGGCTTATTCTTTCATTGGTTCCAATAGTTTCATCACATTTTATTACATTGTTTTTAGGTGTGAAATGACAGTAATGAGGCCCAGGAAAAGTCATGGTTGGGGGTTGCTGTGTGCTTATCTCACAACATCATGTCTATTGAAGGCCCATTGTTTTGGGCTCTAAATTGTATAACAGTAGAGGACAAGTGAAGGAAAGGTCATGGTGGTGGGTGACGGGGGGTATCTGTCAGTGTTAAAAGTGTTAAAGATGCAGTGTGAAATCCCTGCTGAGAGTGAAATGTTTGGGGCCCTTTTGCCGTCGGCCACCGTTGTTCGCTGCCTCTCTGTGTGTGTACATAGTTTGTGTGTGTTTTGAGTCTGGATTGAGTAGGTTACTTGAAGTAAGAGTTGCATGATGGAGATTTTGATTTTGAAAATATACATTTTGCACATTTATCTACGAATATTCATACATAAACTACATAATACACAACAAGCAAGGGTTGACTTGTCTGCCGCTTCCTGTTAACACAGCTCTCATTTTAGAAACCTATTCGGTTATCCCAGATTTTCTTTCCCATTTGAAATATTTAGATATTTTATGTAACGCTGCATTGACTATCTCTGATAGCTTGAGAGATTACGTCCTTCCAAAGCCTCTCTCTCCCTCGTCAGGCCATAGTGCCAGATAGATGCCTGTGCCATGTTTCTCATTAAGCTCCCCACCAATAATCTCTTTTAAATAGTTAACATTTCCAGCAGTTTAAGACAATACGTAAGCAGCTTTAATCCTTGTTGGATTCCTAGTTACTGGAAGATAGAGAGGGAACTACTGTATGGCATCCCTGTCACATTGTTGGTTACAGGAGATAGGTCTCTCCTTGGTAACAGGAACATACAGTCTGGGTGAACTATGTGATTGGGGTGGATTAATTGGGCTGGGGAGTTGATAAATCGTTCACCGCTGTTGGGCTGAAACGTACGTATTTCTTGTGAAAGTATTGTGGTGGAATATCGCCAACAGCTAGCCCATGTTAGGTAAATAATTGAACCGGTCCTGTTAAATATTTCACACAAGCTCACACTCCTCTTTACGTCACTTTAACCTACGTTTATGTCTACACATCCTCCTACGATGCAGCGTGCCGTCCGGGTTAAATTCCTGAAGGACCCTTCTCAAGGACATGTTAATATTAGTGTCCCATTAGGCTGGCTTGCTTAATTTAGCACTGGTTTCCACTCACCTTTACCTCACATTCTATTTGTTGAGAATTCTTTAACATGCTCTCTATTCAGACAGATAATTCCTTTTTGTCAGGTTAAAGCTGGTTGTCAAGAGTCTTCAATCTATTGTTGACTTACAGACATAAACAATATGATTTCATTCATCCAGCTGAAATGATTGCTTTTGAATGTTTATTCTTTGATATGTTGAGAGGATTAGTCATGTCTTACCCTTCTCAGCTGTCTACATCACTTCCCACCATTTTGTGTTGGTACAGAGTTTGATTATATTTATTAAGCCTCGAGCCACTGTAGTAAGGAGCACAATGGTGCTCTCCGACCCCGAAGTGGTGCTGATGACAACAATAATAAATTCACTGACCAAGTGTAGCCCTGCCATGTGTTGGAGAGAACCAAAATGATTAGATGGGGAGAGAGAGGTATAACAAGAATGAGAGAGAGAGTAGCCAATACTGAAACCCTCACAGTGTTCCCGTTTGAAAAGCCTTTCATGGATGAGTTACGTAATATTGTTCAATATTTAAAGCTGATGATAATTGACGGTGGCTTGTTGCGTCATGATGAGCGGCCTGTTTCTGATGTGGTGCTGCAGCTTGGGGCCATGCCCGATATCTTATAATGAAGCTATGAAATGAATAGACCCATCTTCCACATGGGATTGATTGAAATGATACCGTACATTTCAAAGATTTTGAGGGGGAAAATTTGACCTTTGAACCAAGATGGGTAGTAACCGATTCTCCCACAAATTCTGTCTGTTTTAGGTGTTACCAGGATTAATTTGGTTACATAATTATGGAATTTGGTATTATATAATAAACTGAAGTTATGCATTTCATTCTACAAAGTTCTTTGGAACTTGCCTCTATGTACCACTGGTTGGCGCTAAAACGCAACACACCAAAGATTGGAAAGGGAACATAGCGACAACCATAATGGGTTAGATTACATTTTTTATTTCACTGTGGTTAGCAAAGGTACTTCACCTTGAATTTATTTTACACACTAGATATTTGGCTTTACACGACATTTATGAATTGTAATCCTCACGACAGTCCCTTGACAAAGCTATGTCTGATACAAAATCATGCGAATATTCATCCTTTAAAAAAGTTAAGATATTGTGTTATAAACCCTGTAAGTGTGCCTCCCAGCCTGAAAGAGAGACTGCTATGAGTAAGACGGTACTCAATAATTAACTTCCATAACTAATCCATTGCTAACTTCAGCTGAATTTCATTACTTCAGATAGGCTATTATGTAGACCATAATTAGTAAGATTCTGCAGTAAGTATACACACACACACACACACACACACACGTGGAGGATGCCCTAAGCTCCTCTGTGTGAGAGTCAACGGCCACATGTGCTGCTGGGGATTACCAGTCTACTCTCGAGCCTGCTGGAATCACAATCTGCTGGTTGTTTTTACTCAGTGTAGCAGAAGTAATGTTGGCATGGTGGAATTCCTTATGGTCAGTTCATTCCCAGCTAGCACATTTGGTTCCTTGGAAGTTGCGGGAACGTATGTTTTTGGTTTCACATTGGTTGTGGAAACGAAGTCATACTTCAAAACTGAACGTTTTTTACAGATGGGCTATGTACAGGTGCAATGATCTGTAAGCTGCTCTGACAGCTGATCCTTAAAGTTAGTGAGGGAGATATGAGTCTCCAGCTTCAGTGATTTTTGCAATTCGTTCCAGTCATTGGCAGCAGAGAACTGGAAGGAAAGGCGGCCAAAGGAGGAGTTTGCTTTGGGGGTGACCAGTGAAATATACCTGCTGGAGTGTGTGGTGGGTAGTATATGGGGTTTTGGTGTCAAAACGGATGGCACTGTGATAGACTGCATTCAATTTGCTGAGTAGAGTGTTGGAGGCTATTTTGTAAATGACATCGCCGAAGTCAAGGATCGGTAGGATAGTCAGTTTTGCGAGGGTATTTGACAACATGAGTGAAGGATGCTTTGTTGCGAAATAGGATGCCGATTCTAGATTTAATTTTGGATTGGAGATGCTTAATGAGTCTGGAAGGAGAGTTTACAGTCTAACCAGACACTTAGGTATTTGTAGTTGTCCACATATTCTAGGTCAGAACCATCCAGAGTAGTGATGCTAGACTTGCGGGCAGCTATCGGTTGAAGAGCATGCATTTAGTTTTACTTGCATTTTTAAGAGCAGTTGGAGGCCACGGAAGGAGAGTTGTATGGCATTGAAGCTCGTCTGGAGGTTTGTTAGCACAGTGTCCAAAGAAGGGCCATAACTATACAGAATGGTGTTGTCTGTGTAGAGGTTGATCAAAGAATCACCCGCAGCAAGAGCGGCATCATTGTAATATACAGAGAAAAGAGTCGGCCCGAGAATTGAACCCTGTGGCACCCCCATAGAGACTGGCAGAGGTCCGGACAACAGGCACTCCGATTTGACACACTGAACTCTGTCTGAGAAGTAGTTAGTGAACCAGGTGAGGCAGTCATTAGAGAAACCAAGGCTGTTGAGTCTGCCAATAAGAATGCGGTGATTGACAGAGTCGAAAGCCTTGGCCAGGTCGATGAATATGGCTGCACAGTATTATCTTTTATCAATGGCGGTTATGATATTGTTTAGGACCTTGAACGTGGCTGGGGTGCACCCATGACCAGCTCAGAAACCAGATTGCATAGCGGAGAAGGTACGGTGGGATTCGAAATGGTCGGGTATCTGTTTGTTTACTTGGCTTTCGAAGACCTTGGAAAGGCAGAGATCTGTAACAGTTAAGGTCTAGAGTGTTTCCCCCTTTGAAGAGGGGGATGATCGCGGCAGCTTTCCAGTCTTTGGGGATCTGACGATACGACAGAAAGGTTGAACAGGCTAGTAATAGGGGTTGCAACAATTGCGGCGGATAATTTTAGAAAGAGAGGGTCCAGATTGTCTAGCCCAGCTGATTTGTAAGGGTCCAGATTTTGCAGCTCTTTCAGAACATCAGCTGTTCAGTGTTTCCTAGCCTCAGTGCAGTGGGCAGCAGGGAGGAGGTGTTCTTATTCTCCATGTACTTTACAGTGTCCCAGAACTTTTTGGAGTTTGTGCTACAGGATGCAAATTTCTGCTAGGATAGCAAAAGGCTAGCTTTTTCAAACTGCCTGTGTATATTGGTTCCTAACTTCCCTGAAAAGTTGCATATCGCGGGGCCTATTCGATGCAAATGCAGAACGCCACAGGATGTTTTTGTGCTGGTCAAGGGCAGTCAGGTCTGGGATGAACCAAGGGCTATATCCGTTCTTAGTTCTACATTTTTTTAATGGGGCATGCTTATTTAAGATGGCGAGGAAAGCACCTTTAAAGAATAACTAGGCATCCTTTACTGACGGAATGAGGTCAAAATCCTTCCAGGATACCCGGGCCAGGTTGATTAGAAAGGCTGCTCGCAGAAGTGTTTTAGGGAGCGTTTGACAGTGATGAGGGGTGGTCGTTTGACCGCGGACCCATTACGGACGCAGGCAATGAGGCAGTGATCGCTGAGATCCTGGTTGAAGACAGCAGAGGTGTATTCAGAGAGCACTTAGCAGGCACACTTACACACACACACACTTCATCTGCTATACAAACTCTCTCACAACACACTTAGTAGTAGGGTAAACTAGCTTTCACAGTGCAGTTCTCACACGTGTCCGACACACTGACTAAACAACATAGCCAGATTATGATACGGTATGTGGACGGGCATATGGGTCAGCATTTAGGCAAGGTAGTTGTTGTTCCAGTTTTGAACACTTGGTGACATTCTTCAATGTCTTACTTCCAGAGTCTCAAGTCAGATGAGGAAACCGGAAGCCATAAGGACACCATCCATCAAACCTTTGAGGCACAAGGTACTTAAATATTTTTCAAGTTTACTTAATTGTACGTTCAGTCTTCAAGACAGGAGTTTTCCTGGTTAGGTCATGTGATCAGGAATAACTCCAAGCCCTATTCATGCAGTCTAATGCTATACTCTTTGAGGGACTTTCATCCTAACATCTGAACGTGTGTCTCAGGGCAGCAGAAGCGATGGAAGCGGGACAGTTCGGGGAGCCCACTCCAATCCCCTGGGCCAGGGGCCGAGGTGTCAGACAGACAGATGAGGGCAGTATGGGAGGAGCTTGGAGTAGGAGGAGGAGGCTTTCTGAACAGACAGGAACTGTCTCTGGTCTGTGACCACCTTGGCCTGCAGGACCTGAATTCAGAGGTATGGCCAGCCCAACATTTCAGCAAGTGGCTGTTTTAATTCCCTAATTCCCAGATCTGTGCACTTGCTGACTTTCCATCAAGGGATCAAAGACATTGGATTAGTGTAAACATGGGCCAAAGGAGTTTCCTCGCTATCTCTTATACCAGTATACATCAGTCCATTCCTTTTTAATCCATGAGGGGGAGTAAAAGAGTGCACACCTCAGGGAATCATCTGACTGCAGTCAGTGGTTAATTGCCAAAGATACACTACGTGACCAAAAGTATGTGGACACCTGCTCATCGAACATCTCATTCCAAAATCATGGGCATTATTATGGAGTTGGATCCCCTTCGCTGCTATAACAGCCTCCACTCTTCTGGGAAGGCTTTTCGCTAGATGTTGGAACATTGCTGCGGGGGCTTACATCCATTCAGCCACGAGCATTAGTGAGGTCGGGTACTGATGTTGGGTGATTAGGCCTGGCTCGCAGTTGGCGTTCCAATTCATCCCAAAGGTGTTCGATGGGGTTGAGGTCAGGGCAATGTGCGGGCCAGTCAAGTTCTTCTACACCGATCTCGACAAACCATTTCTGTATGGACCTTGCTTTGTGCACGGGGACATTGTCATGCTGAAACAGGAAAGGGCCTTTCACAAAGATGGAAGCACAGAATCGTCTAGAATGTCATTGTATGCTTTACCATTAAGATTTCCCTTCACTTGAACTAGTCTAGCCCGAACCATGAAAAACAGCCCCAGACCATTATTCTTCCTCCACCAAACTTTACAGTTGGCACTATGCATTGGGGCAGGTAGCGTTCTACTGGCATCTGCCAAACACAGATTTGTCCGTTGAGTCCAATGGCGGTGAGCTTTACACCATGGTGATCTTAGGCTTGTGTGCGGCTTGTGTGAAGCTCCCAACGAGCTTCACACGTTGCTTTCTTAGGCAGTTTGGAACTCGGTAGTGAATGTTGCAACCGAGGACAGACATTTTTTACGCGCTACGCGCTTCAGCGCTTGGTGGTCCCGTTCTGTGGACTTGTGTGCCCTACCACTTCACGGCTGAGCCATTGTTGCTCTTAGACAGTTCCACTTCACAATAACAGCACTTACAGTTGACCGGGGCGGCTCTAGCAGGGCAGAAATTTGACGAACTGACTTGTTGAAAAGGTGGCGTCCTATGACGGTGCCACGTTGAAAGTCACTGAACTCTTCAGTAAGGCCATTCTACTGCCAATGTTTGTCTATGGAGATTGCATGGCTGTGTGCTCGATTTTATACACCTGTCCGCAACGAGTGTGGCTGAAACTGCCGATTGCAGTAATTTGAAGCGGTGTCCACATACTTTTGTATATATATTGGGTGTGTTATCCTAGATATGAGTAGTTTGAATCTTTCTCTCTGTATCTGGGTTTCTGTATTGAATTTGACTTCATGTTTTAACCCCTGACTCTACGCGTTATCACACAGGAGTTGGACGCCCTCTTCAGGAAGTTGGACACTGACCTGGATGGGAAGGTCAGCCTCAGGAAGTTCCAGAAGGGTCTTTTCAGAGAAAAGGGTGTCACAGTTCCCACCTCCTCCACCCCCATACGCCCCAACCCCCACCGCTCACTCCAGCAGGTGAGCAGACAGACAGACAGACAGACAGACAGAACAACACCCTTTTTAGGAAACGTGTACATGTTTAACAGTAATTTATTTATATGGAAATTTATGTGATTGGGTCTGGGTCAGTAGAGTAAATGTATGTAATTAGGCCAGAATAATGATCTGTGGATAATACAAATGACAATACATTGCCACGTGCTTCTGTCTCGAACTGAAGGGAATATTTGATATTCTATTTATAACAAATAAACTCACTTTGCAGTAAATGTGGGCTGATTGGTGGTTGAACCTGCAATATGTAACTTTTTGGGGCCCGGACCAAATGCACATACGAATGTGAGTTATAGATCTGTCGTTCTCATTGAAAGCAAGTCTAAGAAGCGGTAGATTTGTTCTATGTGCTCTATTTCTGTGCTTCACGTTCTAATGTTTTGTTTTTGTGTCTTTTACTTTTGATTTTGATACTCTAGCCTCAACAGCTGAAAATACAAAATTTTTGGTTATAGCAGTTTAGATGGTACAATGATTCTAAACACTATACTTTCTTGTTTTGACACATAAGCTGAAATTAGGATAACTATTAGAATTTCAGCAACCAGGAAATGGCAGAGTGATTTCAGCATATTGTACCTTTTAAGGACCCAGCTAGCACATTTGGTTCCTTGGAAGTTGTGGGAACTTAAGTTTTTGGTTTCCCATTGCTTCTGGGAACAAAGCCATATGTTTCTTGACCAGTACACACTTCTGTATACTTCTGGCCCTTCTTTGGACACTGTGCTAACAAACCTACAAACGAGCTTAACGCCATACAACACTCCTTCCGTGGCCTCCAACTGCTCTTAAAATGCTAGTAAAACTAAATGCATGCTCTTCAACCGATTGCTGCCCACACTCTCCCGCCCGACTAGCATCACTACTCTGGACGGTTCTGACCTAGAATATGTGGACAACTACAAATACCTAAGTGTCTGGCTAGACTGTAAACTCTCCTTCCAGACTCACATTAAGCATCTCCAATCCAAAATTAACTCAAGAATCAGCTTCCTATTTCGCAACAAAGCCTCCTTCACTCATTCCGAAAAACATACCCTCGTGGAACTGACTATCCTACCGATCCTTGACTTCGGCAATGTCATTAACAAAATAGCCTCCAACACTCTACTCAGCAAATTGGATGTAGTCTATCACAGTGCCATCCGTTTTATCACCAAAGCCCCATATACTACCCACCACTGCGACCTGTATGCTCTCGTTGGCTGGCCCTCACTACATATCCGTCACCAAACCCACTGGCTCCAGGTCATCTATAAGTCTTTGCTAGGTATAGCCCGCCTTATGTCAGTTCACTGGTCACCATAGCAACACCCACGCGCTCCAGCATGTATATTGCACTGGTCATCCCCAAAGCCAATTCTTCCTTTGGCTGCCTTTCCTTCCAGTTCTCTGCTGCCAATGACTGGAACAAATTGCAAACATCTCTGAAGCTGGAGTCTTATATCTCTCTCTCTAACGTTAAGCATCAGCTGACTGAGCAGCTTACAGATCATTGTACCTGTACACAGCCAATCTGTAAATAGCACATCCGACTACCTCATCCCCATGTTATTACTTACCCTCTTGCTCTTTTGCACCCAAGTATCTCTACTTGCACATCATCTTCTGCACATCTATCACTCCAGTATTAATGCTATATTGTAATTATTTTTCGCCTCTAGGGCCTATTTATTGTCTACCTCCCTACTCTTCTACATTTGCACACACTGAACATAAATAGAAAAATCTTTCTTTTCTTTTGTGTTATTGACTGTGTTGTTTTTGTCGCACTGCTTTGCTTTATCTTGGCCAGGTCGCAGTTGTAAATGAGAAGTTGTTCTCAACTGACCTACCTGGTTAAATAAATGTGAAATAAAAATAAGTAAATTAAATTCTACAATGTAGAAAAGAGTAAAAATAAAGAAAAACCCTTGAATGAGTAGGTGTGTCCAAACTTTTGACTGGCACTGTACATATGAAATGAGTAAAACAGTATGTAAACATTATCAAAGTGACAAGTGTTCTATTATTAAAGTGACCAGTGATTCAATGTCTATGTACATAGGGCAGCAGTCTCTAGGGTACAGGATTGAGTAACCTGGTGGTAGCTAGTGACAGTGACTAAGTTCAGGGCATGGTACTGGGTGGAGTCCGGTTAGTGATGGTTATTTTTCAGTCTGATGGCCTTGAGATGGAAGCTGTTTTTCAGTCTCTGTCCCAGCTTTGATGCATCTGTACTGACCTCGCCTTCTGGATGATAGTGGGGTGAACAGGCTGTGGCTCGTGTGGTTGATGTACTTGATAATCTTTTTGGCCTTCCTGTGACATCGGGTGCTGTAGGTGTCCTGGAGGGCAGGCAGTGTGTACCTGGTGATGCGTTAGGCAGACTGCACCACCCTCTGGAGAGCCCTGCTGTTGCGGGCTGCATAATTGCCGTACCAGGTGGTGATACAGCCTGACAGGATGCTTTCAGTGGTGCATCTGTAAAAGTTTGAGGGTTTAGGGGCCAAGTCAAATATCTTCAGCCTCCTGAGGTTGAAGAGGCACTGTCTGTGTGGGTGGACCATTTCAGATTGTCAGTGATGCGTACGCCAAGGAACTTGAAACGTTCCACCTTTTCCACTGCGGTCCCGTCAATGTAGATAAGGGGGTGCACCCTCTGCTGTTTCCTGAAGTCCACGATCAGCTCCTTTGCTTTGTTGAGGGAGAGGTAATTTTTATGGCACCACTTTGCCAGGGCCCTCACCTCCTCCCTGTAGGTTGTCTCATCATTATTGGTAATCAGGCTTGCTACCTTTTGTGTCATCTGCAAACTTGATGATTGAGTTGGAGGGGTGCGTTGCCACGCAGTCATGGGGGAACATGGAGTACAGGAGGGGGCTGAGCACGCACTTTTATAGGACCCCTGTGTTGAGGATCAGCGTAGTGTCGATCTCTGCGACATGGCTGGTTTTCCCTTTGTAATCCAATTTTGTCATTGGACCCTGCTACATACAACTCTGCTGTCTCTGTACTGACGTTTTGCCTGTTTGATTGCCTTATGGGGGGGATAACTACACTGTTTGTATTCAACCCTATTCCCAGTCACCTTGCCGTGGTTAAATGCGGTGGTTCACGGTTTCAGTTTTGCGCGAATGTTGCCATCTATCCATTGTTTTTGGTTTGGGTAGGTTTTAATAGTCACCGTGTCAGTGTTATTCTCAGAGGCAACCCGGAACATATCCTAGTCCGCGTGATCAAAACAATCTTGAAGCATGGATTCCGATTGGGCAGACCAGCGTTGAATAGACCTCAGCACGGGTACGTCCTGTTTTGAGCTTCTGACTATAGGAAGGGAGGAGCAGAATGGAGTCGTGATCTGATTTTCAGAAGGGAGGGCAGGGGAGGGCCTTGTAGTCATCCCGGAAGGGAGAGTAACAATGGTTGAGATGTTGAAGCTCTAGTACTACAGGCAATGTGTTGATAAATCTTCGGTAGTGTTTTCCTCAAATTGGCTTTGTTGAAGTCTCCAGTTACAATAAATGCGGCCTCAGGATATGTGGTTTCCAGTTTGCACAACTGCAAACTCAATGAGTAGGTCGTTCAAGGAGTTTGATGCGAATTTGTGACGTCATCAGCCTCCCCCTTGCTTGAGGAACAATGGAGAACAAAATAGGAAAGGCCCATACCCCCAGCCATTTGTGCTTTGACATGACTTACCTGGACCACCTATTGAGATGTGCCTTTTATTAAGTAAATTAGGTGTTAAATGAGGTGAAAAGGAGACTGGAGTGCCACCTTAATGTTCTGACAATTATTCTGGAAATTGTTCTGGAAATTATTATTTGGTGTTACCTTTTTTTGAACCCCGAGTACAGATTGGACACACAGAAATTAATTTCCTTAGGCATTAATCATGCAAACACATGTCTTTTTTATATTGACATGGCATCAGTGAGATTCAAACATATGATCTTCTGTTCTCTATCCATGGAATTAGTCCACTGCGCCACCAGGATGGTGCTAGCATGCCATGTTTTTTTAAACTCATACAAAAAGGATAGAGAGTTTTGTTGACACTGAGAACGGAATGAATATGTTTTTAAATAACATTCTTTGGACGTTAATGTTTTCTTGTTTTTTTATGGAAAGTTTTCTTAATGTTCAAAAATATGACTTTAAATAAGGAAACCTGCAGAAAAGTACTGAAATTCCCACAGAAGAATGTTTTCCTAACTTTCAACTATTTGAGAACATTCCTAATGTCAAACCAGTTGGAGAATGTTCCTAGAACATTACCAAAATTGAAATTAAATGTACCATGTTTGAACTTTTAGGAAACATTCTGTTAAAGTAATGAAATAACAAGAAAATGTTTTTTTTTTGTCAAGTTCCTTAAATATACTGAGATTGTTCCAAAGCTAAGCAACTATCTTGCACCATTCCCAGAAAGGTGTGGGAAGGTTGTATGCAAAAGAACCATAGGACAACCACACTCTCACCAAGAAACATATGGTTCGCCGAACGTTATGTGCTTGCTTGGGAGGCTCTTGAAATATTCTCTGTGGCTTATAGTTTAGTTTAGGATTAAGATAAAGGCGTAATAAAGTATTCAAAATATGATCTATTGATTAGAAATTGTCCCTTGCCTTCAGTATGTGACATAAAAGGCAAACAGAAACTTTAACCCAATTCTGATATTTTTTCAGTAATTGGTCTTCTGACTAATCAGATCTGAAAAAGATCTCATATATGAAGATCTGATGTGACTGGTCAAAAGACCAATTAGACCGCCACATCCTGCTGTTTCACCTGCGGGATAGTTTGAGACCAACCACCCAGACAGCTGATGAAACTGAGTATTTCTGTCTGTAATAAATCTCTTTTGTGTGGAAAATCTAATTTTGATTGGCTGGGCCTGGCTCCCCAGTGGGTGGGCCTATGCCCTACCACACCACCTGCCCAGTCATGTGAAATCCATAGATTAGGGCCTAATGAATTAATTTCAATTGACTGATTTCCTTATATGAACTGTAAGAGCCAATTTATGCATTATTCTAGTGTTGGAGGTGCCTTATGGATGGTGTGACGCAATTGTGGAGCCCCGGGGGTTACCACATCGCCGTGTGCCTCTCAAATGTTGTAACAATGCAGAGGGCTCCGTATAGCTCCACATTTACATGATTGGATAACAGTAGTTGAGGGCAGAAGGTCCTGTAAAACACAAACTCACTTCCTTGACAACCTCCTTCACAACAGCTCTGCACTGCTCTGAGAAGCACAAAAAGTATGTTTGCTCTGACTGCCACCGCATCGCAGAAAATACTGTATGGCCAATGCAGACGTCGTATTGACCATGCAGCACATTTTAAAAAATCGTTGAAATTGTTGCATGTTGCCTTTATATATATATATATTTTTTTTTTTTTGTTCGCTATAGTAGGCTGTCTGTCTCTCTCAGATGACAAATGCTCCAATTTCCTGCTGGTCAATTAAGGCAGCAGCCAATCATAAAATTGACTGTTGGGGGCAGAGCTTAGTTTGCCCTTCCCGCGTTCGCTTGCTGAATGACCATTTCCACACGAAGAGAAAACCAACGTTTGAAATCATGTATTGCACTTCAAGCCTGATATGTCGCCGTGGTCTGTTAACATGGGCTATGAAAGACAACATCCTTTCTTTCCAAGCTTGGCTTGTTGGTGCCTCCCATGTATTAGGAACAACTAGGTACATGAACCAGCACTGAGACAAAAGTGTGTTTCTCAGGCTTGCTCAGAACCTTAATACTACTGCTACTCCTCCATGTCCCAAACTGGTGTGGGATGTAAACCATGAGCAAATAGGAAATGGAATGTAGGCTAAGCCATATTAAGTGTAATAACAGCAAACTTGCGTTTATTAGTGGCGCGTGCAATAATGTATTTGTGGTGCTGAAGCTCTTTTGTCTGTGGAAGCCTGGATTACACAATGCACAGTGGAGGTGGGTTATTCTTAGAGAAAGCGGCATGACCGAAGGAGGTGTTTCTGCTACAATGCCCTTCTTTGTATAACTTTCTTTTTGTATTTCTATGGCATTTGGGAACAGAGGTGAGGCGGAACTGCGCAGTGCCACACTGATCTACAGCAGTGTTCCGTGGAGGAGGAACTAAATTGGGCCATCAGCTAGCCTGTTCCTGTAGCTTTCATGTCTTCCTCTGTTTTCTGCCAGGCCTTTGAGGAGCGGATGGTGCGCTCCACCTCTCCATCTCTCCTGTCTGCCACCGTGGGCCAGAGGCTGCTGACCAGGCTGGACGATGGGTCGGGCTGCACCAGTCCAGAGAGGGTCATCACCCTCTGGAATGAGGAGGGCATCCGGAACAGCAGGGACATCCTACAGGTCAGTGCCGGACTTGTACCATGACAGTTGGCTAGTTGGATCCTGTCACACTGTGTTACGGACTCTAGTTGATAGGTAATCGACTAGCTGGACTGTTCCCCAGACTCCACGCGTAGGGATTTGTACAAGGCTTAACAAGGCTATTGAACTTGACATTGGTGTCTGTCTTTATTCCTTAATCCGACATATCATACAGAAACATGGTATCAGAAGTGGCTCGGAAAACACACGTTTGTTATTTTTGTAGCTAAGTACAGTATAGGCGCAGTTACGTTCCATATGCGAACACACACCGTTTCCTACTCACAACACTGATCAACTCGTTGTTAGCTGGCTAGCTAGCATCACTACCTACCTCCATGACTGAAGGCAAAGAAATCTCCTATTCCATTGCTATGGCAGCGAACATTCCGCCACCAAATCACATGGTTCCTACAGGGGACTGGAATACTAATTGGGACAACTTCAGGGATGAATTCGAGGACTATGCGCTGGCGACCGGTCTACATGAGAAACCCAACGAGGTACAAGCGGCAACTCTGAGGAGTTTAATGGGCAGCGAATGCAGGCATATCTACCGGCACAATCTCACCCTCACGGCACGACAACAGTGTGATGCAAAGGCTATATTGGATGCATTGGAGGATTACTTCAAACCCGCCAGAAACGTCATTTACGAGCGGTTCGTTTTCGGAAGCTGCAAACAGGAAGAGGGTGAGTCAGTACACAACTTTGTAACCCGTTTGAGAGAGAAATCCGCCACTTGTGAATACGGGGGATTGAAAGATGAATTGATTCGTGACAAAATAGTACTGGGAATTGCAAATGAGAATACGCGCCAGCGTCTACTGAGAGAGAGAGGCTTAACATTAGTAACTGCCATCGAAATGTGCCGCATTGCTGAAGTCACTGACATGAGAATGAGAGCAATGGAAACGGAAACCCCACGCTCCGACGTTGATACTGTTCACGCTGTTGCTAGGCAGACATTCAGACAAAACCAATCGAGGCAGAGTAATTCACCACGAACGGGGAACACAGAGAGCCCCGTAGCATGTAAATACTGTGGGAATACACACACACGTGGCAAAGAGCACTGCCCTGCCTACGGAAAACCATGCAGAGCTTGTGGAACTAATAATCACTTTGCAAAAGTGTGTCTCAAAAGCAAAAGAAGGGTGAGTGAGGGCAAGATCCACTGTGTTGATGATGTTACTCAATGTCCAGAGCTGAACAGTGAAAGTGACATTTACATGCATGAATCCATTGGGGCTGTACACTCAAGAGGGAAGAAATGGTTTGTGACACTACGATTACACAACAAGCAACAACAATGTCAACTGGATTCGGGTGCTACATGCAACGATATGAGCTACAAAGACAAAATCAATTTGGCACCTGACACACATCTATTGCCCAGCGATACTAGACTAAAGCTGTACTCAGGAGAACTAATGAGCTCTATGGGCACCTTTGAGACCGAATGTGTTATTCGGGGACGCAAACACAAGCTGGTGTTTGAGATTGTGAAAACCAGTCAAAATCCTCTCCTCTCAGGCTCTACATGCGAACGCCTGGGACTGATGCAGTTCACTGTACCAAATGACCTGCACATTGTGGATCATGTCCAGCATGGACCCCTGTCCAAAGAACAACTACTCAGCAGATATGACGATGTATTCAACATGCCCGTTGAATCAGTGCCTGGGGAGGTACACTTTGAAGTGGATGAGAGCATCACTCCAGTCCAGTGTGCTCCTCGCAATGTGCCCATTGCAATGAAAGTGGCTGAGAAGGCCCAGCTGGACAAGTATGAGGCCGATGGCCACATGACATCTGTGACTGAACCAACTGACTGGATCAGCAATATGGTCATAGTGAAAAAAACAGAGAAGCTGAGGGTCTGCATCGACCCAAAGCATCTGAACCAAGCACTGAAACGATCCCACTACATCATGCCGACACTAGAGGATGTCCTCTATAAGCTTCCCAAGGCCAGGATTTTCACCTTGGTGGATGCCCGAGATGCATTCCTTCAATGCAAGCTGGACGAAGAAAGCAGCTTCAGGACTACCTTCTGGACCCCCTGGGGTCGGAAACGCTGGCTCAAGCTCCCGTTTGGTGTCTCAGTGGCGCCTGAGGTATACCAACGCAAGCAGCACGAGTTACTGGCTGGGCTCAAGGGCATTGAACCCATCGCCGATGATATCCTGATCGTAGGCTGTGGTGAAACAGACGAAGAAGCAGAACGCGACCACGATGTGAAGCTCCTGGCACTGATGGAGCGCTGCCGATCAGTTAAGCTTCGTCTTGGCCTGAAGAAGCTGCAGTTCAAGGTGAAAGATGTCCACTTCCATGGCCACATTCTCTCGGCAAAAGGCCGGACCCAGACAAGGTCCAAGCGATCCTCGACATGCCAAACCCGTCTGATGCAAAAGGAGTACAGCGTCTCATCGGCTTTGCAAACTATCTTGCAAAGTTCATGCCACACCTATCAGCAGTCTGTGAGCCTCTGCGCCGGTTGCTGGACAAAGACACACCATGGCACTGGCTACCCAAGCACGAGGCCGCAGTGCAGGAGATGAAATCTCTGGCTTCATCCATGCCAGTGTTGCGCTACTACAACGTCACGAAGCCTGTCACAATCCAGAGCGACTCTAGCCAAAGGGGACTTGGATGCTGCCTTATGCAGGAAGGCCAGCCCGTTGCGTTTGCCTCGAGAGCGTTCACCACCCCCCCCCGAACAAAACTATGCACAAATTGAGAAAGAGTACCTCAGCATAGTCTTCTCCTGCCAGCGATTCCATCACTACTTATATGGTCGAGAGCTGGTCACCGCTGAAACTGACCACAAACCACTCATTGCCATATTCAGTAAACCTCTCCTCAACGCGCCCAAGAGGCTTCAAAGCATGCTCCTGACTCTGCAAAACTACAGCCTGAAGGTCATTTACAAGCCAGGACCTGAGATGTACATCAGCGACACACTGAGCAGGGCAACAGCACAATGTACAGGTAGAGGCACTGCCTATCAGCGGCAGGCCATCTGTTCGTTACAGCAGGAAAAACAAGATGTTCAACAGATCAATCAGGCAGACTACTTAAACGTCACAGATCACCGCCTAGCCCAGATCAGGCAACATACTGACAAGGACGAACACCTACAGTCACTGAAGTCCATGGCTCTCGCAGGTTGGCCATATCTGAAAGAGGAGACACCTTTCACAGTGAGAGAATACTGGACCTTTCGAGATGAGATCAGTGTGCAAAATGGCGTCTTGTTCAGAGGTCAGAAGGTCATTATTCCCAAATCACTACGTCCAGAGATGCTTACCCGCATACACTCCAGTCACATTGGAGGTGACGCATGCTACCGCCAAGCTCGTGAAACATTATACTGGCCAAACATGCAAGCAGAAATTAAAGACTTTGTCAGCAACTGTACCACATGCAACGAGTACGCTCATGAACAGCAAAAGGAAACCATGATGTGACACGAACTGCCCACAAGGGCCTGGCAAATCATCAGCATTGACTTATTCAGCCACAGACAAAAGGACTATCTTCTCATCATTGATCATTACTCTGACTTTTGGGAAATTGAACTGCTCCCTGACTTGTCTGCAGAGACGGTCATAAAGCGCTGCAAGGCGCAGTTTGCAAGGCAAGGTCAGCCTGACAAGGTAATCACGGACAATGGCCCACAATTCACTGCACAGTTCAAGCGTTTCGCCTCAGAATGGGAGTTTGACCACGTGACCTCCTCTCCAAGACACCCAAAAGCAAATGGCAAGGCAGAGTCAGCTGTCAAGATTCAAAAAACCTGTTAAGCAGGGCCTTGCGCGACAGCAACGACCCATGGAAAGTGATCTTACAGTGGAGGAACACACCCACCGAAAACATGGACAGCAGCCCAGCACAACGCCTTCTGTCCAGACGTCTGAAGACTACTATCCCCGTAGCTAACAAGCTACTTCAGCCCTGCGTCATGGTTGGCGTCACGGACAAACTGCGTCACAGAAAGCAGCTCGCTAAGTGCTTCTACGACCGGACTGCTCGAGACCTACCAGAGCTGGAGGTGGGTGAAACTATAAGGATGAAACCGCTGCCGGGAGACCACACAGGACTTTGGAGGCTGGGCACATGCCTACAGAGAGTTGCACCACGTTCTTACCTGGTGGATGTTGGTGGCTCCCTCTATCGTCGCAATCGGGTGGATTTGCGCGTAGCAGAGCAGACAAACCAGAACATGCCATACACTCACCTAGATGAGCTGGATCACAGTCCAGGCCTAAGGGTAAGGGGTGCAGAATTGAGACATGAGCCAACTGAAGGTGAAGCTTCTACCCCACCAAACTCTCCAGCTCGTGGCCCTAATCCTACCCCTGTCAGAGCCAATACTTACTCACGGGTGGGTTGGCTGTGCAAGCCACCGGACAGGCTTACTCTGTAAGCAAGAGACTTAACTTGTTGTCTGTTAATAAAAAATAAAAAAAGGAATGCTTTTCAATTGTTATGACTTGACTGTTAAGAACTCAATGTTATGCTGTTATGTTTGCACTTTCTATTGAAAAGGATGATGTTACGGAGTCTAGTTGATAGGTAATCGACTAGCTGGACTGTTCCCCAGACTCCACGCGTAGGGATTTATACAAGGCTTAACAAGGCTATTGAACTTGACATTGGTGTCTGTCTTTATTCCTTAATCCGACATATCATACAGAAACAGTAAGCTTTGTGAGAAAGTTATGAACCAATGTACGTCTTCATCCTATTACTGTTTTTTATTTGAATATCCTCCAGTCATGGATACACACGCTCATTGCTTGTACCAGTTATTTTCAGAAGTTGCTTTGAAATGTTGATTACTTTTCCTTTGCTTCTACTTGAATTGAAATGTTGCTGAAAAGCCTTGGTGTTCAGGGATTAGTACAGGTTTTTCAATGAGTGAGTCTAATCCTGAATGGTGATTGGTTAAAAGCACATTCCAGCCGGTGTCTATTCCACAACTTTCCACCACCTAAATCTATGAGGTTAAAATGCCTATTTACTCTGTTCCATCTGATATAAACTTGATATCCACTATAAAAAGCATCTAAACATTACCTCACATTTCTTTTAGACTAACATTTAGTTTTCGAAAGCAGAGATTTGTATAAACCTTGCTGTCTGTCTCACTGACATTTGCAACATCGTTTCAATATAAAAATTAGATCTCCAGCTGTCCCATTGTAATGAACGTGTAGGAGTCGGGGCGAGATAGACAGGCAGGCAGCGTTTCTCAGCCAGTCGAAATCATGAATCAGCTGGCATCATTTTTATGGATATATACAAAGAAATGTCAATTGAAAAAAGGTCAAACGAAGTGCAGTCTTTACTTTGTTGTTGGCTAGCTCCTCTGAACAACAATGTCCTGATGAGAGTGCATTTTATTTGCCCGGCAAAATCGTGCCTCATTAGATCATTGTTATGGATGTATCCAAATAAATGTCACTAGAGAACTGCTTAAACAAATGCAAATGCTGCTACTGTTATTTTTTTAAACGTTTGACGTGACTGTAAGTTAGCCGTAGTTGGCTGGCTAGCAAGCAAGTGATAAGAACGTTGCCAGCCAATATGGCAATGGAACATTTAGAACGAACGACTGGGTCGCGTCCATAGATACAGAACAAAAAGACTGAACGACTGGGTCGCGTCTCTAGCAACCGAACCAATAGAACGAACCAGCCGGCTTGGGTAGCAACTCTAGATTTGTGTCGAGACTATATCTTGTGGAAGGATGAAATAGTATGAATAAATTAATCTAAATAACGTTTTAAAATTAAAATATGTTAATCAGTATTTGAATATGTTGGTAACCTGTTTTATAAAAGTGAAAATGCCCTCGAAGCTGGTGTTTGGAGGATATATTGGCACGGCAGCTGGTGTTAGGAGGATATATTGGCACGGTTTGCCTTGCCAATATATCCTCCAAACACCGGCTTCTCGGGCATTATCACTTAAATAAAGAAGGCTGCAAGATTTCTAATTTCATCATTTTGACAAGACAAGTTACATAAACTGTATTTCTGACTCCTTTAGGGGCATATCTCCTTCCTGTGTGTAAAATGTGTAATAGGAGTAGAATTGAGATTGTGAGTTCCAGTTACATGTAGTGGATGGTCTTTTGGTTTAGATTACATGCTGTGGTGTAGAACTATAATCTATGGAACACTGCCTACAAAAGGCCCAAGCAAGACACACTCTAGTTACATTATGTGTTACTGAAATAATCCTCTTGTAATCTGACACATTTTATTACATGAGGATGAACTGAACTTTGACCTGAATTTATATTTACCATACACCAGTTGTCAAAACACCTGGGGCCTCATTTATAAATGTTGCGTATGCACAAAATATGCCCGAAAACATGCGTGCGCCAGTTTTCACGTGAAAGTTTGCATTTATAAAACCGTAACTTGACGTGAGAATTTGCTTATCCTCCGCAATCTTTAGACCATGTGTACACACAGTTTCTTGTGGCTGAAGTATTGCATTGCAAGAAGGCGAAAGTAGCCTTGTGCAGGAATACACCCTTTTTTTCCTAACAAAAAACAGGTTGCTAAAAATAATAATATGCAATAATTTGCAGTTAGTGAGAATCTATTTATTTGGTCTTTGCATTCTAAAATCATTATAAATAGGCCTATATTTCCTATTTATTTATTACATTTCCATGATCAGTGAAGAATAAATTCCTCACCTTTTCTGACCGATGGTTTCGTACTCACGAAATAGCCTAGAGGCCTACAAAAAGTTAGGATAGGCTACCAGTCATCTCATGTGCCTCAGTTGGTAGAGCATTGTGCTTGCAACGCCAAGGTTGAGGGTTGTTGGTTCAATTCCCATAGGGGACCATTTCAAAAAAGTAAATGTATGCTGCTCTGGATAAGAGCGTGTACTAAAATGTAAAAACGTCCCATCTCTCATTTAATTTGACCCACTTCACAGTAGTAAATAGATAAGCTATTTCAAGTATTTTGCTCTTTGCGATCCGATGCGCAGTTCGAAGGTAGACCAGGTTCACCTTTTCCATTGATGTTTGAAGGCGACATCTGATTACTGTAATTTCACATTTCTCGCGTAGACAATATTTCATTTATTAACATAATGCATATATTATAATCATTGCAGAATATATTCTAAAGCTTTTCTGGCCATGATGAGTTAATATTCCTAAAGTAGCCATACATCAAATTGCCATGCACATGGCTCAATTAATTGGTCCTATCAGATAGACTATTATCATTTCTAGTTTTTTCTCTATGTATCCGAAAGGGAGCATGGTTTATAACATACATTCCAATTTAACAGGTGAACAGACAGTTGATTTTGATCTGAAACCAAGCCATGAGGTTGAAGGAATTGTCCGTAGAGCGCCAAAACAGGATTGTGTCGAGGCACAGATCTGGGGAAGGGTACCAAAAAATGTTTGCAGCATGGAAGGTCCCCAAAAACACAGTTGCTTCCATCATTCTTAAATGGAAGAAGTTTGGAACCACCAAGACTCTTCCTAGAGCTGGCCGCCCGGCCAAACTGAGCAATCGGGGGAGAAGGGCCTTGGTCAGGAAGGTGACCAAGAACCCAATGGTCACTCTAACAGAGCTGTAGAGTTCCTCTGTGGAGATTGGAGAACCTTCCAGAAGGACAACCATCTCTACAGCACTCCACCAATCAGGCCTTTATGGTAGAGTGGCCAGATGGAAGCCACTCTTCAGTAAAAGGCACATGACAGCCCGCTTGGAGTTTGCCAAAATGCACCTAAAAGACTCTCAGTCCATGAGAAACAAGATTCTCTGGTCTGATGAAACCAAGATTCAACTCTTCGGCCTGAATGCCAAGTGTCACGTCTGGAGGAAACCTGGCACCATCCCTACGGTGAAGCATGGTAGAGACAGCATCATGCTGTAGGGATGTTTTTCAGTGGTAGGGACTGGGAGACTAGTCCGGATCGAGGCAAAGATGAATGGTGCAAAGTACAGCGAGATCCTTGATGAAAACCTGCTCCAGAGCGCTCAGGACCTCAGACTGGGGCGAAGGTTCACTTTCCAAAAGGACCATGACCATAAGCACACAGCCAAGACAATACATGAGTGGCTTCGGGACAAGTCCTTGATTGCCGTTGAGTTGGCTGGGCCAGATGTTTTGCTTTGTCATTATGGGGTAATGTGTGTAGATTGATCAGGGGGGGAACTATTTAATCCATTATAGAATAAGGCTGTAACATAAAAAAATGTGGGAAAAGTCCATGGGTCTGCATTAATTTCAAATGCATTGTATAATGCTCGTTCACACGGGCACAAATCTGGTTTATAACATGTATACATTTGGCTAACACCATACATATGCATCTCCATATATTTGTGAGCATGCAATCCTTTCAGAAATGGCGCACGCAGATATTTAGTGTAAAATATACGCAGCGGTTATAAATTAGGCCCCTGGTCCTGGAGAGCTACAGGGTTGCAGGCTTTTGTTCCAACCCTGCAATAAGGACCAGGGTTGATGATTAGGTGACCACTGCCGTAAGTTTGCCAGATGACCTCATGCTGTTCTATCCCCTCCAGACTCTGGACTTCCCCCTGGAGGAGCGAGTCAGTCTGGCGGAGCTCACTCTGGCCCTGGACAATGAGCTGCTGGTCAGCGGCAACGGCATCCACCAGGCCGCTCTCATCTCTTACAAGAACGAGATCCAGTTCCTCCAGTGAGTCTTTGGTTTGATACTGTATACTTTGGTACTGCATGCTTCTATGGACTCTATAGAGGTTATGGTCAAAGACACTTTAGTACATCCTCTGGATTCATTTCCTGTGTGAGCCAATAACCTTAAACTGAGACCAAATCATTTACATCAACTCTTTATTGATTTCATGGTCAATAATTGCTATAGGGGGAATCATTGGTTCAACTTCACACTAATAGTCACACAAAACCTGTAGCCTACATGTTACATGATGGATTTTTGGTTGATAGATTTGTACTATGTCTCCACCTAGAGGTGAGAGATGTTGATGTTTTCATATTGTTGATTGCAACAATCATTGCCTTGTCAGTTTACTGACCATCTTTGGAACCAAAATACTGCATTCTTTCAGTAAGTATTAATTTGCCAATATTAAACTGCTGTGGTCAGCCTTTTTTGATTCTTTGTGCATAATGTACATAGAATAACTGCTGTTAAAGTGAGTCCTCCATGATCAGGTCATTCTGGTGAGTGTTGTGCTTAGGTCCATGGCCAATGTCTGTCCGCGGTCTATCCCTCAGGGTCCTAGCAGACCAGGCTTGTCAGGAAAGGGACAAGGTCAAGGCCGACCTGGAGTGGGCCGACAGGAGAAACCTCCAGCTGGTCAGAGAGGTGGATGACAGGCACGCCACTATTGAGTCACTGAATGAAACCAAAATCAAGTAAGACCTTCTCTTCCTTCTTGCCTCCATGTCATTCTGTATGTTACAGACTGATGTGATGGTTGGAAAATCTTGCTTGACTGGTTGTGTATTGTCATGCGTGGTGGATGGAACTTTTTTGTTAAACTTCCCTCTGATTGGCAGGGGTCTGGAGCAGGAGTTCCGGGATAGGCTAACGGCCCTGCGCAGTGAATCGGAGCAGGAGAGCGAGGTCTTGCTACAGCAGGTGGAGCGTGAGCGGGCCAAGCTCAAAGAGGAAGTGGAGGTCCTACATGCACAGGATGCCAGTCTGCAGGAGGAAATCTGTAATGCCACCCAGGTGACAAGCACTATAGATACACACCGTGAGGTTTTTACAATGATAAAGGAGTACTAGGAATGCAGACGATTGCTTAACCACCCTGCCTAAAAGATTCCTTGAGCTTAACCTCTATTTGATTTCACTTCATAAGAGGCTCCTCGTGCTTTTGAATGCACGTCTTTTGTATGAGTATAAACTGGTTAAGTTTCTGCAAGCAGTTTGTTTTCATCTCACCCACTTGCCCACTTTGTTTTCATTTCACCCACTTGCCCACGGACAACCAACGAATGCCAGACTCCTGCTTAGCTTCTTAACAATCCCCCATCGTTAGTACCCCTATTGCTCTCTGTTATAGAGTGGTTATACTGTGTTGCTGTGGATATCTTAAAGCGGTATCGTATCACTCTCAATAACCCTCCCTCTGGGCTAACAGGAGAACCGCCGTTTGGAGGAGGAGGACAGTGTTCTGAAGGGGAAGCTGTCGGAGGCAGGGAACACCATCTCCAAGCTGCAGAGAGACCTGGACCAGCTCCTACTAGACAAGGTGAGAGGGAACTATGTGAGGATGGGCTTGATGTAGGGTGACCGGATTTAAAATTCCCAAATGCGGGACAGTGTAGTCTATACATTAATGTTTTTTTCAGGCAGCACCCCTCAGGGAATGTAAACAGTTAGGAAGGGGAAACTTTTAAAATGGGATTGAGTGAAGTAGCAGCAAATATGTTAAATTAGCAACTAATGAGCATGGAGAGTTTTATGAAATGACCTTTCAGTCTAATATGGCTATTTATGTGCTTTTGTAGTTCTTCGTTAGACGCAAGCTTTATGGAAGTACTGGTAGTTCTCTCCAAGTTTATTTGGAATTTAGCCCAAAAAGATTTTACAAATGGGATTGGTTGACAATATGATATTGGCCTACATCTCTTCTTGCACTGTGCAGAATATCAGCTCTCAACAACGATTGGAGAATTTTTTTAACATCACCAGATCCTTATATATCTTGTCATAAGCGCAAGGTGACTTCAAAAAAGACTGGTTGGAATGTCAATTCTCATTAAATGAATAGGAAATCTGACTGTTTTAATCTGTTGATCAAAAGCGGGACAAAGGGCCAAAATGCAGGACTGTCCTGCACAATCCGGGATATGTGGTCACCCTAGCGTGATGGTGTCCTGCTGTGGTAACTCATCCCTCAGGGAGTGAGCAATGCGGTTTTGCCAGGAATTAATGATTGATAAGTGTTTCCGTTTTGTTTGGCTGACACAGTTTGGGAGCCTGGATCCGAACAATACAGGGCTGCTAAACCAGGAGGAGCGCTTCTCTGAGATCATCAAGGAGTACGAGCTGCAGTGCCGGGTAAGAGTGTGTGTGTTGGGCCTCCCGAGTGGCGCAGTGGTCTAAGGTACTGCAACACAGTGCTAGCTGTGCCACTAGAGATTCTGGGTTCGAGTTCAGGCTCTTTTGTAGCCGGCCGCGACCGGGAGACCTATGGGGCGGCGCACAATTGGCCCAGTGTCGTCTGGGTTAGGGGAGGGTTTGGCCGGCAGGGATGTCCTTGTCCCATCGCGCACTAGCGACTCCTGTGGCGGGCTGGGCGCAGTGCACGCTGACACAGTCGCCTTCCGTGTTGTGGGCATTGTGTCAAGAAGCAGTTTGGCTTGGTTGGGTTGTGTTTCAGAGGACGCACGCCTCTCCCGAGTCCGGTTGGGAGTTGCAGCGATGAGACAAGACTGTAACTACCAATTGGATACCATGAAATTGGAGAAAAAGGGGGTGACAAAAAAAATTCAAGAAAGGCTGTGTGTGTTTAAATAATCATGCCTTGCGTGGAACCCCCAAGGGGGCTCGACCTGGTTTCCCTTTCACAATTTTCCAAAACATAGCGAAGTAATTAGTTATACACCGCATGCATAACATTTATGATTTATGGCAAACCTATTTTTAAAGACTTTTTGTTTACTTGCCTCGGACAGAGTCGAGACCTGTTTTGAGTGTGTGAATGACAATCCTCTTGATTTATCCAAACGCCTCCCATTTTGGGAAACTAGAAAGTGAAGGTGAGCGTGTGTTATTCTAGGTTCACAGACTTTGTGATGCAGTGTGGTTTGAATAGCATGTGCGTGGCAGTGAGGCCATTGTGACTAATACTGCTCTATATTAATACTATTTCTGCTGTGCTTTGCTGTGTTTGTTATGTATGTTTGTCTGAAGTATTGCATGTTAAATGACACGTCTTTGTCTCACAGGAGCTGCGGGACCGGAATGACGAGTTGAACTCTGAGGTGGAGATGTTAAAGAGTCAGGGGATGGGGAGGCGACCCAGACGGGCAAGAGACACGTCCACACACGCGTGGTCCAGCCGACGATCACTGACCACTGAGTCTGACTCTGGTAAATCCCATTCATAGCCCTAAGCCATATACTGTGTTCACCCGATTTGTCCCTAGAATTGATATTCGTGCCCTGATTAGAAAATATATTTATTTATTTAAACGTACAGTATATGGGCCTTGTCCTTGGAGGACTGAAAGGCCCCTCCTATCTCTTCCCCACCTATGTATGCACATACTCTGTCACACACACCCTATCATTTCTCCACTCAGTCCCACTCCATTTACACTGACAGTTTCACTTTAGCCACTGACCTACTCTCTACAGTAATCTTGTCCATTGTGCTTCAGATGACCCTGAGATGAAAATAGGCGTATCTCCCATGGCTAGCAAAAAGCTACAAGTGGCCAATAAGAATGGTAAGAATTGGAAACATCAATAATTTTTTCCCTCTGTAAAAACCTGTTGGATTTGACTCGACCACCTTGGTGTGTTTATTTCTATTCCTTCAGGCCTGGGTTGTCTGGAGAGTCTGCCAGGTCCGGTTGTAAGCATTGAGACGGAGATGGCCATGGAACAGTTTAAGGAGAGGCACAGCCAGGAGGTGCAGGACCTGAAGATTGAGTTAGAGACCAAGGTAGAGGAGGCATTCTGATACGCACGCTCACACTAGGTTTTAATATTTTCAAGAAACTACACATTTTCCTTCCTGAGAAAATTGCAAGAAATTACGGGTTTCCCGGTATTCCCGTTCAAACCGGAAGTGGTATTTACAAGCTATAATACCAGCGAAAAAAATCTGACATGATTATACCACTATAAATGGAGAAATAGACACATGAATCTAACGGTTTCTTGTTGTATTTGTTGCAATTTAATCAACTCAGTTCTCTCAAAGTCACCACACTATTTAATTGATGTAGCCTAGTTAACAGGTCTACGACGCACTGTTGGCCAACTGTTAAAATATTATGAGGTTCTTACAGTCTAGTGAAAATTACATTCATTTTAGCCTACCTTTGACTGAAAGATGCAGCTTGGTCATTTTCTCTCCCCTTACAACTGTCTATCGGTGAAATTTGGGAAGGTTGTGGCTGTTTTTACTTCGCCTATTGTGGTGATTTTGTCAGAGGGAACTTGCGAAAGTATTCACCCTCCTTGGTATTTTTCCTGTTTTGTTGCATTACAACCTGTAATTTAAATAGATTTTTATTTGGATTTCATGTAATGGACATACACAAAATAGTCCAAATTGGTTAAGTGAAATGAAAAAAATTACTTGTTTAAAAAAATTCAAAAAATGAAAAAGCGGTACGTGCATATGTATTCAGATCTGGTGCAGCCAATTACCTTCAGAAGTCACATAATTAGTTAGATTGCACACAGGTGGACTTTACGTGTCAAATGAACTGTCACATGATCTCAGTGTACAGTATATATACACCTGTTCTGAAAGGCCCCAGAGTCTGCAACACCACAAAGCAAAGGGCACCACCAAGAAAGAGGCACCATGAAGAGCAAGGAGTTCTCCAAACAGGTCAGGGACAAAGTTGTGGAGAAGTACAGATCAGGCTTGAGTTAAAAAAATATCAGAAACTTTGAACATCCCACAGAGCACCATTAAATCCATTATTCAAAAATGGAAAGAATATAGCCACACAACAAACCTGCCAAGAGTGGGCCGCATACCAAAACTCACAGACCAGGCAAGGAGGGCATTAGTCAGAGGGGCAACAAAGAGACCAAAGATAACCCTGAAGGAGCTGCAAAGCTCCACAGCGGAGATTGGATTATCTGTCCATAGGACCACTTTAAGCTGTACACTCCACAGAGCTGGGCTTTACGGAAGAGTGGCCAGAAAAAAGCCATTGCTTAAAGAGAAAAATAAGCAAACACGTTTGGTGTTTGCCAAAAGGCATGTGGGAGACTCCCCAAACATATGGAAGAAGGTACTCTGGTCAGATGAGACTCAAATTTAGCTTTTTGGCCATCAAGGAAAATGTCTGGTGCAAACCCAACACCTCTCATCACCCTGAGAACACCATCCCCAAAGTGAAACATGGTGGTGGTAGCATCATGCCTTGGGGATGTTTTTCATCGGCAGGGACTGGGAAACTGGTCAGAATTGAAGGAATGATGGCTGGTGCTAAATACAAGGAAATTCTTGAGGGAAACCTGTTTGTCTTCCAGAGATTTGAGACGAGAACAGAGGTTCACTTTCCAGCAGGACAATAACCCTAAGCATACTACTAAAGCAACACTCGAGTGGTTTAAGGGGAAACATTTAAATGTCTTGGAATGGCCTTATCAAATCCCAGACCTCAATCGAATTGAGGTCTGTACCCGCTCTACCACAGCGGAACCCATCCAACTTGAAGGAGATGGAGCAGTTTTGCATTGAAGAATGGGCAAAAATCCCAGTGGCTAGATGTGCCTAGCTTATAGAGACATACCCCAAGAGACTTGCAGCTGTAATTGCTGCAAAAGGTGGCTCTACAAAGTATTGACTTTGGTGGGGTGAATAGCTATGCACGCTCAAGTTTTCCATTTTTTTGTCTTATTTCTTGTTTGTTTCACAATAAAAAATATTCTGCATCTTCAAAGTGGTAGGCATGTTGTGTAAATCAAATGATCCAAACCCACCAAAAAAATATATTTTAATTTCAGGTTGTAAGGCAACAAAATAGGAAAAATGCCAAGGGGGGTGAATACTTTCATCAGCCACTGTATCTGACTCTCCGCTTATTAAACAGTTAAGCTGTAGCGGAGATTCAGCACCATGGGTAGCACTGCGGTTGATTGTCCATGAATCTAAACTCGTCATGAATCATGACCATTCTAAGGTAGGCTATATTTTACATAAAATAAAATGGTAAAATAAATGGTATGCCTATTTCTAGCAATAAAGTAAATTGTCACAGCATAAAATAAATTAAACGTGAGCCTTCTGGCTATATAATTAAATAAAGACCCACACATTATTATTTTATTCAGGACAGGAAAAACAAAGATTTTCATAAAATTTGCTTCTTCAATTCGAGTTCATTAAAAGACACCCGGTTCTCGCCAAAATTTTCAACATGAAAAACAGACTTGTTTTGAAAAGTCTGTAGGAAGGACTACTTATAATTGTAGCTGATTAATTCTCAAGTCCCAGCCAAACAAATCTAGAATAACATTCTACACACAAATTTAGGCTATAGGCTACATAAAATAACGTGGTAGGCCTACCCTGTAGCTAACAAACAAACAAAATAATTTGCATAGGCTATTGGCCGTACCTGTTTAACTTGAATTTTCTCTGATGAAGTGGTCTCAAAAAGCGCAGTGCATATACATTCTTCCCAGATAGGCGTTTTTTGATCTTCGCCACAAATTGGCCACAGACTGAGAAGGCTCTCTTGGTCTCCACGGAGGTGGCCTGGATCGTGGCGAGCGCCTCAAACAGGTATTTTAACCTGTATGTTTCCTCCTTAGAGAGAATTTTCAGTCGGTCGATTTTGCTTTCGGCCTCGTTGGCAATACTTTTCCCCACAGACAAAAATAAAATGCAACAATTTCAAAGATTTTACTGAGTTACGGTTCAAATAAGGAAATCATTCAATCAGTCAATTTAAATAAATAAATTAGGCCCTAATCTATGGATTTCATGACTGGGAATACAGATATGCATCTGATGGTCACAGGTACTTACAAAAAAAAGGTAGGGCGCGTGGATCAGAAAACCGGTCAGTATCTGGTGTGACCACCATTTCCCTCATGCAGCGTGACACATCTCCTTCGCATAGAGTTGATCAGGCTGTTAATTGTGGCCTGTGGAATGTTGTCCCACTTCTCTTCAATGGCTGTGCGAAGTTGCTGGATATCGGTGGAAACTGGAATACACTGTCGTACACATCGATCCAGAGCATCCCAAACATGCTCAATGGGTGACGTGTCTGGTGAGTATGCAGGCCATGGAAGAACTGGGATGTTTTCAGCTTGTGTACAGATCCTTGTGGCACTGTGCATTATCATGCTGAAACATGAGGTCATGTAAAAACCCACAGTTTCATCAGCTGTCCGGGTGGCTGGTCTCGGACGATCCCGCAGGGGAGAAGCCAGATGTGAAGTTTCTGAGCTGGCGAGGCGGCTTATGGTAGAGAAACATTCAATTCTCTGGAAACAGCTCTGGTGGACATTCCTGCAGTCAGCATGCTAATTGCATATTCCCTCAAATCTTGAGACATCTGTGCCATTGTGTTGTGGCTTCACATTTTAGTGGCCTTTTTTTTGTCCCCAGCACTAGGTGCACCTGTGTAATGATCATGCTGTTCAATCAGCTTCTTGATATGCCACTCCTGTCAGGTGGATGGATTATCTTGTCAAAGTAGAAATGCTCATTAACAGGGATGGAACCAAATTTGAGAGAAATAATATTTTTTTGCATATGGAACATTTCTGGGATGTTTTATTTCAGCTCATGAAACATGGGACCAACCCTTTACATGTTGCGTTTATATTTTTGTTCAGTGTAATAAAAGCAGATAGGCCAACCAGTAGTGACTTTGTAAGTAAATACGGTAGGCTACAACAACACACCCTGAGCTGTCACGTTCTGACCATAGTTCTTTTGTTATTTCTTTGTTTTAGTATGGTCAGGGCGTGAGTTGGGTGGGTTATCTATGTTAGTTTTTCTATGTTGGTTTTTGCGTTTGGCCTGGTATGATTCTCAATCAGAGGCAGGTGTCGTTAGTTGTCTCTGATTGAGAATCATACTTAGGTAGCCTTTTTTTCCACCTGTGTTTCGTGGGTGTTTATTTTCTGTGTCTGTGTGTTCCACACGGAACTGTTTCGGTTGGTTATTTCACGTGTCGTTTATTGTTTTGTTTCAGTGTTCGTTTGTTTTAATAAAGAGCATGAACACGTGCTGCGCATTGGTCCTCCGATCCTTACTACTCCTCGTCAGAGGAGGAGGAAGACAGCCGTTACATGAGCGTTGATTATTGATCATGCCGATAGTAGAGCAGGCCGTATGATGATCGATTTAGACTTTGCATATAATTTAACAAATACATTTTATTTCACTCTGTTCATAGAAATAATTTGTTATAATTTACTGGTTTCTCACTGTCATTTATCCTGGGAAAAGATGGGTTTGGGCGGGAAATTCCAGTAAAGCTCGGTAACCCGGTTCCCGCCATTAAACCCTAGCTCACACGTTTTTGTATTGTTTTGATCACCGTCTCCTATTTTTGTATGTGAAATTGAAAGGTCCAAAATTGTTGGTAATTTGAGTGACACTAGTTGTAAAGACTGAACTAACTTCAGTACATGAGGCCCATTTTTCAAATTCTGGGATAGCCCTGAACCTCCTCATCATCCTCGCCTCACAGGTGAACTTCTACGAGCGCAGCCTGGAGCTGATGCGACGAAACATGGAGGTGGAGAGGAAGGACATATCTTCGGGCTTCAAGGTGGAAATCAGTGAGCTGGAGGAGCAGAAGGCCCAGGCTGAGGAGCATGTTAAGTGGCTAAGGGGGGCAGTGGAGAAGCTGCAGACCGAGTTACAGAACAGCTCCAGGCGCCTGAGAGGGCCAGGCTGGAGCGCTGACCAGGAGAGAAGGGCCCAGCACGAACAGGCTGAGCTGGAGCAGAACTATGCCATGGAGATCAGTAACCTGGTCCAGAGACTGACCTCTGAGAAAGACCAGCTAGAGGCTGAGCTGAAGCTCAAGATGGACCAAGAGTTGCTGCTCGTAAGGTGGGTGTGGCCAGACTATCATCCTCCCCAGGGCTGTCTTCTGAAATTCAAACAAATTCATTTCAAGTTCACATTCTTGTGTAGGTTGACTCCCGGTTTCGCATTCAATTTAATTTAAAAAATGTTGTGCCAACTGTAACTTTTGCATAAGTCCCTTTAACTCCATAACATATACACTGGACTTACACAACAATGGTGTGTGAGCTGGGACTGGTGTACGTCGTGTGTATGTATATACACTTAATGTACAAAACATTATGAACACTCTTTCCATTTTCTATTTTTTACTTAACACTTTTTTTATTTTCTTAACTTAAAGCATTTTTGGTTAAGGGCTTGTAAGTAAGCATACCTGTTGTATTTGGCACATGTGACATTTGATTTGACATACTGTAGACTGACCAGGTGAAAGCTATGATCCCCTTATTGATGTCACTTGTTAAATCCACTTCAATCTGTGTAGATGAAGGGGAGGAGACAGGTAAAATTATTTTTAAGCCTTGAGACAATTGAGACATGGATTGTGTATGTTTGCCATTCACAGGATGAATGGGCAATACAAAACATAAAGTACAATTGAATGGGGTATGGTAGTAGGTGCCACGCGCACCTGTTTGTGTCAAGAACAGCAACACTGCTGGGTTTTTCAAGCTCAACATTTTCCATTGTGTGTATCAATAATGGTCCGCCACCCAAAGAACATTCAACCAACTTGACACAACTGTGAGAAGCATTGGCGTCAACATGGGCCAGCATCCCTGTGGAATGGTTTTGACACATTGTAGAGTCAATGCCCCACAAATTGAAGCTGTCCTGAAGGCAAAAAGGGGGTGCAACATTCTTAATGTTTTGTCCACTCAGTGTATGCGTGTGTGTGTGTGTGTGTGTGTGTGTGTGTGTGTGTGTGTGTGTGTGTGTGTGTGTGTGTGTATATATACAGTACCAGTCAAACATTTGGAAACACCTACTCATTCAAGGGTTTTTCTTTATTGTTACTATTTTCTACATTGTAGAATAATAATGAAGGAATAATACAATGAAATAATACATATGGAATCATGTTGTTAAAAAAAAAAGTGTTAAACAAATCAAAATATATTTTAGCCACCCATTGTCTTGATGAAAGCTTTGTAGAAAAATAAAGAAAATCCCTGGAATGAGTAGACGTGTCCAAACTTTTGACTGGTATTGTATATGTGTGTGTATATACAGTACCATTCAAAATTGTGGACACACCTTCCGGGGTTTTTATTTTGACTTTCTACATTGTAGAATAATAGTGAAGACATCAAAACTATGAAATAACACAAATGTAATCATGTAATAACCAAAAAAGTATTATTTTATAATTGAGATTCTTCAAAGTAGCCACCCTTTGCCTTGATGACAGCTTTGCACACTCTTGGCATTCTCTCAACCAACTTCATGAGGTAGTCACCTGAAATGCATTTTAAACTAACAGGTGTGCCTTCTTAAAAGTTAAGTTAATTTTCTTTCTTTGTTACGGTTCTCCTCCTCCTCTACTACCGAAGAGGAGGAGTAGTGATTGAACCAAGGCGCAGCGGGTTGTGAATACATAATTAATTTAAAGAAAAAAACGAAAACACGAACTTCACTATAAACTAACAAAACAACAAACGGAATAGACAGACCTGGACGACGAACTTACATTAAACACGAAGAATGCACGGACAGGGAAAATAGACTACACAAAATGACGATGTACAAAACAAACCGAACAGTCCCGTATGGTGCGACAAACACTGACACAGGAGACAACCACCCACAACGAACACTGTGAAACAACCTACCTAAATATGACTCTCAATTAGAGGAAAACGCAAAATACCTGCCTCTAATTAAGAGCCATACCAGGCAACCCTTAAACCAACATAGAAACAGAAAACATAGACTGCCCACCCAAACTCACGTCCTGACCAACTAACACATACAACAAACTAACAGAAATAGGTCAGGAACGTGACATAACCCCCCCCCTTAAGGTGCGAACTCCGGGCGCACCAACACAAAGTTTAGGGGAGGGTCTGGGTGGGCATCTGACCACGGTGGTGGCTCAGGCTCAGGACGAGGTCCCCACCCCACCATAGTCAATCCCAGCTCGCTAATCCCCCTCAGAATGACCACCCCTCTATTCCACCCACCTAATATATGCAACACAAAATAAAGGGACAGCTCCGGGACAAGGTAGCTCAGGACATAGAGGTAGGTGAGAATAGAGAGGTAGCTCAGGATAGAGAGGTAGCTCAGGATAGAGGGGCAACTCCGGACTGAAAGGCAGCTCCGGACAGAGAGACAGCTCTGGACTGAGGGGCAGTTCTGGATTAATGGCCGCTCTGGGCTGAGGGGCAGTTCATGACTGGCTGACGGCTCTAGACGCTCATGACTGGCTGACGGCTCTGGACGCTCATGGCTGGCTGACGGCTCTGGACGCTCATGGCTGGCTGACGGCTCTGGACGCTCATGGCTGGCTGACGGCTCTGGACGCTCATGGCTGGCTGACGGCTCTGGACGCTCATGGCTGGCTGACGGCTCTGGACGCTCATGGCTGGCTGACGGCTCTGGACGCTCATGGCTGGCTGACGGCTCTGGACGCTCATGGCTGGCTGACGGCTCTGGACGCTCATGGCTGGCTGACGGCTCTGGACGCTCATGGCTGGCTGACGGCTCTGGACGTTCATGGCTGGCTGACGGCTCTGGACGCTCATGGCTGGCTGGCGGCTCTGGACGCTCATGGCTGGCTGGCGGCTCTGGACGCTCATGGCTGGCTGGCGGCTCTGGACGCTCATGGCTGGCTGGCGGCTCTGGACGCTCATGGCTGGCTGGCGGCTCTGGACGCTCATGGCTGGCTGGCGGCTCTGGACGCTCATGGCTGGCTGGCGGCTCTGGCAGATCCTGGCTGGCTGGCGGCTCTGGCAGATCCTGTCTGGTTGGCGGCTCTGGCAGATCCTGTCTGGTTGGCGGCTCTGGCAGATCCTGTCTGGTTGGCGGCTCTGGCAGATCCTGTCTGGTTGGCGGCTCTGGCAGATCCTGTCTGGTTGGCGGCTCTGGCAGATCCTGTCTGGTTGGCGGCTCTGGCAGATCCTGTCTGGTTGGCGGCTCTGGCAGATCCTGTCTGGTTGGCGGCTCTGGCAGATCCTGTCTGGTTGGCGGCACTGGCAGATCCTGTCTGACGAATGGCTCTAGCGGCTCCTGATTGACTAACGGCTCTGACGGCTCGGGACAGACGGGCGGCTCTAATGGCTCGGGACAGACGGATGGCTCAGACGGCGCTGGGGAGACGGATGGCTCAGACGGCGCTGGGGAGACGGATGGCTCAGACGGCGCTGCGGAGACGGATGGCTCAGATGGCGCTGCGGAGACGGATGGCTCAGACTGATCCTGTCTAGCGGAAGGCTCTAGCGGCTCCTGTCTGGCAGAAGGCTCTGTAGGCTCATGGCAGACGGGCGGCTTTGCAGGCTCATGGCAGACGGGCGGCTTTGAAGGCTCAATACAGACGAGCAGTTCATGCGGCGCTTGGCAGACGGACAGTTCAGGCGCCGTTGGGCAGACGGCAGACTCTGGCCGGCTGAGACGCACTGTAGGCCTGGTGCGTGGTGCCGGAACTGGAGGCACCGGACTGGAGACACGCACTTCAAGCCTAGTGCGGGGAGCAGGGACAAGGCACACTGGACTCTCAAAGCGTACTATTTGCCTGGTGCGTGGTACCGGCACTGGTGGCACCGGGCTGAGTGCACGCACATCAGGACGAGTACGGGGAGAAGGAACAGTATGTGCAGGGCTCTGGAGACGCACAGGTGGCTTAGTGCGTGGTGCCGGAACTGGAGGCACCGGACTGGAGACACGCACCATAGAGAGAGTGCGTGGAGGAGGAACAGGGCTCTGGAAACGCACTGGAAGCCTGGTGCGTGGTGTAGGCACTGGTGGTACTGGGCTGGGGCGGGGAGGTAGCGCCGGAAATACCGGACCGTGCAAGCGTACTGGCTCCCTTGAGCACTGAGCCTGCCCAACCTTACCTGGTTGAATGCTCCCCGTCGCCCGCCCAGTGCGGGGAGGTGGAATAACCTATGTAGGTTATGTAGGCGAACCGGGGACACCATGCGTAAGGCTGGTGCCATGTAAGCCGGCCCAAGGAGACATACTGGTGGCCAGATATGTAGAGCCGGCTTCATGGCACTTGGCTCAATGCTCAATCTAGCCCTACCAGTGCGGGGAGGTGGAATAACCCGCACTGGGCTATGCACACGTACAGGAGACACCGTGCGCTCTACTGCGTAACACGGTGTCTGCCCGTACTCCCGCTCTCCACGGTTAGCCTGGGAAGTGGGCACAGGTCTCCTACCTGCCCTTGGCCCACTACCTCTTAGCCCCTCCCCCCCAAGAAATTTTTGGGTAGTACTCACAGGCTTTTCGGGCTTCCGTGCTAGACGCGTCCCCTCATAACGCTGGTTCCCTTCTCCGGTTGCCTCTGCTCTCCTCAGTGCCTCCAGCTGTTCCCATGGGAGGCGATCCCTTCCAGCCAGGATCTCCTCCCATGTGTAGCAACCTTTACCGTCCACAACATCCTCCCATGTCCATTCCTCCTTCTTGCGCTGTCCCTTCCTCCCGTTACACCGCTGCTTGGTTCTGGTTATTTGGTGGGTGGTTCTGTTACGGTTCTCCTCCTCCTCTACTACCGAAGAGGAGGAGTAGTGATTGAACCAAGGCGCAGCGGGTTGTGAATGCATAATTTATTTAAAGAAAAAAACGAAAACACGAACTTCACTATAAACTAACAAAACAACAAACGGAGTAGACAGACCTGGACGACGAACTTACATTAAACACGAAGAACGCACAAACAGGGAAAATACACAAAATGACGATGTACAAAACAAACCGAACAGTCCCGTATGGTGCGACAAACACTGACACAGGAGACAACCACCCACAACGAACACTGTGAAACAACCTACCTAAATATGACTCTCAATTAGAGGAAAACGCAAAACACCTGCCTCTAATTAAGAGCCATACCAGGCAACCCTTAAACCAACATAGAAACAGAAAACATAGAATGCCCACCCAAACTCACGTCCTGACCAACTAACACATACAACAAACTAACAGAAATAGGTCAGGAACGTGACATTCTTAATGCGTTTGAGCCAATCAGTTGTGTTGTGACAAGGTAGGGGTGGTATACAGAAGATTGCCCTATTTGGTAAAAGACCAAGTCCATATTATGGCAAGAACAGCTCAAATAAGCAAAGAGAAACGACAGTCCATCATTACTTTAAGACATAAAAGTCAGTCAATACGGAAAATTTTAAGAACTTTGAACGTTTCTTCAAGTGCAGTCGCATAAACCATGAAGCGCTATGATGAAACTGGCTCTCATGAGGACTGACCCAGAGTTACCTCTGCTGCAGAGGATAAGTTCATTAAAGTTACCAGCCTCAGAAATTGCAGCCCAATAAGTGCTTCACAGAGTTCAAGTAACAGACACATCTCAACATCAACTGTTCAGATGAGATTGCATGAATCAGGCCTTCATGGTCGATTTGCTGCAAAGAAACCACTACTAAAGGACATCAATAAGAATAAGAGACTTCTTGGGCCAAGAAACATGAGCAATAAACATTAGACCAGTGGAAATCTGTCCTTTGGTCTGATGAGTCCAAATTGGAGATTTTTGGTTCCAACAGCCGTGTCTTTGTGAGACGCAGAGTAGGTGAACAGATGATCTCTGCATGTGTGGTTCCCAACGTGAAGCATGGAGGTGTGATGGTGTGGGGCTGCTTTGCTGGTGACACTGTCAGTGATTTATTTAGAATTCAAGGCACACTTAACCAGCATGGCTACCACCGCATTCTGCAACGAAACGCCATCCCATCTGGTTTGTGCTTAGTGGGACTATCATTTGTTTTTCAATAGGACAATGACCCAACACACCTGCAGGCTGTGTAAGGGCTATTTGACCAAGAAGGAGAGTGATGGAGTGCTGCATCAGATGACCTGGCCTCCACAATCACCTGACCTCAACCCAATTGAGGTGGTTTGGGATGAGTTGGACCGCAGAGTGAAGGAAAAGCTGCCAACAACTGCTCAGCATATGTGGGAACTTCTTCAAGATTGTTGGAAAAGCATTCCAGGTGAAGCTGGTTGAGAGAATGCCAAGAGTGCAAAGCTGTCATCAAGGCAAAGGGTGGCTATTTGAAGAATATAACACTTTTTTTGGTTACTACATGGTTACTTTTTTTGGTTACTACATGATTCCATATGTTTTATTTATTAGTTTTGATGTCTTCACTATTATTCTACAATGTAGAAAATAGTAAAAAACTTGAATGAGCAGGTGTGTCCAAACTTTTCACTGGTACTGTATATGTATCTGTCTCTGTGTGCCTTAGTGAACAGTGTGTGTGCTATGTAATCAGGGAAGAGGCAGAGCAGCAGGTGTCTCAGATGAAGACTCAGCAAGGCGAGGCCCAGCGCAGCTTCATGCACCAGCTACGCTGTGAGCGCCTGCGGCTGGAACTGGAGCAGGAGAGGCACAGGGAGAGACTCCACAGTACAGAGAGGGCGGTTGAGGAGCAGGCCAGGATCTGTAGCCGGTCCGCTGTGGAGAGGAAGAGGCTGGAGGAAGGGCACCAGGAGGAAGTCCGGCAGCTGAAAGAGCACATAGCCAGTCTGCAGGAGCAGGCAGATCTGACCTCCGATAGGGAGAAGTCACTTTTACAGCACTGTCAGTTAGAGGTGAAACTAGAGCACTATCAAACACAGTGCAGTCAGTTAGAGGCTGAACTGGAAGTGACTTGCGATCGGTGCAGTCAACTAGAGGCCAAACTGGAAGTGATTTGTGCCCAGCTGGAGCTGGAGGAACGCACTGTGTGTCTGGCGTCTGAGGCTTTGACCGAGCGTCTGACCTCTGAACGGCATGATGTAGAGGAGGAACTTGAGTTGGTGAGGGATAGAGAGCGAGAAATCCTTAGTGAGGTGTCTCAGCTAAGAGAGGAGCTGCATAGTCTACGGTCTGAATATATGACACTTCTTCAGGACAAGGAAATGATAGCGGAGAACTGTAGCAGTTTGTCCAGCGCCTTTGTACAACAGCAAGCTCAGCTGAGGGCCAAAGAGGAAGACACGGAGACCCTGAGGGGGGAGTTGGAGAGGGCACGGGAGGCTCTGAGAAATGAAGTAGAACGATGCTCAAGGCAGAATGCTGAGCTGGACTCCCAGAAGACGGACAGAGCGATGCTGATGGAGGAGCTAAGAAAACACAGAACAACTGTTGACTGTCTACAGTCAGATCTTGACTGTGTCACTGAGGAGTTAAACCAGTGGAAGAGGGCAGAAAACAGTCTACAGGAAGCCTTGAGGGTGGAACAAACCCAGGTCATGGAGATCCAATCCACCCTGGACCTGGAGAGGGAAGAGGCGGGCTGTCTGAGCCAGGAGAACACCCACTACATCCGCCTGGCAGACCAACTCTCCAACCAGATCGAAGAAATGGAAACGGAATCATCCAAACTCCAAGACCACATCCACCAGCTGAACGCCCAACTGGGCGAAATGTCCAGACTGGTTTCTGATCTCAGGACCCAGCTAGAGGCCAAATTCACAGAGGTAGACCACCTTGAATCAGATATAAAGCAGACTGCAGGTCTGGTAGAGATGGCGGAAGCCCTGTCCAATAAGCACTATAGGGAAGAGGAGCTGCTGAACACCCAACTGGAGACCAAGGAGAGAGAGCTGTGCTCCCTCAGAGGAAAGGCTGGCAGCAGCACCACCGTCCAGCTGCAGCAGGCCCTGCTGTCCTCTCAGGCAGAGGTCCACAGGTTGGAGGAGTCCTTTGAGTGGGAGAAGGGCAGGATGAAGGAGCAGCTGGTGGAGATGGAGAAGCTGGTCATGGCTCTGGAGATGGTGATGGACCCTACCAGTCCACACAGGTTTGTGACGTGCAGGCCTGTTGCCGGAAATCAAACCAAACCAACCTTCAAATGACTAACCTCCACCTGCCTTGATTCCAATGTGTTTCTGCCGCAAACATGGGGGCTGAAATTTGAATGACTAATAACAACCGATCTGCTCTCATCTGAAAGAGATCCTCACCTTTTCTCCTCACAAACCTTCTCCAAGTCTTTAACCTTCTCTACACCTTAGCAGGCTGTGTGCCAACATCAAACTTTTGACATTTAAATTGTCTGGAATGCATTAACAATTTTCTGTCTCTCTAACGGCATGATTTTCACCTAGGTGCATGATATTAGATTTAATTTGTCTGAATAACAGTATTTATATCATTGAATGTTTGTCTAAACCAGTGTCCATTTTACTTTCGCCACATAAGTGCATTGATTTCACCCAGAGTTTCATCTGGAACTCAAATGTTTGCTTCAAATTATAAATGCCTCCATCAAATCAATCCCCAGATAAATATTATGTTTAAATATCTTCCAGATTAAAATGCCTTTGGGGAAAAACTCCTATGTAAACTATTTCAACTCTAGTTCTCAGTTAGATGAGGTCAACTGTGAGAACAGTGCTCTGAAGGACAGACTGGCCATGTTACAGCAGGATATCCAGAGAATGGAGGAAGAGATCATCAAGAAGAAGTAAGCTGATCCGTCAGTAATGTGTTGCTGTGAGATAATGCTAAATACAGATATGGTTTACAAATGTCTGTTACAGAAGGGGTTGTTTTTTTAAGCTGTATTCTGTCTTCACAGCTATTAATTATTCCTTTCCGTCTTTGATTTCACCAGAAAGAAACTGGACGAAGTGGAGCAGGAACACGAGAAGAACAGGGAGAAGCAGGAGAGACTTCACAAAGAGGTTTGTTTTCCATTTCACTATAATCACCCTGCATAGTTCAACTGACCCTTTTAGCCTGATAGATTTTAATAGCCTACATTTGATCATTGGACACATGATCATTATCTCAATCACCCGAGGCCACCGCATAGTGATGAGCAATCCCAGTCTGATAAACCCTTCATCCACCCCCTTCCCTCTCAGAACGCCAAGTACCAGGAAGAGGTGCTGGACCTGAGAGCCCGCAACCTGCAGCTGAGCGGCGAGAATGCTGAGTTTAGCTCCCGTCTCCGTGCCGACCAGGGGGCGGTCCAGATGCTGACGGAGAGGCTGGCACAGGTGTCCCGGGAGCAGGCGGAGGGGGCGGCCACAGCCAGGCAGCTCCAGGAGACCTCCACCCAGCAGGAGAGGGAGAGACTCCACCTGCAGGCAGCCTGGCGTCACGACAAGGAGCTGCTGGAGAGAGAACTCCACACCATCAAGGAAAAGGTGTGTGTGTGTGTATACAGTGGGGCAAACAAGTATTTAGTCAGCCACCAATTGTGCAAGTTCTCCCACTTAAAAAGATTAGAGAGGCCTGTAATTTTCATCATAGGTACACTTCAACTATGACAGACAAAATGAGGGGGAAAAATCCATAAAATCACATTGTAGGATTTTTTAATGAATTTATTTGCAAATTATGGTGGAAAATAAGTATTTGGTCACCTACAAACAAGCAAGATTGGTTCTGGTTCTCACAGACCTGTAACTTCTTCTTTAAGAGGCTCCTCTGTCCTCCACCCGTTACCTGTATTAATGGCACCTGTTTGAACTTGTTATCAGTATAAGAGACACCTGTCCACAACCTCAAACAGTCACACTCCAAACTCCACTATGGCCAAGACCAAAGAGCTGTCAAAGGACACCAGAAACAAAATTGTAGACCTGCACCAGGCTGGGAAGACTGAATCTGCAATAGGTAAGCAGCTTGCTTTGAAGAAATCAACTGTGGGAGCAATTATTAGGAATTGGAAGACATACAAGACCACTGATAATCTCCCTCGATCTGGGGCTCCACGCAAGATCTCACCCCGTGGGGTCAAAATGATCCCAAGAACGGTGAGCAAAAATCCCAGAACCACACGGGGGGACCTAGTGAATGACCTGCAGAGAGCTGGGACCAAAGTAACAAAGCCTACCATCAGTAACACACTACGCCGCCAGGGACTCAAATCCTGCAGTGCCAGACGTGTCCCCCTGCTTAAGCCAGTACATGTCCAGGCCCGTCTGAAGTATGCTAGAGAGCATTTGGATGATCCAGAAGAAGATTGGGAGAATGTCATATGGTCAGATGAAACCAAAATATAACTTTTTGGTAAAAACTCAACTCAACGTGTTTGGAGGACAAAGAATGCTAAGTTGCATCCAAAGAACACCATACCTACTGTGAAGCATGGGGGTGGAAACATCATGCTTTGGGGCTGTTTTTCTGCAAAGGGACCAGGACGACTGATCCGTGTAAAGGAAAGAATGAATGGGGCCATGTATCGTGAGATCTTGAGTGAAAACCTCCTTCCATCAGCAAGGGCATTGAAGATGAAACGTGGCTGGGTCTTTCAGCATGACAATGATCCCAAACACACCACCCGGGCAACGAAGGAGTGGCTTCGTAAGAAGCATTACAAGGTCCTGGAGTGACCTAGCCAGTCTCCAGATCTCAACCCCATAGAAAATCTTTGGAGGGAGTTGAAAGTCCGTGTTGCCCAGCAACAGCCCCAAAACATCACTGCTCTAGAGGAGATCTGCATGGAGGAATGGGCCAAAATACCAGCAACAGTGTGTGAAAACCTTGTGAAGACTTACAGAAAACGTTTGACGTCTGTCATTGCCAACAAAGGGTATATAACAAAGTATTGAGAAACTTTTGTTATTGACCAAATACTTATTTTCCAGCATAATTTGCAAATAAATTCATTAAAAATCCTACAATGTGATTTTCTGGAGAATTTTTTTTTTCATTTTGTCTGTCATAGTTGAGTGTACCTATGATGAAAATTACAGGCCTCTCTCATATTTTTAAGTGGGAGAACTTGCACAATTGGTGGCTGACTAAATACTTTTTTGCCCCATTGTATATAGGGGACTTTTGGGACAGTTGTGGTAGAGTTCTCCATTATCTACATACTATGTTTTGGTCTATCGGAAATTGAAGTGTGTGAGAATTTTCTTGGTCAGCATTTTTTATGAATGGGCCTCATTTATGTATCTTGATTCTTAAATGTCTTGTTTGCTCTTAGCTCCAGTGTTTGTCAGAGGTGGAGTCCTCACTGACCAGCCTGACCCTGAAGCACCAATGGCTGGAGCAGGATAAGGAGAGGCTGCTGAGGGAGGTGGAGGAGAGGACCCAGAAGGTGAGAGAAGGATGTACTTGGCTATTGCAACTCTGTTGGGGGGAATTGACGTCTTCCAAGTATTTTCTCTGACTGAATATGTATGAATTGTGATGTTATTGTTTTCAGGTTGAGAAGCTCCAAGAGTCTCTTCTCTCTGTGGACTCCCAGATGGAGCTGCTTCGCTCCCAGCTCCAGGCAGTGGATCATGAGAAGACTGGCCAGATCCAGGAAGTAGCCAACCACCAGAGGATGATGCAGGATGCCCAGGACAAGGTAGGTGACATACTAATAACGAAAACAATAGAAATGTCTGCTCACTGTTTGCTGGTCCTGAATGTGATCTTTAATGAAGCGTTGTGATACATTAGCACTTTGACTGACTTCATTGTTGTCTGCTGATCATCAGGTAAAGGAGCTGGAGGCCAGCATGGGCAGGCTATGCAGGGAGAAGGAGCAGCTGCGTCTGGCCCAGAAACAACATGAGGAGGAGGCCACTATGGCCCTACAAAAGGAGTGCCAGAGCCTGCGCCTCCAAAACCAAGAGCTGCTCCACAGGGTAGAGCTACGTTACTTGCTCCTAAAGCCATAGCCACGGGATGTAGGGGTGCTGGATGTGCTGCAGCACCCCCTTGTAAATTGGAATACATTTTGCCAAAATTACACTGAACAAAAATATAAACGCAACATGCAAAAATGTCTCAGATTTTTACTGAGTTACAGTTCATATAAGGAAATCAGAAAATTGAAATGAATGAATTAGGCCCTAATCTATGGATTTCACATGACTAGGAATACAGAGGCCATGTCTAGCTAACTACTGTAGCTAACTAGCCAGTTAATCTCTGTTGCTAGCCAGCAAGCTAGAAAGCAACGCTAAAGGGATTGCAAATGGGTAAGCATAACATTTTTTCCCCCTAAATATTAGCTAGCTGGCTAGCATTTATGAAGCCTGGAAACACGTTCCTCACACACCAGGAACGTATTTTATAACGAAAAGGTGCCTCAGTCCCAAAACACAAGTTTTCTGGAGACTTGTGGGAGGAGTGCTGATAACGTCGCCCACTGTATGGCTTTCGGTAGCCTGATTTTCATCCAGACTGAAGAGAAATCTGCACACAATGCATCCCTGACCACCACCTGAAGTGGTCAGCCAGATCAAAACCCAGTCAGACCACAAAGCGACTAGACCCGTCTTTTCAATGCTATCTTCTTATTCTGATAGCAGAAATCACATTTAAGTGTCAAATGTAGACACGAACAGACATGCAACTGTTGGTCACAGATACCTTAAAAAAAAACTGGAAACTGGAACACGCTGCCGTACACATCTATCCAGAATATCCTAAACAGCTCAATGGGTGAAATGTCTGGCGAGTATGCAGGCCATGGGAGAATTGGGACATTTTGAGCTTCCAGGAATTGTGTATAGATCCTTGCGACATGGGGCTGTGCATTATTATGCTGAAACATGAGGTGATGGCGGTGGATGAATGGTATGACAATAGACCTCAGGATCTCATCACGGTATCTCTGTGCATTCAAAGAGCCATCGATAAAATGCAATTCTGTTCACCACATTGACATCAGGAAACCGCTCACCCACACGACGCCATACACGCTTTCTGTCATATGCCCAGTACAGTTTAAACCGGGATTAATCCGTGAAGAGCACACTTCTCCAGCGTGACAATGGCCATCGAAGTTGAGCATTTGCCCACTGTAGTCGGTTACGACGCCGAACTGCTGTCAGGTCAAGACCCTGGTGAAGACGACGAGCACGCAGATGAGCTTCCCTGAGACGGTGGCAGACAGTTTGTGCAGCAATTCTTCAGTTGTGCAAACCCAGTTTCATCAGCTGTTCGGGTAGCTGGTCTCAGACGACCCCGCAGGTGAAGAAGACGGATGTGGAGGTCCTGGGCTGGCGTGGTTACACGTGGTCTGCGGTTGTGAGGCCGGTTGGACGTACTGTCAAATTCTCTAAAACGACGTTGGAGGCAGATTATGGAAAAGAAATGAACATTCTCTGGCAACAGCTCTGGTGGACATTCCTGCAGTCAGTATGCCAATTGCACACTCCCTCAAAACTTGAGACATTTGTGGCACTGTGTTGTGTGACAAAACTGCACATTTTAGGAGTGGCCTTTTATTGTCCCCAGTACAAGTGTGTAATGTTCATGCAGTTTAAACAACTTCTTGATAATCCATCCACCTGACCATTGTGGCATATCTTGGCAAAGGAGAAATGTTCACAAATAGGGATGTAAACCAATTTGTGGACAACATTTGATTTCTTTTTTTTTTTTGTGCATATGGAATATTTCTGGGATCTTTTATTTCAGCTCATCAAACATGAAAACAACACTTTACATGTTGCGTTTTATATTTTGTTCAGTATATAGTATTTCTTGTTTGTACATAAATAAATCAAATTCTAAATACTACACCAGATACTATAATTTAGCCATAGAGCTAGCTTCTTTAAAAAAAAATAGCTGTGGTGGATTGTTTTTAAGCATAAACGCAGTGCATAGCCTAGGCAACTACAGCAGTGCGTGGCAAAAATGCTTTATTTTATTTATATTTAACCTGGCAAGTCAGTTATGAACAAATTATTATTTACAATGACGGCCAAACCCGGACAACGCTGGCCCAATTGTGCGCCGCCCTATGGGACTCCCAATCACGGCCGGTTGTGATACAGCCTGGATTCGAACCAGGGTGCCAGCAGTGACACCTCTAGCACTGAGATGGAGTGTCTTAGACCGCTGCGCCACTCAGGAGCCCAATATCAGCTGATTGTTGAGTTGCGGCTATCAGTGAACAGCAGCTAAAATTGGCCTTCTATTTCAAAATACAATCACCGGAAAACACAGTTTGGAAATCAAATATCTACTGCTAAAAAGAGAAGACTCTAATCTGCCAAATGACGTAGAATTCCATGAAAATAGGCCCACATTTTTTCAGACCTCTTCAAATAATTAAGCCCTTGGGCTGATCCTTGATATGCACTCTGTTCAGTTAAATCTTACTGTTAGTCTGCAAATGCGGTCATTGATGCTTGCATGCAATGCTTTATTATAAAGGTGAAATATTTTTGAAGTGGTTGTTGTGCTTTGTTTCCTTCAGGTGTATCAGCTGCAGGGCCAGGATGTGGAGGTACAGAGTCTGACTGAGGAGTGCCTGACTCTAAAGAACAAACAGGCACAGCTGGAGACTGCCAGGGCAGAGGCACAGGATCAGGTGACCTCAAACATTTTGGTCAAATAATTGATAAATGTAATTTTGCTGAGGCACCACATCTCTAAACTGAAAGCAGGTTTGCCAATTGAAACTCAAATTGAGCAACTAACCCCATGGTCCTAATTTGCACTAATCTATTCTTGCATAAGTTGAGGCTAATTCATTTCATGAACATTTCCAAACTGCATTCCTATGCCCTATTGAGTCTATCAGCGTGTTTGAGGGGATCAGTTTGAGCAGGAATAGTTTGGGATGCTAGGCTATTGGTGGATCACTGTACAGTCTGACTACAATGTAGTTGATTCTCAAACGCACTGTTTTATGGTGCAGGCACTGATGGTGGACACAGCCTTGACACTGGCCCAGGCCCAGCATGTCCGGGAGCTGCAGCAGTTGAGGGAGCAGGCAGGACTGGGGTCCAGGGAGCAGCTGGCACACTTTCAAGCCCAGCTGGCAGATGAGAAGCGCAGGGGGCAGAAGCTGCAACAGACCTTCCGCACACAGGCCCAGCAAGCCAGCACCCAGATAGGCCTGCAGCAGGTAGTGTACTGCCCTACAGGGTGCACCCAATCCAGCCACTGGTTACAGTTCAATAGGCATGATTTGCACCCTTTAACACTTCTCAAAATAATTAACCGTAGTTTAACACAGAACTAAAGGTGATCAATAAATGTACAGTTGAAGTCAGAAGTTAGGTTCCAACACTTAGGTTGGAATCATTAAAACGAGTTTTAACTAAGTTGACTGTGCCTTTAAACAGCTTGGAAAATTCTTGAAAATTATGTCATGGCTTTAGAAGCTTCTGATAGGCTAATTTACATAATCTTAGTCAATTGGAGGTGTACCTGTGGATGTATTTCAAGGCCTACCTTCAACTCAGTGCCTCTTTGCTTGACATCATGGGAAGATTAAAAGAAACCAGCCAAGACCTCAGGAAAAAAGTGTAGACCTCCACAAGTCTGGTTCATCCTTGGCAGCAATTTCCAAATGCCTGAAGGTACCACTTTCATCTGTACAAACAATAGTACGCAAGTATAAACACCATGGGACCACACAGCCGTCATACCGCTCAGGAAGGAGACTCGTTCTGTCTCCTAGAGATGAATGTACTTTCATCCTAGAGATGAAAGTGCAAATCAATCCCAGAACAACAGTAAAGGACCTTGTGAAGATGCTGGAGGAAACAGGTACAAAAGTATCTATATCCACAGTAAAACGAGTCCTATATCGACATAAACCGCTGCTCCAAAACCGCTATAAAAAAGACAGACTACGGTTTGCAACTGAACATGGGGACAAATATCGTACTTTTTGAACTGATGAAACAAAAATAGAACTGTTTGGCCATAATGACCATCGTTATGTTTGGAGGAAAAAGGGGGATGCTTGCAAGCCGAAGAACACCATCACAACAGTGAAGCACTGGGGTGGCAGCATCATGTTGTGGGGGTGCTTTGCTGCAGGAAGGACTAGTGCACTTCACAAAAGAGATGGCATCATGAGGATGGAAAATTATGTGGATATATTTTAGCAACATCTCAAGACATCAGTCAGGAAGTTAAAGCTTGGTCGCAAATGGGTCTTCTAAATGGACAATGACCCCAAGCATACTTCCAAAGTTGTGGGAAAATGGCTTAAGGACAACAAAGTCAAGGTATTGGAGTGGCCATCACAAAGCCCTGACCTCAGTCCTATAGTAAATTTGTGGGCAGAACTGAAAAAGCACGAGCAAGGAGGCCTACAAACCTGACTCCGTTACACACGCTCTGTCAGGAGGAATTGGCCACAATTCACCCAACTTATTGTGGGAAGCTTGTGGAAGGCTACCTGAAACGTTTGACCCAAGTTAAACAATTTAAAGGCAACGCTACCAAATACTAATTGAGTGTATGTAAACTTCTGACCCACTGGGAATGTGATGAAATAAATAAAAGCTGAAAGAAATCATTTGCTTTACTATTATTCTGACATTTCACATTCTTAAAATAAAGTGGTGATCCTAACTGCCCTAAAACAGGGAATATTTACTAGGATTAAATGTCAGGAATTGTGAAAAACTGAGTTTAAATGTATATGGCTAAGGTGTATGTAAACTTCTGACTTTTATATGCTGTAAATGCTGGCTCTGTTTGTGCTCAGGAGCAATATGAGAAGGTGATAGTGAACATGCAGGAGGGGATGGAGGGGGTGGAGACCAAGCTGAGGAGTGTGCGCAAGATGCTGCAGGAGAAGGTCAACCAGCTGAAGGAGCAGGTCAGTTTACCATTCATACGAGACAAATGGCAGAGAAACATGCCCTGAAAATCTGACTGTATTTCATTGTCCCTGTCCCACCCACAGCTGGTGAAGAATGCCAAGTCAGACATCATTCTGAAGGACCTGTATGTGGAGAACTCCCAGCTGATGAAGGCACTGCAGGTCACTGAGCAGCGACAGAAGAGTGCTGAGAAAAAGAACTTTGTCTTAGAGGAGAAGATTACAGCCCTCAACAAGCTCCTTCGTAAGATCGCCCCTGCCTCCCTCTCTGCGTAGCAGTTCCTTGCTACTCAGAACAACGCTACTCCCCAAAAGACATCGACAACTGTGAAAGACCTCTTAAGTTTCCTTCCCTTAACCTTAGTATTCGATGACCATCCCAATGAAACATTGATGCTTAATGTGGCAGGTGGTCCACAATGATTCTGTAAGATCCATAACAAAATCACTGTGTAACAACTCCCTCTTGGGATGGTGGGTTTGATTGCACAGAATTAGCACAAGTTATTTGGGTAAGTGGAACAGCACAAGTCAAGTGTTTTCAGCCACCAGGGTATTATGCATGTACTTTATTTTTTGTGTATATATATTTTTGAGGTTAACGCAAGACTCATTTTTTGTGAAGGTCAATCAAAGTTCACATTAAGTATTTTATTGTCTCTGCAGAGGCAGGCAGTCCGTTAGGTTACAGACTATCCTCCAGCATCATGCTGTGTTGGTAGGTCTGAGTGTCGATTAGATGTATAATGGGACCAATGGTATAACATTCCAGTTTGATCATCAAACACACTCAAGGTACTGAACTTAAAGTTAAGTCTGTCAGACTGTATGAGATGAATGGTACTGTATGCGAAAGGCTGAATCCTAATTTAATCACAAAATGATTCAAAGAAAGGGTTTAGCAACTTTTAATTAAGTGTTCTTTGTGGTATTTTAAATTACCAACCAAAAGCACAGTATTTACAAATGTAAAGTTTTGATACACATCTGCACAATTTTCAATCCTGATGCACTGCTGTACAGTCAAACCTTTTAATTCCTAAACTATGAGTACTAAAAAAGATTGTTGCGACAATGTAATGTCAATCGAACAATGTATGTAGGAAATTATTGTAAAAACACTAACATGCAAGCTGCGGATTTGTTATGCACTACACAATCACTCCACAATTAAAACAAAACTGACCAAGTAATAAATCACCTACAGCTAAGTATATTTGAATTAATTATTGTTTTAAAGAACTTTTTCAAAATAGCATCACTTAAATGGATAATCCTCTGCTGAAGGAAAAAAAAGTAATAGTTCTAGCATTTTGATTCAAGACATGATGTGCTCCAAGACCCCCTGGTGAATCAACTGCTCACACTTCCATCGTGGCAGGAAGTGCTGGGGAAACAAGAGTGGAGTTTGAGAGTGACTCATGTTCAATTCTTTACACAATGTGCATGTATAGTGATGGTTTTCACATATAGTACTTTTTCTTTTCTTATACCTGACTGTTTTTCTTCAGAAGAATGATGGTCCCGTCGTCTATTTCAAACTCGCCATGATCTTTTAAACAACGCACCTATTGAGAGAAATACATTGTGAGAAACAAACTAAATGGCAAGAGGGTAAAATCAATAGAACATGACCAATATGTAAAAATATCTAAATGAAGACCAAAAGAAGGAGCACCTAATAGTCAAGGGTCTATGTGCTACAGTTTGAATTAATTGATACAGTTGATGACTAACAGCACAAGTGGCCCCTACCAACATTCACTTAGTCTCTGGTCAGGTCCTTGCGGGCATGCAGTTCCCTTGTGTAATCTTACCTCAATGTACAAACTCTTTGGAGGCTTCATGTCCTGTGTTATGTCAAGTCCTTCCTCTCCTCCAAGTGACCTCATGAAGGTAGCCAGTGACTTCTTGTACTGGTTAAACCATTCCAACTATTCAAAATTAAACATTACATTTTAAGAGTCAGATGCCATCACCCTGCCATCTTCTGTCCAATTTGTTTCTTGCCTTTTTAAAGAAAGAAACATACCTCTTCTGCACACATGTGGAAGCGGATGTTTGTGGGCAACACACTTCCGTACGCCCACCTCAAAGTCCGAATGCGGAGGAGCCTGTCATAGCTGAGGAGAGGAAATTAGCAATGATGTTGTCCTATCCTAATAAACTATGATATGGTCAGTGTAACTGTCTACAAAAATATTAGTAGTGATGGTGAGCTCAAAATCAACTCATCACATCAGGCACTCACAGGTAGGCAGCGATGCAACGTTGGTTTCTTAGCAGACAGCAGTGACGGAACTTGATGGTTGGAATCAGCTCACTTTTTCCCTCAGACTTGGCTTCATTGCTTTGAAGTGTGTGAAATAAAACATATTTGTTAAAACCCATAAGGTAATTATTTCAGAACTCAATGGGAAAGAGACACATTCAAATATAAGAGAATGTCAATGTGTGACAATGTTTAATGTCTTAACTCACACATCACTTTGATTCTGCTCGTATAATGCTTTCATCTCCTCCAGCACCTGACGAATACCATCTTCCTGCAAAGAAGGTGTCAGTCAGTGAGCAGTAATAGAAGTCAAATGACCATGTAGTCAGTGGCATTATAACCTAATTGCCAACTATCAAACTGATCTAAAAGTCTTCACTTTGTATTCATAATCTGGCTAGGTTGATGTTAGCTATTACTGAGTGAAACACATTCTAGTGATGGCTGGCTAGGTTGATATTAGCTCTCAAGAGCCCCAAGTCAGAAGAGCAGGGCAAGGAGTAGGGCTGCACCATATGGGCAAATCATTTAATTGCGATTTGTTTTTAACCAAATATTGCGATTGAGATTTTACTTGCGATTTAGATCAAAACACTGTACTGTTGGAATCATATAAATAAAATTAGTATTCAAATCATATGGTTGGTGTTGTTTGGCATGACAACGAATGAAAAAGCCAGGTACAGTATGTTGTTGTGACAGAATAGGAACAAAGTGTTGGTCAGAGTTTCCCAGGGGACCCTTATTACATTAGATTTTACATTCATGGCGTAAAAACAATATGCAGCCTGTTGCACATGTCCATATAGCAATTTCGATGAAAATGCGATTAATTGTGCAGCCCTAAGGAGGTTGATATAGCTAAGCAATTAATAGTATGTGTGGCAGTTGGGTGTACTAAGTATCACGTGTCAAGACAGTGTTGACTCCTGCATTGCTAGAGTAAACTAACAATCTAACTAGTTAGCTATTCCATCTGCACTAATGGCTACAAATCCAGTATATCTTTATAACATGCTGAATGTGCCACTTACATTGAATGCAGGCAGTTGACCATCGCCCATCCGGTGAAGTTCTCTGATTATTTCGATTGCCTTTTCACAAAACATCTCTCTTGGTAAATGTTGTTATAAATTAATAGGATACCGTATATCAACCTAGACTGAACAGTAGACTAAACCTTACACTTGCATCAAATGAGTGATTATCCTGTAATTACTTCACCGTATCTAGAATGATGTGAATAGTTACTGACGGACAGCGGCTGAGTTTTCGCGGCAAAATGCTTTGCTATGATCACATAAGCGGAAACTATGGGTACCCATGAAAGACAAACCATACCAACCCACCACGCCTGCTGCTGTCACCGCTGGTGGACAGCAAATTACCGGTGTCCTCGCTTGTCATGTTGTCAGTTTAATAAAACAATAATAATAAAGGTATTGTATTTTTGTCATTTTCATTTTTATTAAATCCATAAATAGTATTTGCATTCGAATATAACAACAAACATCATGTTGTGTTGCTTAGCTAGTTAGTGTCGTTAACTGTAGCTAGCTAACGTTAGTGTTTCACGCGAAACCACTTGCTGTCAATTTAGGTTAGCTGGTGGAGATCGTTTAGATGTCACAGTTAATATGTTAGCTAGTTCAATGTTGGAATATATGGGGGTTTATTCTGCAATACTATGTAGTTAGTTACTAGTTAGATAACTGAGGTGGTGTGTTTTGAAAAGTTGCTAGCTAGCTCTAAATGGCGAGTTAGCTATGTAGCTACATTTCCTTTAAAAAGATGGCGTACTGGTCTGCTCTGATTGGCTTAAATGGGAACCCAGGGGAAAGGTTGATTTGATCAGCTGGTCTCTGCAGATATCGGACTTCTACAAACAATGTAGCTAGCAAAAGTGCTGATTGTCAGCGGTGCTGGAGCAGAAAATAACGGCACACTGACCTCATCTTTACCCGGCTTCTTACCGATAATTCGTTGCCAGACTACATCACCGGCGCTGTCTAGTATTGCTGTCAAATCAAATGCACTAGTGATAGACGGTGTTACACCTCCTTTGTCGCTTTTCTATCACATTGTGCTTTTACATTTCAGTGATGCGAAAGCGAAATAACTCGCTCACCGTGGACCATGACAGCTCTTCCACCAACACATTGCTTGACAGCAGTCCGGATTTAAACTACTGTCACAAGAGAGGGGAAGGGGTTCCTGAGCCTTGTGTACCATCTAGGTCGGAATCGGACAAAACAATGGGCAGACCATTTCGAAGGTAAGGCACGTTTGCACCATGGAAGTCTAATAGGCAACCTACACTTATCCAGCCAGTACACTAATCTCATTACTGTGTTGTGGAAGATTGGGGGTTCAAGAATATGAATGTGTATTTAACAAACATACTTTAATTCAAACTTCCACCCCAGGCAGTCTGACATGAGGATATATTCATATTTCAAGATTGCAACCCACACCTTTGAATAGGTTATAGGAGGGCCATTTCACTGTGAATACATTTTAAGTTATATGAAACAGTTATCCCTCTGCCTCCGGTCACACAGGTTTTACTGGATAACTTTAGTTGTCTTTTGTTAGGAGTGGAACTGCTTGGGGTGGGTGTGGAACGATGTACATACCGTAGGCACAGAGCTGTTGATATGCTGTTATCTGAGGATGGTACTTTGAGTTGCATCTTAAGACCTATGGGTATGCCCACATTACTTATGGGATTACTGTGTCTTCCAAGTGAGTACTTTATAATCCCCTTATTATACACTACATGACCCAAAAGTTTGTGGACACCTGTTCATTGAACAGTTCATTGCAAAATCATGGGCATTAATATGGAGTTGGTCCCCCCCCCCCCTTTGCTGCTAGAACAGCTTCTACTCTTCTGGGAAGGCTTTCCACTAGATGTTGGAACATTGCTGCGGGGACTTGCTTCCATTCAGCCATAAGCATTAGTGAACACAGGCGATTAGGCCTGGCTCAGTCGGCATTCCAATTCCTCCCAAAGGTGTTCAATGGGGTTGAGGTCAGGTCTCTGTGCAGGCCAGTCAAGTTCTCTCATACCGATCTCAACAAACCATTTCTGTATGGACCTCGCTTTGTGCACAGGGGCATTTTCATGCTGAAACAGGAAAGGCACTTCCCTAAACTGTTGCCACAAGGTCGGAAACAAAGAATCGTCTAGATGTCTTTGCATGCTGTAGCATTAGGATTTCCCTTCACTTGAACTAAGGGGCCTGAACCATGAAAAACAGCCCCAGACCATTAATCCTCCTCCATACTTTTACATTTGGCACTATGCATTGGAGCACACAGTTGGCGTTCTCCTGGCATCCGTCAAACCCAGATTCTTCCAGATGGTGAAGCGTGATTCATCACTCCAGAGAACACGTTTCCACTGCTCCAGAGTCCAATGGCAGAGAGCTTTACACCACTTCAGCCAATGCTTGGCATTGTGCATGGTGATCTTAGCCTTCTGTGTGGCTGCTCAGCCATGGAAACCATTTCATGAAGCTCCCGACGAACAGTTCTTATGCCATGTTGAAAGTCACTGAGCTCTTCAGTAAGGCCATTCTACTGCCAATGTTTGTCTATTGAGATTGCATGTCTGTGTGCTCGATTTTATACACCTGTCAGCAACAGGTGTGGCTGAAATAGCGACTCCACAAATTGAAGGGGTGTCCACATACTTTTGTATATGTAGTGTATAAGGGCTCTAAATGTAAGTGAACTAACAAAATGTCAACCCTATACTTTGAGCCTAGTTATCCAAATGACAGCTCAGTTGGACTATATCTAGCCTGCCGTATCTAATTATTTTCATCAGAAACGCACAGCAAGATAATATGCTTTTACTTAATCAAACTAACTACAATAAGTAGCCTACACTAACATCCCACACAAATGGGTATAAGTCACTCCGAGATTTATTCTTGTAAAACGATAACCTGTTTTATGCATTGTTATTGTGACCTGTTCCTGAAAGAACTACCACATTTCAGACTATGATGGAATTCAAACTTGTAATTGTACTGTATTCATGAAACCCATGTTGATGCATCAGTGATCGATAAGCAAATGTGATTGCTATTGCTGCCCTCGTCACATTCCAAGACTAATTTTGGTAAGCGTGATAAGTCATTCTAGCCTAGTTTTTGGTTGTCTTTAGCTACGGCACTCTTATCTTGAAAGACCAGTCTTCAGTTCACTCGAGGGTAGGGGCTGGCTTGAGGTGACTGATTAAATATTCAATATCCTCAGTCTCCTTTCAGAACCTTTGCCTGTCACCAAGGTTAAGTAGAGTGAGGGAGATGAGTGAGGCTTGTTTAGAGCCCTGTCCACTGAGTCTGAATACAGCTCTGTCTCGACAATAAATAAGCTGTGGCTTGACATTGGTTCTAGTTAAGAAGGCATTGAATTCCATTCCATTTGTCTGAGCTAGTCATTGTGGTTTGGTGACTGATTATTAGAGACCTCATGAAGAGGTATTTTTAGTGCCACGGTTCTCAGTCCTTGAAGCTCATGTAACCACTTGGACTGATGCCAGTTCACATCAGGACAGTGGTCAGGTCCTTAGTCACTATCCTGTTCAGAAAACTGGAATTCAGGCTGGAACTCAACACTGCCATGTTGTAGTGATTCACATTTGAGTTGGCTGGCTATGATGATAAAGATAACAAGCTTGCTGGTTAGAAAACATCCTTCAAGGGCAGCTCTTGTGATCACTGAACTCCACTAACTGGGTGGGAGGACAGAGGACCATATGATTGTATTCTGGTCATTGGGGCAGGTGTGACGTGAAGTCCTATATTTTAATGATGGTGATAAATATTATTCTGGATGTGATATCTTCATCGCTATTCTTCCCCTCTTTCGGAGAATAAATTCTATTCACTGATTTTGTTACCTCGGGCAGAGCAGGGGTATTGGCCAGTTAAGCTTAAGAACGCTATTAAACTGTAAGCTCCAAGGTATCAAAACTATGCTAGATTTGAACTTGCTCAAATTTGCTGTTTAGGCTACTGCTGCTTCAAACAGTATTTTCTGGGTGTGAATGTGGGTCCATTGATGGGACATCTAATAGAAACGTGTACAGGACAGGACCATTGCATATAGGCACACTGCTAACTTGCACTGGCATCACTGTTAAAACAATTTACAGAAGGCCGGCTGGAAAGCCAGGGACACGCATTAGTGCAAAGGAAATAAGAACTGAGAGCAGAATGCACAGTTTCCCTTCCCTCCTGTGGGATATGTACCTTTATGTAGCCTAATGCGTTACACAGCGACTTTCAGTTCCCACTAGGTGCTCCTCTCAACACTCCCCTCTTTTACCCACACGCCAGGAACATGCTTCCCAGGGTCACTCTGTTTCCTTGGTGTCTCTGCCTACTTGGTTTATTGTGGTGTCATCTGTTGTTCCTGTCAGTCTATTCCCACAGCTGCAATCTGTCAAGATGACTGCACATTTTTTTTCCCTCTGTCTCAATTTTGTCAGATTTGCAATTGTCAAGACTGCTAGCTACTGCTGCTGCCCTATCATAGTGCATTAACCTGTTTCCAATAAACACACTGGAATCAGTCAGACACTGAGACACAAAGGTCTTGCTGATCCACCTCCTGTATTTTGTTTATTTTTGTCTCATTACATTTTTAGCATTACTTTCCTCAACAGAATGTCCAGGAGACATTGTCTGACCTTTTTGGCCTAATTTGGCAGCAAATGCCCAATTTCTTAATCAAACTTTTTGGCTAAGTTTAGGGATGTTGATTTACTCTGCAGAAATGCGTGCCAGTTCCTTAGCCTATTTAGCTACAGTGGTCTCTTTTTACCTTAGTCTCAGCCAGCCAGTTAGTCTTTAGTGGCCTTGGCAAGATATTGCAGGATCGACTGCACCATAAGTTTCTTATGTTATTTTTTTTCACTGTGTTTCTAGACTGAGTGTAAAGGATGTCACGCTGCTTGCTTAGCGAGTACCACTTCCTCCCAATTCGGCCCATACCGGGCGCGAACTCAGGACCTCTGCCTTGTTAGCACACGTGACCGCCCCCCCCTGAGGTGTCTCACCAGTCAGTGACAAGCTAGCTATTCGCTGGCGTAACTTCAGGCTGAGGAGTAAGTTTCACTCATTCCCATGTGATACATGAGGAACTAGCTGTTCTGTGTACTACTGCACAGCAGTACAGGGCTGTTGGGTGGTTCATAACTACAGTATGTGCAGTCACCCTTAGATACATGAACTGACTGTACTAATGCACATGAATAACCCCTCCCACCACGACTGGCTGACATATATAGTCCAATATGACCTTCATGTTGCACATGACATCAACCAAGTAATTTCAAGTGCTCTTTGCCAGCAACTTCAATGGGTCTTCCTGGCTTGTAGTTGGTTCATGATGATCTGACTGGAAAGAACTTCGCACACAAGTGTGAATGTTCTGTGGCTGTGCCCTTAAATCTCCAAAGGGAAATTGTGCTAAGCACCCAGTATCAAGTTTAGTGAGGAAGAACTAGCGTTAACTAATTTAGTGTTGTTTCCTTCCCCCCTAGCATAGTGGCATTAATTCTACTTAAAACCCAAGTATTGATTAGCTTATAGGGATGCACATGTACTAACACCCTGTGTTGCTTCAGATTATGTCCGACTGTGCCTGCCAGAACTCCTAGCTAATAAAATATTGCTTTGTTATGCCCTTCATACCAAACCACAGCATGCAGATTTTTTAAAATTACGTTTCTGTTATTTATTTTGAAGCTGGGCTGTGATTGCTCTGGCTGACTGGGCCTCCCATGAGGATTACTTATTTTGGGCTGATTGGCCCTGTCAGAGGCTGTTTAGGCTCAAGCGGCTGGAATCAGCTGTGTCATGGCTGTTATTTTAGGATCCCTCCAGCCCTCTTGACAGCTCTCCCATTGCTAGCAGAGGATTTCTATTTCTCTATGAAATATAGTGTGGGTGTGCGGTGCTCATCGCAGAGGCTCATTTTTAGAAGCCTCACTGGGAACATAATGGCCAGCTCTCTCGTGGGCTGAAGTATTCCAACTTGAAGTTGAGACAAGTTCAGCCTCTATGGTGTCAATGACCAAGAATAATCTGGTTTCAGACACTGAAGCTGTTAACCTTGGAGGTGCTTCTCCTGCAGCTGCAGCTAATGTACAGCAGTAGTCAAAAAGTTTGAATATATTTATCTGCCGAACCTAGCTCTAGTGTTGTTTAAAAAAAGAATCTACTGCAACTCATATTCTGCTGTGAGTACCCATCTGAAGTTTATATTATTTTGGTCCTTGGAGATCCCTTTTGGTTATACCTGACCCCTGACTGTCTCGTAGTCTTGCTCTGGTCCTAGGGCTCCAGCCTGTTCTTTTTCCGCCCAACCAGACAGGGTGGCATTGACACTGCTCAAAGCCTCTTCTCAAAATCCCATGTCAGACTGCATTAGTTATCTCCTGCCCTGATTGGCCCTACTTTTGCAGCCATGGCGCTGTCAAGGTCCTGGCTGTTACACTGTCACCTTGGACAGGGATAGGGGGAAGGGAAGTCCTCTACAGGGAGCTGTGGCAAAGCAGCACAGTCTTCTGGATGAATAGCTGAATGATAGTTAAATTCATTTAAAACCACACTGCCATGGTATTGTCGCCTTGTTTTACATGGATAACATGGCTTTATTGAAGTCCTTATGAATCTGATTAATGGTTAGTGCAGCAGGTAGCATAGTGGTTAGCCTAGCCTAGCGTTTGGCCAGTAACCGAAAGGTGGCTGGTTCGAATACCCAACCCGACAAGGGAAAAATCTGTTTGTGGTCTTGAGCAAAGCACTTAACCTTAATTTGCTCCAAAGGGCCATACTACTATGGCTGCCCCTGTAAACAACAAATTTCACTGCACCTATCCAGTGTAATTGACAATAGAACATATACTCTCTGCCAAGCGGATGACCAATGTGATCTAATGCAATGTAGCTTCATCTCGACATGTCTACCAGGCTGTAATCATGTCCATATGGCAGCAGGCCCCTCCGCTGAGCTAAACGCATTAACGCCTCGAGGCCAGCTAGCAGGGCAGGTGTTGTCCCGCTGTCTTGTTGCACCACTGTTGATCAACAGTGCCTCCTGCTGTTATACCTGCATAGGGTGGAAACAGGCAGATCTGTTTGCGTAACCCTTGACTGAATTATCTCTACATGGCAATTAACCTTCACCCCACCGATGGTTCAACTGGAGGTCTGTCTGCAGTAGGTACCCCATAAGAAAATGCTGGGCCCCACGTGCCTGTTTAATTAGACGACCATCTGTTTGGTTGGCATGACTGGTACACTGCTTGTTCTGAACAAAGCAAGAGTGCTGTCCGCTTTGTCAAAACTGGTCAGCCTTGTGCTCCAGTTGGCTGAACATGCATCTGCCACAGTGTTTCTAAACCTAGCTTATTTGTTTCATTATCTGTGGAGGAGGATGATGGGCATTTTCTGTTATATCCCTCTGGTATATGTACTGGTATGCACACTCAGGCAAGCGTAACATACTATTGTAAAGTACTGACTGGCTATGGTGTATTTATTTGTGCGGAGTCTTCTGCACATGACAAATTACACCATGCACATGTTAGTCACAAAGCAATGTTGATTTTATTGAGAGGGTGGCAACTGGTGAGTGTTAAAATGTCCCAGTTCTTCCATGGCCTGCATACTCACCAGACATGTCACCCATTGAACATGTTTGGGATGCTCTCGATCAACGTGTACGACCAAGTGTGCCAGTTCCCGCCAATATCCAACAACTTCTCACAGCCATTGAAGAGGAGTGGGACAAAATTCCACAGGCCACAATCAACAGCCTGCTCAACTCTATGCGATGTCGTGCTGCATGAGGCAAATGGTGGTCACACCAGATACTGACAGTTTTCTGATCCACAACCCTAACTTTTTAAAAGATATCTGTGGACAATAGATTCATATGTATTTCCAGTCATGTGAAATCCATATATTAGGGCCTAATAAATGAATTTCAATTGACTCGGTCATAAGATATTGTGATACCCGGCAACCAGAATAACCATTCCTTTTAAAATAATAAGAATTTAAAAGCACTATGAAATACCTTATGCAGGGCCAGTCAAGCTGTGGAGATGTACTTTTTGCTGTGATAACTACAACCCTAGGTGTAAAATAGTAAATAATGGCTACATCTCAGAAAGTTTTAAACTATCTAGAGGAGTAAAACAAGGTTGCCCACTCGGCATATCTATTTATTATTGCCATCGAAATGTTAGCTGTTAAAATTAGATCAAACATTAATATTAAGGGATTAGAAATCCAGGGCCTAAAAACTAAGGTGTCATTGTACGCTGATGATTCATGTTTTCTTTTAAAACCACAACTAGAATCTCTCCACAGCCTCTTAGATACATTTGCTATCCTCTCTGGATTAAAACCAAATTATGATAAATGTACCATATTACGTATTGGATCACTAAAAAATACACATTTTACATTGCCATGTAGTTTACCAATTAAATGGTCTGACGGAGATGTGGACATACTCGGTATACAAATCCCAAAAGAAAGAAATGATCTCACTCCAATAAATTTTTATAGAAAGTTAGCAAAAATAGATAAGATCTTGCTACCATGGAAAGGAAAATACCTGTCTATTTGTGGGAAAATCACCCTGATTTAACTCTTTAATCATATCACAGTTTACCTATTTGCTTATGGTTTTGCCTACACCTAGTGACCTGCTTTTTAAATTATATTTACAAAAAATATTCAATTTTATTTGGAACGGCAAGCCAGATAAAATTAAAAGGGCCTATTTATATAACGAATATGAATTCGGAGGGCAGAAATTATTCAAATATTAAAGCATTAGACCTCTCACTAAAGGCATCAGTCATACAAAAGTTATACTTAAATCCAAACTGGTTCTCTAGTAGATTGGTACGAATGTCTCATCCTATGTTCAAGAAGGGCCTTTTTCCCTTTATTCAGATTACACCTGCTCACTTTCGGTTGCTTGAAAAGGAAATAATCTCCAAAATATCTTTATTTTTTAAACAAGCCTTAAAGTTGGTTGCAATTTCAGTTTAATCCACCTGAAAGGACGGAACAAATAGTACAACAAATCTTGTGGTTAAATTCAAATATAGTAATTGATAAAAAAAAATATTTATCAAAGAAATTTTTAAAGGTATAATTTTTGTGAATGATATCATAAATAGGACTGGTGGAGTAATGTCACACATGCAGCTAACACAGACATATGGAAATGTCTGCTCTACCCAAAATTACAACCAATTAATTGCAGCATTACCACAAAAATGGAAGAGGCAGGTAGAAGGGGATAAAAGTAAGGAACTTGTCTGTCGGCCTTATATTAAAGAACATAAATGGTTAAAGAAAAGTGTGATAAATAAAAACATATACCAATTTCATTTAAGGACCAAAAAACTTACAGCTGTGCCATATAAATTGCAAAATAGTTGGGAAGAGATTTTCGATGTACCTATTCCATGGCACATGGTTTATGAATTGATACACAAAACAACGCCGGATTCAAAACTTCGAATTTTTCAATATAAATTATTGTACAAAATTCTTGCAACTAATAGAATGTTATATATATGGGGGATACAATCTTCCCAGCTCTGTAGATTCTGCTGTGAGGAGGCAGAGTCATTAGACCATTTATTTTGGTATTGTCCGCATGTAGCTCGTTTTTGGTCACAGGTCCAGGAATGGTTGAAGAATTGCAACATTTGCGTAGAACTAACGCTACAGATAGCAATACTGGGGGATTTGAAAAGCCATAATCAATCAATCAATAATATAATAATTATTTTAGCAAAAATGTTTATTTTTAATTTACAATCCGTGGAAGCTATGAGAATAGGAAGATTCAAATCTTTTGTGAAGCAGCACAGTTGAAAAATATATGGCAAATAAAAATCTGAAATGGATGATGTTGGAAGATAGATGGGAAAGGTTGAGTGGAGCTGAAGGGTGGGACTAATAACAAGATAAACAATGTAGGGCATACGGGATCTGTGAAATGTGTATAGGTGCGGAGCTATTGTGAAATAGCACAGTTACAAGTGGAAATCAAACTGGATGGACAACAGAAATAGAGGAAGGACTAAGAACAAACAAGAGAGAACTATTATAAAGTAGACTGTGTCTGTAAAATGTGTATAAGATGTATAAATTGAAGGTAAAAACAGAAATGTTTATCAGTTTACTCCAATTGGGGGATCGGTGGTAGGGTTTGCGGGGAATAATAATAAAGGTATGCTCTTTAAAAAAAGTATGTATGTCTATGTAGGTATGTGTATGTATATATGTGTATATGTATGCATACGTGAATGGATATATATATTTACCCCAAAAAATATGGGTGATTGGAAATGATGCAGACAATTACATTGGAAGCAACATTCTTTCCGCAATATTAAGCTGATCCACCCCCCCCCCCCCCAAAAAAAAAAAAAAAGTTGGGTGGGGGGGGGGGGGGGGGGGGCAGAGGTGGAGCTAATACAATGCATCCAAATGAAGGCGTGGATAGTGTTTTTTATTTTATTACGCCAGTGTCTAACTTGATACGTCTGTCCTTTCTCGCAGTGGCTTCTTGATAACGCAGCACACAGTATCTAACAGGCTCTTTCAAGCACTCTGCATTATTCATAGGGCCAGAGAGAGCTCTGTGTACACTCTAAGGGGTTTTGCATGTCTGCACAAACTGCACTTGGTGCATTTGAGTGTGTGCGTGTGTCTTGATTTTGTTAGAGCTGATAGATTCCATCTCTGGCAAAGATGGTCAGGTAGAGAGGCTGAAAACAACAGCAGATGTAACAAACATCTTACATGTGAATGTAAGTAGGCTATTTAAGAACTAGGCTAGACTAAATGGAGTAGGCCTAGGTCTATTTCTGGCTTTGCTAATCTAAAAATAGAATTCATGAGCATTAGTTAACCTTGTCTATACTACGGAGTCTGACTGGATCCTTTAATAAATATTCATTAAAGTGCAATTTAGTCCAGGATAGGACTCAATTTAGGTCAGTTAAACTGTCCATATTATAAAAAATGTTTTTGTGAATAATCCATTGTACGCTATTCCCACTGACATGTCTGGAGCTCCATAAAGCAGTCTTTCCTGTGCCACTGCACTCATACAGTAATTATACAGTATCTCCACTGCTTGCTTTACGTTCATTCCACATCCAGTAAATTAGAGGTTATTATGACACACCCCCAGTAGTGAATATTACAGTTCCCCTGGCCCCCCTCCCTGACTGACGCTCCAGCCACATCATCATGACATACAGTATCAGAGTCCCCCGGGTGCACCGGGCCGTAGAGATCCGTTATGCAACACGCCAGCGAGACGGAGGGAGGGCAGCAGAGGGCCCACTCCAACCCTCCCCTGACCTTTTTGACATTGAGAGACATGAGGACATCCTTGAACGCATGCGTGCATCTTGCATATTGTCACACTGGGGTCATCGCTGTTCATTTCATTGGCGTCTGTGGGGTCTGTTTCACGGATTGGAGGACGTTTGTTTTGTTCCTCTGCTGCAGGGTGTGCTGTTTGGGCCTAGTATCTGTCAGGGACTTCACCCTCCATGCGGGGTAAGTTATGTCATAAGGCATGTCATCAATATTGGAGGAAAAACAAAGTGATTTGTCCATAGCCCTAGAAGGGAGATGGGTAACTTCCTGACTATCAGCAGTCCCTCTGTTATTACAGCAGCTCTCCCAGAGGGTAGCAGTAGTTTGTTTTCATTTAAAATAATAGTCCTATTAACTTGCCATAAAGTTAAACATTCTGTCCCAAGCAAGACTCTAGGAAATACGGTGTGCTCAGAGAAGCGCTGACACCAATTTAGACGTCATACACTGTAGACATCGTGGCGTATTTCATTATGCCGTACGTCATCTTCAGAGTCTTGCCTCGCAGACAAGTGTAACAACGCAAGATGGCATTTATTTTTGGAATATTGCAAATCATTCAAGAAAGGATAAATATGTTTTAGGTGATAATAAAACATGTTTTTGTTACTTTTTCATCAACTTGTTTCTCTAACTTTATAGCAAGTAGAGCTGGCTTGCACTGCAGAGCTAAAAATCTAGCCAAGGTTTAAGATGCCACTATAGCTAGTGACCTCCCCCTAATAATTGTCATAAAAAAACAAACGTCCTTAATCACATTAAACTTAAATGGGAGGGAACAGCCAGTGTGTATTTAACATTACTATTAAAATAGTACTCACTTATAGGAATGGGTAATTGTTTACAAGTTGCTAGCTATCCCATAAAGCCATCACCGAAAACCTGCAGAGTTTTGGTAACTTCCTGTTCTTCGACACTGGCTGGACTGAAGACGATGCTTAGTTTGGAACATTTGAAAGTATGCGGCGTCCGTCTCGCAATGGAGCCTTCAACCGCAAGGGGGTGTTGCGATTCCACTCCATTGTGGACGTCCCCATTTGAAATGCATGACATACGGCACAACGTAACATTATTGGTAATGTGAACGAGGCTTGACTCTGACTTACGGCCATGTAGAACTTCCTCATTATAAAGGGTTGCATTGAGCAAGGCTAAGGTGCAGTGTGTTTTACACAGCATTTTCTGTCTGATATTTTGAACGTCTCTCTGAAATGTCATGATCTCCACTGCTCCCAGGTCAGAATTCTGCAGTGGTTGCAGCTTAACCTCAGACTGAAGTCTAGCTGGATGAAACCGTTTGGAAGGAAGGGAGGAAAGGTGCAGGTTACAGGCTGCTGTAACGAGGACATTGTCATGACCATCTTTGAACCCCATCACCCTCTGAATTCTTAGGAGAGAGCCAAGCAACATCTGGTTTTACTCTGTATGAACAGGGAAGAGTTGTTATTTCCTGAACAGTCTGAACTCTGAACCCCCATCCTGATAACTAACACATTATGATCTAGGCTTACTATTTTAAACTATTTTAGTACTGTACACATCTGTGTGCAATTGGAATGGATAGCAGAACTTTGTAGTCTTAACTGTTATTTTTATCTAACCTTTAACTAAGTCAGTTAAGAACAAATTCTTATTTACAGTGACTGCCTAGGGACAGTGGGTAAACTGCCTTGTTCAGGGGCAGAACGACAGATTTTGACCTTGTCATTTCAGGGATTCGATCTAGCAACCTTTCGGTTACTGGCCCAACGCTCTAACCACTAGGCCATCTAAAATTAGCCATCTAAAATCTTAATGTTTTCTACTTTAGTTTTTGAAGAACAATGTAAAATGCTGACGTTGTCTCTCCCCTGCGTGTGTGTTCCAGATATGGCCTAATGGGCAGATTGAAGAGGATCCTCCTGTGGGTGCTGGGAGTCTACATAACTATCCCCTTCATCGTCAAACTATGCCCCTCCATTCAGGCAAAGCTAGTCTTTTTAAATTTTGGTGAGTATAGATATAGAAACCAGTAAGGCATGTTTTGTTCAATCTAGTTTGCATTGATTTAAGATTTTTTTTAAATAAAACATTTCAGACGAAATAAGCTTGCTTCATCAGTTAACTCTGGCCTCTGCGTGTTTCATTTGGTAGGTGGATACTTGTAGCTCATTTAGTAAGTGTGCATACTGCATACATAAGCAAGGGTGCACGTGCTAATGTTTGCACATGAGAGCCTGCTCATCAATTAAACCTGAAACCCAAAACAGCACGAAACTCCAGACAGAGGCAGTTAAGAGGGTGTATATTCCATCTGCAAGCATGCAATACACAGCCTTCACCGCTCCCTCCATCTGATATGCAGTGTGTAACTGTAGTAGTTTCATGCATTATAGGCAGCAATGGGCAGGATTGCACCTAAAACATTGATTCAGTAGTACTGAGTGGTGTGTTGTGACCACATCTGATTCTAGTTACTTGGTTTCAACCAATCAACATCCAGTACTGGAACTACCCATTGTAAAACATGTAACCCCATCAGATTTGAACATGCTTTTCTGTCCCACTCAGTGACATCTGATTTTCTTTTGTGATCTTTTGAATGGTTTGCAGTGCAGCTAAAGACCCAAACGTCTTGTGGATGGCAGACAGTTAGAGGTTTTCAGTGTGGAAGTGAAACAGTATATGTCTGTACAGGAAGTGGACGGTGACTTGTGACTGTCTCGTGTAACCTTAGAGTGGAAAGAGGCAGAGCCCTGCTATTTCTAGAGCAGCTGTCCTGTGGATTTTAGCTGAGCGCTGCTGCTTTGTCAGTGATATCTTATTGTCTTAGCACATCTAACACAGCCTCTGTCTACCCTCTACCCAACCCCACCCCCTGCAGTGCGGCTGCCCTATTTCATTGACTTGAAAAGGCCACAAGACCATGGCTTGAACCACACCTGTAACTTCTACCTGCAGCCAGAGACTGGTGTCAACATTGGTGTATGGTAAGAAGACATGTGCACACACCAGCTGCTTGGCTAAGACTGTGTGGGATGGATCTTGTACTTTCTTTCTCGCTCTCTACTTTCACATATCAAGTCAATGATGACACAGGTGACAATAGGAAAAATAATAATACTCAATGAGTAGTAACCAGTAACAGGACACTTCAGGAAGAAATGATTTAGGACAATAATGAAATGGTGAGAAAGATACAAGTAGCAATGTTGCTGCTCTGGTTGGCCATATTTTGCAGCTAATATGGCATAAAGGTTTTTTTGTTCCAGGAGATATTGGATTTTCTCCTTTTCTGTTTTCAAAGTATTTGTTTTAGATTCTGGGTAAGAAAATTGCCTGCATGTCTGTATAGTTCTCGCAGTGTAGGAGAAAATGCAGCTCTGTCTTGGCCTTTCTGAGGGCAGAGTGTGACGGTCAGTTTCTATTGCCAGGCCGTGCTCACTTAGTCTGTACGTAGTCAGCGTTTTTCTCCGTTTTCTATCAGTCACGGTGGTAATATAGTCTGCCACCATGTACTGTCTGTTTAGGGCCAAATAGCATTGACGTTTACTTATATTTTTTGTGGTGCCTTTCCAATAGGTGAGCTTTTTATTTTTACTTCGTGATGATTTGGTTGGGACAGGTTTTCTGAGTGCTGTCCTGAGGCTTTGTTGGGTAGGTAGGGGTTAGTGAACTGAGCCAGCTGGCTGAGGACTCATTTCTATGGTCATCTCTTGGCTTTTGAGGGCTTTGTAATGGTATGAGTGGTGGTCACTTGTTTTTTTAAATGATAACATTTGGTGGCTCTTTTCTTGGATATTAATCAGAAGAGGGAATTGGCCTAATTCTGCTCTGCATGCGTTTGGAGTTGTTTCCTCTGTACTCTGAGGATGCTCTTACAGAATTCCTCATGCTGGGTTTCAGTTGGGGTGTTTGTCCCATTTGTCATTCTTGCTTTGTAAACAGACCCCACACTTCACTGCCATATAGTGCAATTGGTTCTATTATTGATTAGAATATTTTGACCCAGATCCTAATTGCTGTTTAATTCAATAGATTGTTCAATGGCATAGAAAGCCCTCCTTCCTTTCTTTCAGTTCAATGAACTGTGTAACAGTGATAACACCAAGTAAAACTGAAATGATAACTTAAAACAAAAAATATAAATATCCATTAACAAACTTCTTATAGCTTAGACTAATTTCCACTTCCTGAACACATACTACTTAAATCAAAAACATAGCCTTTTCTTAGTAAAACACAAAAGTAAAAATGAAATTAATACAGTATTCTTTGCACCATATAGTCAGACACATTCTATTCACAATTTGAAGTTCCCTGTGGAGCACATTTTTTGTCGTGTGTGTGCGTTATGAGTGGAGTCTAGTAAAAAGGTATGTTGGTTTCCCTGACATCTGGACCTTTTCTGGAATATCATAATGTTTGTATTTTTGAGATTGACTCTTAGTGCCCAGGTTTGACAGAACTGTTGCAGATGATCTAATTGTGGCTGTAGCCCCTCTTGTGGGGGACAGCGGCACCAGATCATCTGCATACAGGAGCCATTTTATTTCTGTGTCATTACGAGTGAGATCGGGGGCTGTTGATCGCTCAAGCTTTTTGATTTAACATGTTTATCATTTAGGGTATGCAAGGTATAAATATGGTTTGATCATTTGGTAGGAATCCAATTTGACTTTTGCCCAGGACATTACTGCACTTTCTCAGTGACCACAATCTGCTGTTCATGATGGCGTCTCTCGATCCGGCTCTCGTCTCTCTCATCAAATTGTATTTGTCACATGCGCTGAATACAACAGGTATAGATGGACCTTACGTGAAATGCTTACGTTCAAGCCCTTAACCAACAATGCAGTTCAAGAATAGAGTGAAGAAAATACGATTACGTGACAATAACAAGGCTATATACAGCGGGTACCGGTACCAAGTCAATGTGCGGGGGTACAGGTTAGTCAAGGTAATTTCTCCATGTAGGTAGGGGTAAAGTGACTGCTGCTACTCGCTGTTTATTATCTATGCATAGTGTAAAAACCAAGGGGGGGGGTCAATGTAAATAGTCCAGGTGGCTGTTTGATTATTTGTTCAGCAGTCTTATGGTTTGGGGGTAGAAGCTGTTAAGGAGCCTTTTGTACCTAGCGCTCTGGTACCGCTTGCCGTGCGGTAGCAGAGAGGACAGTCTGACTCGGGTGACTGTAGTATTAAAACATTTTTTTGGCCCTCCCTCTGATGCCTAGTAGATATATAGGTCCTAGATGGTAGGAAGCTTGGCCCCAGTGATGTGTTGGGCTGTACGCACTAACCTTTGTATTGCCTTACGGTTGGTTGGATGCAGAGCAGATGCCATACCAGGCGGTGATGCAACTGGTCAGGATGCTCTCAATGGTGCAGCTGTAGGACTTTTTGAGGATCTGGGGACCAATGCCACATTTTTTTCAGTCTTCTGAGGGGGAAAAGGTGTTTTCGTGCCCTCTTCATGACTGTCTTGGTGTGCTTGGACCATGTTAGTTTGTTGTTGTGGTCGCCAAGGAACTTGAAGCTCTCGACCCGCTCGACTATAGCCCCGTCGATCTTAATGGAGTCGTGGTTGGTCACGCAGTCGTGGGTGAACAAGGAATACAGGAGGGGACTACGCACGCATGCCTGAGGGTCCTCCTTGTTGAGGATCAGCATGGCAGATGTGTTGTTGTCTAACCTTACCACCTGGGGGTGGCCAGTCAGGAAGTACAGAATCCAGTTGCAGAGGGAGGTGTTTAGTCCCAGGGTCTTTAAACAGTGAGATTTGTGGGCACTATGGTGTTGAACGCTGAGCTGTAGTTAATGAACAGCAGTCTCACATAGCTGATCCTTATGTCCAGGTGGGTAAGGGTAGTGTGGAGTGCAATAGAGACTCCATCATCTGTGGAAATTTGGGGCGGTATGTGAATTGGAGTGGGTCTAGGGTGTCCTGGAGGATGCTGTTGATGTGAGCCATGACCAGCCTTTCAAAGGACTTCATGGTTACCGACGTGATTTCTACAGGGCGGTAATCATTTAGGCAGGTCACCTTCGCATTCTTGGGAACAGGGACTATGGTGGTCTGCTTGAAAATGTCAGTGAAGACACTTGTCAGTTGGTCTGTGCATGCCCTGGTAATCCCTCTTGCCCCGCAACCTTGTAAATGTTGACCTGTTTCAATGTCTTACTCACATCAGCTACGGAAAGCGAGATCACACACTCATCTGGAACAGCTGGTGCTCATGCATGCTTCAGTGTTGCTTTGCCTCGAAGCGAGCATAAAAGGCATTTGGCTCGTCTGGTATGCTCGTGTCACTGGGCAGTGGCTGGGTTTCCCTTTGTAGTCCATAATAGTTTGCAAGCCATGCCACATCTGACGAGCGTCAGAGGTGGTGTAGTAGGATTCAATCTTAGTCCTGTATTGATGCTTTGCCTGTTTGATGGCTCGTCTGAGGGTATAGCAGGATTTCTTATAAGTGTCAGGATTAGTGTCCTTGACAGTGGCAGCTCTAGCCTTTAGCTTGGTGCGGATGTTGCCTGTAATCCATGGCTTCTGGTTGGGATATGTACGTACGGTCACTGTGGGGACGACGTTTACGATGCACTTATTGATGAAGCCGGTGACTGAGATGATATACCCCTCAATGCCATTGGATGAATCACGGAACATATTCCAGTCTCTGCTAGCAAAGCAGTCCTTTAGCGTAGACTCCGCGTCATCTGACCACTTCCATATTGAGCGAGTCATTGGTACTTCCTGTTTAGTTTTTGCTTGTAAGCAGGAATCAGGTGGATAGAGTTATGGTCAGATTTTCCCAATGGAGGATTAGGGAGAGCTTTGTACACATCTAGGTGTGGAGTAAAGGTGGTCTAGAGTTTTTATTATTTTATTTTTTTTCTCCTCTGCTTGCACATGTAACATGCTGGTAGAAATTATGTCAAACGGATTTAAGTTTGCCTGCGTTAAAGTCCCTGGCCACTAGGAGCGCCACATCTGGATGAGCATTTTCTTTTTTGCTCATGGCCTTAGACCGCACTCAACGAGTTGTATTAGTGCCAGGATCAGTTTGTGGTGGAAAATAAACGGCTACGAATAATATAGATGCAAAGTCTTGGTAGATAGTGTGGTGTACAGCTTATCATGAGATACTCTACCTCAGGTGAGAAATACCTTGAGACTTCTTTAATATTAGACATTGCGCACAGGCTGTTGACAAATAGACACAACCCAGCCAGCTCTATATTATCGGTGTTGTTGTGCAGACTCGACTCGGTGAAACATAAGATATTAGTTTTTCATGTCCAGTTGGTAGGATAGTTTCCACCGTAGATCATCCAGTTTGTTTTCCAGTGATTGCGCGTTGGCCAATAGAACCGATGGTAGTGGCGATTTTCTCACTCGTCTATGAATCCTCACAATGCACCCCCGGCCTTCAGTCCTTGTATCTCCGTCTTTTCTTCACGTGAATGATGGGGATTTGGGCCTGGTCTCCAGGAAGCAGTATATCCTTTGCGTTGGACTCTTCATCCAGTTCGAGGTGAGTAATCGTTGTTCTGATGTCCAGGCGCTCTTTTCGGTCATAAGAGACGGTATGAAAATAAGTTAAAAACAATGCGAAAAAACAAACAAAATAGCACAGTTGGTTAGGAGCCCGTAAAACGGCAGCCATGCCCTCCGGCGCCATCTATTATGTCTCTCGCTCTCTCTCTCTGTCTCTCGCTCGCTCTCTATTCAATTTATTGGCATAACGATATAATATACATATTGCCAAAGTGTACGTTTGGAGATTAAGTGATTTACGATATTAACATTATTAAAGTAATAATCATCAAGATTGTCAACGGCACAATCAGTAACATCAACAATAATAAAAGGTAAAAATAACCATACAAAGGCATAGAGGACATGTGCAGGTTGGTCTGTCAGACACTGTCCACTGTCTTATGGGGAAATGGCACTCTAATTGTTTTATTTTTGATATTTTGTCAGGAAATGCAGCTCTGTCTAGGGTTATGTCTCTCCCTTGCGCGCTCTCTTGCGATCTCTCACACACAGCCCTCTAGCTGTCTCAGGGGTGTAATGAACTCCTCGGCTGGGAAAACAATAACGCACTGCCTCCTGGGGAAAAGGTGCAGTGTGTTTTGTGTGTCTGAGAATGATACAGAAGAGACTGGACCACGGGGGAGACCACCGCAGTCCCTTTGGATGTTTACCGGACGGAACTTGAGCAGACTAACTGGGGAACGTTGACTTTGGGAAAGGCATGTTGAGCCCAGAGGAGCTTAGCAGTGTGGGTTGTGGTAGATAAAGACTAAAGGCTGAGGTGATGATATGTAAATAGACAAGTCTCTGTTCAGGGCTATTCTCTTAGAACATGGGGGTTGTGTGTCCAGTTATGTAAAACATGTAGGCTACTCCAATCTGATAGTTCTTACAGTACAGTCTTTGTCCCCGGTTAGACTCAAGTACAGATGATACTAGCCTATATCAAACCAGTTTGTCCCACCCCACACCTCTTAGTCTATTGTGTACATTGCTTACAGCTTTCTCCTTGTCTATCACTGCTCCTGTTCCACCCAGGCACACAGTTCCAGACCAGATGTGGAAAGAAGCGCAGGGGAAGGACAGAGAGTGGTATGACAGTACCTTTAAATCCCCCTATCCAGTCATGCTGTACCTTCACGGCAACGCAGGGACAAGGTGATCATACATTTAGATTTACAAAGCATTTTCATTGTACCATTTAAGTGTTACTCTGGTCCAGTACCCCCTGGCGTATACCCTTAACTCACATGACAACTTTCCGCCTTTTTAAATATGTGTTTGTTGAAGCTGACTCACAACCTTGGAACTTGTACATATTAACACAATGCGCTCTTCAGAATGGCTGAGATATGTTGCTTCACCTTTCACCTGGTGTATAAACTTGTCCATCCTGTCTGTTTCAGAGGAGGGGACCATAGAGTTCAGCTCTACAAGGTGAGAGGATTTCATTGCAAACACACGAACTTGCTTCGCTTGTATCCCACCCATACTGTATCTAGCTATATTGAGTACTGACCAACAAACGGAATTCAATACATTTTGTGAATTGACCTGCTTTCAGTCTGATCTGGAGTTGAGATTTGATGCGTTTCGGCTTCCCCTCCCCAGGTCCTTAGTTTATTAGGCTACCACGTAGTCACATTTGATTACAGAGGTAAGTGGGGTTCTACTTCGAGCTGTTTCTAAGTTTATTAACAATCACAATATCCCTTTTAATAAGATAATCTGATCTTAGATCACCATTCATCCCGTCTTTCATACTTCTCTGGTTGTTCCAGGTTGGGGTGATTCAGACGGGAGCCCCTCTGAGGGAGGCATGACGTCAGATGCCCTGTTCCTCTACCAGTGGGTGAAGGAGAGGGTGGGGAGCAAACCCCTGAACGTCTGGGGCCACTCACTGGGGACAGGGTAGGAACACATAGACATTCAACTCAACATTTCACAAATAGATTTTGTGTAAAATTATAAACTCTTGTATGATTATGAACCAACAATTGGATGAACATATACTTTAGGTGAATGTGTTTGTACTGGTAAATCAGTCAATTTACAGAGTGGTAACTTTTAAATATTTATTTTTCAAATTTTCCAGGGTGGCCACTAACCTAGTCCGACGTCTGTGTGACAGAGGTAAGCATCTGCTCATTAAGGCTGTGACTTCCTACCTCCCAGGCTAAATACAGTTCATTCGGAAAGTATTCAGACCCCTTTTTTCCACATTTTGTTACGTTACAGCCTTATTCTAAAATGGATTAAATAATTCCCCCCCCTCATCTACACACAATACCCCACAATGACAAAGCTAAAACAGGATTTTAGAATTCTTTGCAAATGTATTCAATTAAAAAAACACCTTATTTACATAAGTATTCAGACCCTTTGCTATTAGACTCAAAATATAAAGTAAAGCAAGGCTGTAATTGCTGCCAAAGGTGCTTCATGTGTTGCTGCCATGCTATGTTGTCTTAGGTCTCTCTTTATGTAGTGTTGTGTTGTCTCTTGTCATGTGTTTTTGTACTATATTTTATTTGGTATTTTTAATCCAAGCACCCGTCCCCACAGGAGGCCTTTTGCATTTTGGTAGGCCGTCATTGTAAATAAGAATAAGGTCTTAACTGACTTGCCTAGTTAAATAAAATCAATATAAAATAAAGTACTGAGTAAAGGGTCTGAATACTTATGTAAATGTGATATTTCAGTTATTTTTATTTGATACATTTGCAAAAAATTCTAAACCAGTTTTTTCTTTGTCATTATGGGGTATTGTGTAGATTGATGAGGAAAAAATACAATTTAATCAATTTTCGAATAATGCTGTAACAAAATGTGTAAAAAGTCAAGAGGTCTGAATACTTTCCGAATGCACTGTATATACTTGATTTATGTAGCCTTTAGTGAGGTGCTGCGTATATCACGCAAGAAAATGTTTTAGATAAACAAGTCACACATTTTTAGAGTTTAAATAAAGTGGCCTTGGAATTGAGGTGTTATATGGGTTGTTCCATGAAATGAGTTCCTTTTGCACTTTAAGTAGAAATTGTGCACATGTCTGTTATATTAAATGAAGTGCCCTTTTAAGATGGACCACATTTTAAAATGTAATAAATCAGATATTGTATTTGAAATGTTATTAGTGATTCATAAAAAATATAACTACTCCCTAATTAAAAAAAATTATTAAAACTTCAAGAGACATTGAACATCTAACAGTCAAATCACAGTGTAAAAGCAGGTGAGCTGGTTCTACTCTTTTTGGCCATTTTCTGGTGTTTTGTGGTAGAAAAATGATCAGGTTGAGCATAACACGTCAACCCTGCTACCCATAGATGGACAAGCTGGAAATGTTTGAACAATTTAAAAAAATATATATATATATGTTACGCTTGCGTTCAATTACCCCTCCCTGCACACAACAAGCTTCCATTCCCCCTGCCACAAGTGGATTCATGGCTGATTTAAAAGATGAAGTCTTCAACACTTACTTTATTTGACACATAATAGGCTGTTACTATAGTCTTTTCTTTTTTTCTCTCTTGAAATGGGGGCGGGGGGTTATTTAGTTGAACATGTGCTCTTTATGACTGTTAAAATAAGGTCAAATAAAATTCACCAAGTTACACTATTCAAAAGGTCCCTAATTGGTGGAACGATCCATATACCTGTGCCATTTTTTTGTTTAAATGAAGTGGGTCAACTTACCCTCTTGTGTTGGGTACTTGGAGAGCCTGATTTGGAGTCCAGGGAGGGATTCTGAAAAGTTTGACAAAATACTTTGGCAACATTTATGTAACGTTAAGTTTGAGGGGCACATGCTTGGGTCCACCGTGGACTTTTACAAGCATTCCTCACCCAATGGCCTGTACAGGTTGAATGCTCAAATAGTAGTATTATGAGGCTTCATCCCATTTTCAAATATAGTCGATCACTAGTCAGATCATAGCAAGTGAGAAACATTAACTCAGACTTGGTATTGTGTACTACCGGAGGAACTAACTCATTGGCTGTTGACCTTAACACACCAGACACAAGGCTCATCTTCCAGTGGTAGTTCAAGTGTCTACAGCTTGAATTTTTCACACCCATCTGACTGGGTTACAGGGTCACAAAGTGGCTAGTTGTGACTGCTTTATTCAAGGAAGTGAATGTCTGAAGGAAGTGAATTCAAGGCACCTTATTGCTACATCTTAGATACGTATGGTTATGTTTCATGAAGGTTGGTTTGATTTGAATGACTTTCTATTTTCTAGGGACGCCCCCAAACTCCTTAGTCTTGGAATCTCCATTCACCAACATCCGAGAGGAGGCCAAGAGCCACCCCTTCTCTATGGCAAGCATTCCTCTTAATCCCTTGACTACATGTTGAGTCTTATTTAATTGTATTTGATGTAATGTTTTTTATTTTATTAGCTACTGTCTGTGTCATTGCTTCTTCTAGGTCTACCGGTACCTTCCAGGCTTTGAATGGTTCTTTTTAGATACCATATCAGCAAACGACATTCGATTTGCCAGTGACGAAAAGTAGGTTGATCTTGATTCCTTCCAGACCATTTAGTTTAACGTTAGATTTAAAGCAGTGTGTCACGTCACTTGTTCCTGCTCATATGTTTTCAAACTGGTGTCTTCATACAAACTGCTTGTTGCGTCAATAAGTTCTCTGACACACAACCATTCACCAAGAGCTCAAACCCTTGTATCAAATGTTATATCAACAGATTAACAGACTGCGTGTTTGCATGTTAAAGAGCCGAGGTATAGTTTGAACCTGGCCGACCCAGGCTCTGTCCATGCCTATTCTCTATGTCCTTTGGAATGTGCTGAGGGGACTAACTCAGGGAAGGTCAGACTTGTATTATAGGTGGCCTACAGAGGACATTCATCTATGTCAAGACTTCCTTTGTGCTGTACTTTCTCGTGGAGTTGCCAAGCACTAGTATAGTATAAGAACCATAGGGCCATTAACCATTAACATACGACCAACCATGCATATTCAGACACTCCAAGATCTTCAGAGACTTGACTGTAATTTGAGCTTGTTTCTTCTCTTTTGTAGTGTGGACCACATATCCTGTCCATTGCTTATCCTTCATGCCGAGGATGACTCAGTCGTGCCCTTTCATCTAGGGAAGAAGGTATCCTTTTTAGTTTGGGCTTCATTAAAGTCAGCCACATCATCACGACCTCGTACAGCCTTCATCTGGTCCTCCTTTTTCAAAGGACACAGGAAGCTATTTGATCTACCAAAAAAAAACAAAGTTAATTTCATAGATTTAATACAGGTCATTAATAATCAGCTGTCGTCTTGAAAACGACTCGCTCGTTACTGTTCAAATTCCTATCACTTGAATGAGCTAAAATGTATAGTATTTTTTTTAATGATATCTTTAAAATGCCCCAAATTTAAGATAAAAAAAGCTAATTCTGAAAATTAATTCTGTCTATGCCAATGCCGGTATTACTTTCAACGTAGTTAAGTGGGAACCTCGGAGCAATTAAACTTGAGATTTTTTTTTTTAAAGGGATAGTTCTGGATTTTTTGTAGACTATCTACTTTCCCAAAGTCAGATGTACTCTTGGATAGCATTTTTATGTCGCTGCGTCCAGTATGAATGAAGTTGGAGGTAGTTTTGCGAGCCAATGCTAACTACCTTTAGCACAATGACTGCGTGCTAGCTGTTCCCATAGACTTCCAGGCATTGCGCTAGTGCTAGTTGGCAACTTCCGGGTATCCACAAGTTCATCTGACTCTGGGGAAGTTGATAAAGGACCATTGCCAAAATCCCAAGCTATTCTGAGATTTTAGTTGAGCTACTGTATTATAGCAGTGAAGGAACACACAGAAATAGAAATATTTTATTTTTTATTTTTATTTTTATTACTATTCTGTTTTTAATTAATTGTTCATCTTTTTTCATTGGCTTCTAAAAAATAAATATGAACCTCTCAAATGTTCATCACCACTGCAGACCTCTGTGTAACACTCTATAGCACAGAAGTCATAGTTCAGAGCAGGGCCAGGTCTATATTTGCTGTTCTTTTAACTTGGACTGAACACAATCCTCCCATAACTCCATTGTGTTTATCTCCTTCCCCCTCCTCCCAGCTGTACAACATTGCTTCCCAGTCCAAGAGCCTGAGTGGACACAAGCTTCAGTTCATCCCCTTTCCTGTCTCTCTGGCTTACAAGCACAAGTTCATCTACAGGAGTCCTGAGCTGCCACACATACTCAGGTACAGCAGCTAGACCAGCTGCGCACATGTACACAGTAGCAAGGAGTATCTCACTGTTGACAATTTGTGTCTTGACCTTAGGCCAACTGAGCAGAAAATATTAAATGTAGGCAATTAGTTGTACAGTAGGTGTCTACATTCTTGGCTGCCTTTGTACTGAGTTGTGCTAAACGTATTTCTGTTTGATTTGATTTGTCTTCCAGTGACTTCCTTGGCACGACTCATCCCCATGCATAACCGACAAGAACATTTCCACCTGTCCATTGTTTCCTCTTACACCACACACACACGCATGCACACACACACACAAACTCTTTCACTGTATGCTTTATGGTTGGTGTACATATCTCATGAAACATTGAAATGTACACGCATGGACTGAAGAAGATGCATCCATTCCTTTATTTAGCATTCCTTTGACACCTAAAATTCCTGCAAAACATAAACGGAACACTGGCAAAGAGCGAGGGATGGACAACTGGCTTGGCTTGTTGTCAAGGTTACACAAACCAAGAGGATGGCTTGAGCACAAAGATGAAATATGCACGCATTTTAAGGAGCCAAGACAAACATCATGGAGTGGGAAGAACAGTGGATTGAGCAGGGAAGCAGTGTTTTTAATTGCACAATGGTTGGGGAATAGACATTCATACACAGGGCGAGGAAGGAGAAAGTTTTTTGTTTTACAACTCATCTGCAGCACAGAGCAAGTTCTGTCAATACCAGTCCAGTTTATTTTCCCAATTTTATTTTTGTTACATTACAGATCATGATTTAAGTGCATCTATTATTATATTTGACTGATCTCAAATGAGAAGTTTTGGACTCTAGCTTTTCTCTATTTAAGGAAATATATAACTTGAATTAAATATTATACATTTTACCTAACATTATTGGTTTTGGGCTTGTCAGTCTCATTATTTCTGCCTTAAAGAGAAGACTAGTCATGTTATTTTAGAACCCCTTAGGACACTTCAGGGCAATTAACTGAAGAGCTAAGGTTTAAGAAATATGATTTCCAATTTCAGCCTGCCTCAAAGCAAAAATACCATATTAATGATTCGGTGCATAGTAAAGTGTTTACCTAAACTGAGAAGACCTAATGGAGATTTTAATTCCAAATCTCTTAGTGCTAAAACACAATCACCCAGCTAGTGGTTATTCCTGTTCAATCTTAGAAAGTGGTGTGTGAGTGACGGTGCATATTCCATTGGTGTGGTCAGAGGAAGACCATTTTTTTTATGTTCTCTTCGGCTTGACAGCAATTGACCGGTGGTACCAAAATGTAGGATGGAGCCAGAGAGGAGTGTGGCTGGGCAGCACCTGCAGTCTGGGAATGTCAGTGTGCCCATCCATCCAATGCACTTAACACTGCTGAGTAAACAGTAAATTACCCCAAAGTTACTTTTTGCACATCAGTGTCCTACTAGTTGATGCTGACTGGTTTTTCTTCAATTAGGGCTACCCCACACTGGTAATGCTTGTTTGTAATTTATTGACCAAAGTACACGGTTTCTGTTATTTTCTATTGGCTGTTCTACACTTTTTCAAATTGTATACACGGTATAACATTTTGTTATTTAATGAATGGTGAGTGGCCAGTTCTCTATTTTGGTGGTCATTTTCCCCTCTGGATATGATGTTGAAATGTAACAGTTTTCACCAGCTATTTCTCAGTCTCTGCACTAAAGCAACACAATGGATGGTATGGCCATCAGGTCATCCAAAACGAGTTATCTCTTGTGGGGAATTCAATGCATAGTATGAAATGCATCAGGTTAGGAAGTGCCCTCAGATTGTCAGGTTACTGTCTGTACTTTAAGTTCTTTAATCACACAATGTAAGAGGGTAAAGGCAGCGATACAGGGTTAATGGTCAGCTGTTCTATAGCTTTGGAATGGAAAGTGGACACTGGATAAATATCCTCTTCAATTTAGAAATCAGCTGTATTTATATATGCATGTACAAGTGGATGAGTATTGTTAGATGGAGCGACTGTAGGCATTTCCCAGTTAAGACTGAACATGTATAATGATTCTCGGATGACAACTTTTAAGCTGCGAAGCAATCTGATAAAAATGAAAACATTTTGTACAGGTATGTGTGCTTTTCAGAGATGCAATTTCCAATGGAGGGCATCTTTTGAATCACCTACTCAAATGGAGTCAGTGTGGAGGAAGGACATGGTTGAATTAGCAGGGTAGACTTGTCATTTACACGCCATAAGCAGACTTCACCTTCAAGACTGTGCGGCTGCAGTGCAGTAGAGCTCTCATCTTGATTAACCAAACCAGGCTCTTTGAGTCAACTTCTGAGCTCTTTTCATACACTGATATCTAACTTTAATGTGACAAGTGAAGTTTGCTTGTATTGCTTCTTGTCAATGAAGGGGCCTTAGCATATTGTGCTTGACCTTTTCCAGTAATGTACATGGTGTCTGCTGCCCTTTGCAATATATCTCATTCTCGCTGTGTGTTGAAACGAGTGACTCAGTAAGACATGTGGGCTGGTAGATTGAATATACCTCACGAGTTGGGTTAAGAAGTGTAACAACTCATGTTGGAGCCTGCATAGTCAACATTTATCTTTTTTGTCTATAGATCAAAATATCTTGATTTTCTTGCTAACTTTTTTTGGTATCTACTATACCGGTCTGGACATATGCTTGTTAAGTAATTGAATTAAAAATATGAAGTGGATTACTTTGAACCTCTACTCATCTAATTCCTTCCTTGGACTCAAATGACCTTAATGTCACAAAGCTAAAATCCTAAATTGCTACATCCATGATTTGACTGAGATTAATGATCTACTCAAATCAATTGGTATAGAATTTACACCTCATGAGCTTAGTTCAACTGTCATACCCCAATGTTAAACACACTGTATTGCCCCAACATGGTTAAAACTATCCTTTTGATATCGTGTATGATCAGTTCTTGCATCTAAATCTCAGCTAATGAATTTGAGTGGTTACATTTCTCTAGGCCCATCCCTGAGCTTTTTACAGAAACAAAGGCAAGGTGATGCTTTGTTTCAAATAACGATTCTAGCTTTTAATACTTTGTTTTGAGGATGGTATTGGGATCTGAGTATCTGGATCAAATGGCAATACCACATGGGCTGTCTATTTTATTTATTTATTTATTTCACCTTTATTTAACCAGGTAGGCAAATTGAGAACACGTTCTCATTTACAATTGCGACCTGGCCAAGATAAAGCAAAGCAGTTCGACACATACAACAACACATAGTTACACATGGAGTAAAACAAACATACAGTCAATAATACAGTGAAAAATAAGTCTATATACAATGTGAGCAAGTGAGGTGAGATAAGGGAGGTGAAGGCAAACAAAATATATAAAATATATAAATAAATTTTTTTATAAAAAAGGCCATGGTGGCGAAGTAAATACAATATAGCAAGTAAAAAAACATTGGAATGGTTGGTTTGCAGTGGAAGAAAGTGTAAAGTAGAGATAGAAATAATGGGGTGCAAAGGAGCAAAATAAATAAATAAATACAGTAGGTAAAGAGGTAGTTGTTTGGGCTAAATTATAGATGGGCTATGTACAGGTGCAGTACTCTATGAGCTGTTCTGACAGCTGGTGCTTAAAGCTAGTGAGGGAGATAAGTGTTTCCAGTTTCAGAGATTTTTGTAGTTCGTTCCAGTCATTGGCAGCAGAGAACTGGAAGGAGAGGCGGCCAAAGGAAGAATTGGTTTTGGGGGTGACCAGAGAGATATACCTGCTGGAGCGCGTGCTACAGGTAGGTGCTGCTATGGTGACCAGCGAGCTGAAATAAGGGGGGACTTTACCTAGCAGGGTCTTGTAGATGACCTTGAGCCAGTGGGTTTGGCGACGAGTATGAAGCGAGGGCCAGCCAACGAGAGTGTACAGGTCGCAGTGGTGGGTAGTATATGGGGCTTTGGTGACAAAACGGATGGCACTGTGATAGACTGCATCCAATTTATTGAGTAGGGTTTTGGAGGCTATTTTGTAAATGACATCACCGAAGTCGAGGATTGGTAGGATGGTCAGTTTTACAAGGGTATGTTTGGCAGCATGAGTGAGGATGCTTTGTTGCGGAATAGGAAGCCAATTCTAGATTTAACTTTGGATTGGAGATGTTTGATGTGAGTCTGGAAGGAGAGTTTACAGTCTAACCAGACACCTAGGTATTTGTAGTTGTCCACATATTCTAAGTCAGAGCCGTCCAGAGTAGTGATGTTGGACAGGCGGGCAGATGCAGGCAGCGATCGGTTGAAGAGCATGCATTTAGTTTTACTTGTATTTAAGAGCAATTGGAGGCCACGGAAGGAGAGCTGTACGGCATTGAAGCTCGCCTGGAGGGTTGTTAACACAGTGTCCAAAGAAGGGCCAGAAGTATACAGAATGGTGTCGTCTGCGTAGAGGTGGATCAGAGAATCACCAGCAGCAAGAGCGACATCATTGATGTATACAGAGAAGAGAGTCGGTCCAAGAATTGAACCCTGTGGCACCCCCATAGAGACTGCCAGGGGCCCGGACAACAGACCCTCCGATTTGACACACTGAACTCGATCAGAGAAGTAGTTGTTGAACCAGGCGAGGCAATCATTAGAGAAACCAAGGCTGTCGAGTCTGCAGATGAGGATGTGGTGATTGTCAAAAGCCTTGGCCAGGTCAATGAATACGGTTGCACAGTACTGTTTCCTATCGATGGCGGTTAAGATATCGTTTATGACCTTGAGCGTGGCTGAGGTGCACCCATGAACAGCTCTGAAACCAGATTGCATAGCGGAGAAGGTATGGTGGGATTCGAAATGGTCGGTAATCTGTTTGTTGACTTGGCTTTCGAAGACCTTAGAAAGGCAAGGTAGGATAGATATGTCTGTAGCTGTTAGGGTCAAGAGTGTCCCCCCCTTTGAAGAGGGGGATAACCGCAGCTGCTTTCCAATCTTTGGGAATCTCAGACGATACGAAAGAGGTTGAAAAGGCTAGTAATAGGGGTGGCAACAATTTCAGCAGATAGTTTTAGAAAGGGTCCAGATTATCTAGCCCGGCTGATTTGTAAGGGTCCAGATTTTGCAGCTCTTTCAGAACATCAGCTGACTGTATTTGGGAGAAAGAGAAATGGGGAAAGCTTGGGCGAGTAGCAGAGGGGAGGGCAGTGCTGTTGACCGAGGTAGGGGTAGCCAGGTGGAAAGCATGGCCAGCCGTAGAAAAATGCTTATTGAAATTCTCAATTATAGTGGATTTGTCGGTGGTGACAGTGTTTCCTATCTTCAATGCAGTTGGAAGCTGGGAGGAGGTGTTCTTATTCTCCATGGACTTTACAGTGTCCCAGAACTTTTTTTAATTTGTGTTGCAGGAAGCAAATTTCTGCTTGAAAAAGCTAGCCTTGGCTTTTCTAACTGCCTGTGTATATTGGTTTCTAGCTTCCCTGAAAAGTGGGCTAAATGGAGCCCAACAATTTTTTCCCCACTAATTGGTATTTTGGCCAATCACAGATTTTTGCATCAGAGCTGATCTGATTGGTCAAGACCAATTAGTGAAACAAAGATCAGAATTGGGCTGCCTGTGTAGATGCAGTCTTTAAAAACATACTGAAGGTTAAACAGTCATGCTGTAGTGGTGATAGTCCCCACAAATCAGAAGCAGGCTTGGTGAGGGTGTGGGAGTAAGAACACTCCTGTTGGACCAGTTTAAGAAGCAAGCCAGGATACAGAGGGCTAGAGACATGGCAGACCACAACAGGCTGCCACTGCAGTTTGACCATTTACCTGTGGTTCCCTATACCCGAATGTAGAATGATATTCTCACACTATAATCACAAATAAAACATTTAATAATATGAACATGATTGCAGTGACAAGTGATACAGTACTTATTCAAGGATGAAAAAAGACAACTGCTTAAAAAGGTAGTTACTGAGAAACAGCATATGCTTTTTGTTTGAAGTACATTTAGAGCAAAGACATTTAAGTGATGCTACCGAAATATAGATTATACAGTAGCCATCTCAATTCAGAAGTCACACCAAGGCCATTTGTGGTGACAGCTGCTCCATAATCTCTGAAGTGTGACAGTGTTCTAACAGGCCACTGATCATGGTTTTCCTAATAAGGGACATAGTCAAGCATCAGAACTGTTTTGCCCAAGCTGTATACTACACATTTTCAAATCAAATACAGTAGAATTGTACAAAACATTCCATTAGACCAATGACATGTTACAGCTTTAGTCCAGGCACTTGCTTCTAGATAACATTGTTTCTCTCTCTCTCTTATGAACGCTATGGTCCAAAATTGGTACATTAATGACCTGGCACTTACTTTACATATAGAGGAAAATAATCACAGTACACATTCTATAACTCTGAAATGCAATGCTTTGTCAGTGATGATTAAAACAAAATCCCCATTACAAGCCTTAGTAGCAAACAAAATGTGTTATTTTTGGTTGACACTGAGTCAGTAATAGAAAAATGATATTCAGCAGTGGAAACTGTATGGTCATTACTGATCAACTGGGATTGGCATCTACAGTATACGTGCACATGGTGGAGTCAAAGACTAGCAGGAGTAATAGTAAGCAGAGGCTAGATTCAAACAAGCTTCCTTTGGCTGTTTAGATGTTGTGCCTCCGACTCTAACACCACCTCTGCAATGTTGTAATGGGTGGGCTATGAGTCAAGCCTGATGAGACAGACCTACAGCGAGGAGAGGTAACACAAGCACTTCTGGCCTAACTGGAGAGTGAAGACAGGCTCCTCATTTGCAGGATTCAACAGGGGGCTCGTTGGGGGGTGGGATCTTCACATCGGAGGGCTCCACGCCCCAGATATCCCGGGCGTACTCGCTGATGGTTCGGTCGCTGGAAAACTTGCCGGAACCAGCGATGTTTCGAATCACTGTTCTTGTCCACTCTTTAGGGTTCTGAAAAGAAAACAATTGGGAAGCTCAATCAAAATGTCAGCCACAAACAACTGCCTTCTTGTTTTGTCTAGTATGATTACGTCGAACACAGACAATTGTAGGTCTACACGATTGTAACGGATGTGGTAATTCAACAACCACATGGGGAACTGTTAATAGACGCAGCTAATGGGGGTGCTGGGGTTTGCTGTAAATTGTTGCACTTTGTGACAACCCAACCGTTGAGTGCAACAGGAGCCCCAGCTGTTAATGAGACGAAAGACATGAGACGGTAACCCAACACCAGGACTGGGCTGCTGAAAGGTAAACGTGACATGCTGACTGCCCTGACCTCCCAATAGTAGAGAGAGAGAGATGGCTTTGCAGTTTGTGTTGGTATGAAGGTAGACAGAGCCATATCAGACAGCACCCCCTGGTGGACTTACTAAAACTGTCAATGGGGCCAGACATCACAAGCTCAAATAGACAGAAGTGTACAAGAACTGTTCTTCAAACTTGTTTTCTGAAATGTTTTCATGGTATGAAATCCATTACACGTAGCCCACCTTGTATAGCTCATTGACTCGATCTTGGCAAGTGATGTAGGCCTCATAGTCAGCAAACACTTTGAACCTGAGGTGAAGAAGCGATGCAGAGTGACAAATTAGTTCTTAGGTTTTCAAAACAGAGATATCACATCCATTTCAGATAATAAAACAGTGATCATGTACCCTATGGTAGGGATCATCAACTAGATTCAGCCATGGGCCAATTCTTTTCTTGAGCGCATGGTCAGCAGGCCGGAACACAATTACAAATAATTTACAAATTGAACGCAAAAAGCCCAACTGATATAATATTTGACTAAAACAATAATTTCAAACCTTGCTTACATTTGTACAGGATCACATATCCCGCTCTATTTTGCATGGGAGTACTTTGGAACAGATTTACAAAATTAAAATCACTTGAAGCGAATTTTCTGGTGTTTTTACAGTTTATGTCCAAAAATGAATACATTTTTGCTCAGAAAACTTGGGGGGGACCAAATGTTTAAAAAAAAATCACCCACGGGACAAATTTGGCCCATCAGTGGGGAACCCTGCCCTATGGGCTAACAGCAGCAGGGTCAGTTCATCCTTACATTCTGAAGAGCTGACAATATGCTAATACCACTGATATGCTAATACCACTGATATGTTAACAACACTGCTGTTATTCTGCTTACCTGTCGTGGTTCATCAGCATGTTCACCACATCCTTGAAGAGCTCATGCTCTTTGGGACTGAAGTAGCCCGTCTGGATCTGATCAATCACCTGCCTCAGCTCTGATAGACGCTCGTAGTACTCCCTGGCGTTGTACCTGGGCAGATACATTGTTTGAAGGTTGCAAGGTTAACATTATGATGGCTAACATTACAGGGTAAATATTTGCCATGCGATCTTGACTGTTAAAATGACAGTTCACCAAAATTACATATTGGTTTTTGGTACCAAAACCAATTTGTCATTTTGTAATTTGGGTGAAATATCCCTATAAAATGAACAGGGAAATGTCTACCGTCCAGTTTGTAAGAAAGCACGTTTGTCGTTGCTCTGCGTCGCTTAAGTCTATGACAAGTCCCATTCATTCTGACACCAATCCAGTCAGCTCATTCTCACCCTGTTTGGTCCATGGCATCCACATCCTCTACCCTCATGCCGAAGATGAAGAGGTTTTCCTCTCCGGCCTCCTCAGCCATCTCTACGTTGGCTCCGTCCATGGTGCCGATGGTGAGCGCTCCGTTCAGCATGAACTTCATGTTGCCAGTGCCAGAGGCCTCTGTTCCCGCTGTGGAGATCTGTTCTGATAAGTCAGCTGCAGGGATGACTGGAACATACAGCAGGGAGAGGGAAGGGCTTAACAAACATACTAGGTATATCCTACCCAGCAGTGGTGTAAAGTACTGAAGTAGTTTTTTGGGGTATTTATATTTTTGACAACTTTTACTTCAATAAAAAAGTTAGTTTTTAAACAAAATAATGTACTTTACTCCTTACATTTTCTCTGGCACACAAAAGTACTCATTACATTTTGAATGCTTAGCAGGACAGGAAAATGGTCCAATTCACACACATCAAGAGAACATCCCTGGCCATCTCTACTGCCTCTTATCTGCTGGACTCATTAACACAAATCCTTCATTTGTAAATTATGTTTTGTGTTGTTGGATTGTGCCCCTAGCTATCCGTAAATTAAAACAAGAAAATTGTGCCGTCTGGTAATATAGGGAATGTGAAATGATTTATACTTTCACTTTTGAGAATTAAGAATATTTTAGCAATTACACTTTTGATACTTAAGTACATTGAAAACCAAATACTTTTAGACTTATACTTAAGTGGTATTTTACTGGGTGACTTTTACTTCAGTCATTTTCTATTAAGGTATCTTTACTTTTACTCAGGTATGACAATTGGGTACTTTTTACACCACTGCTACCCAGTAACATGTAGACATACTGTAGAACATTAAAACATTGACGTAAATACAACTGTCCAAACATAGCTCCATACAAACAGGAGTCGGGCTCCATTCTCAGTAGCCTCGCTTTCCTTCAATGATAGCAGACAGGACTAGATAGGATTGAACCCTATTCCTCACACCCATCAAGTCCTTTCATATTGATGGTCATAAAGGAGAGGACATGAGGAAAGGAAGCTATCTATGAATCCTTGGACAAACCATCCTCTCACCTTTCTCTGCTAGCGAGACCCTGTAGTTCTCGAGGTAGATGACCTTTAACCTGTCCCCCACCACCGGGTCGTTGTTGATCACCTGGCCCACCGCCGTGATCAGCTTGATGATCATTTTGGCCATGTGGTAGCCAGGTGCAGCCTGGGTAGAGGACAGCGTCAACAGTTGGATATTAATGAGGGAATTTTTATATATGTCTGAATGACTAACTCATCTTACATCGAATATAAAGTATCACAAACGAGTCAACAGATCAGTTATAACATTTCATTTTCATAATCAAAATACTATTTCCATGGTGACTGATTGTGTCATATACCTCAGATGTCTAGCTACATACCTTTCCTCCAATTATCACAGTCCTGGGAACAAAGTGTTTAGAGGGGTCCTTTTTAATCCCTGTAGAGAAATATTATAATTTACTCCATTTCCCTCAGCTCAGTTAACTGGGATCCCGAGTGGCGCAGCGGTCTAAGGCACTGCATCTCAGTGCTAGAGGTGTCACTACAGACCCTGGTTCGATTTCAGGCTGTATTACAACCGGCCGTGATATGGAGTCCCATAGGGCGGCGCACAATTGGCCCAGCGTTGTCCGGGTTAGGGTTTGGCCGGGGTAGGCCGTCATTGTAAAAAATAATTGTTCTTAACTGACTTGCCTTGCTTAATAAAAGGTTAAATAAAATTAAAATAAAAAAACGGTTCCACAGCCAGAGGGCAGTGTACACCTACTACTGGGATCTCTATCCAAATAGCTCAGAACCAAAATGACAGTGTGTCACTAGAGATTACTATACAAACAGCAGTGGGCTTTCATTGCCACCATGATGTTCTAATGAACAGATTTTTGTCTAACGATTTACTCAATAGAAGTTGCCTGAATTAAATGTGTTTACATTTTTTATTTAACTAGGCAAGTCAGTTAAGAACAAATTCTTATTTACAATGGACGGCCTACCCCAGCCATACCTTCCCCTAACCCGGATGACACTGGGCCAATTTTGCGCCCCCCTATGGGACTCCCGGTCACGGCCGGTTGTGATACAGCCCGGGATCGAACCAGGGTCTGTAGTGACGCCTCCAGACCGAGCTGCGCCACTCAGGAGCCTTAAATCATTAGGGATTTAAAACACTGAGCCCCTTGGGTTGCTGAAAGTGCTGGCTGTGCAACCAGTCTCCACTGTGTAGTTGTTTGAAGTATGAGATTTCTGTTGGCACTAACATCACCCCCATATTATGAGGTGTGGAGGAGCTCTTACGGTTGTAGAAGGTGATGATGTGGAGGACGTTGAGCAGTTGTCTCTTGTACTCATGGATTCTCTTCACATGGATGTCAAAGATAGACTCAGGGTTGATCTTCACCTCATACTCCTTCTCCAGGTAGGCTGCAAACTTCTGCTTGTTCTCCTGTAATAACACACAGAAGGGGATTTAAAAGGTGGAGAAATACTTCAAAAGGGTTTTCCCAAGACTGGCCATGACACCAGATTGTATCAACTCTATATTCTTGTGTTTTTGGGAGAAAGAAATAAAGGGTTGAGATGTTAAGAATGTGGAACTGAATGAGCAGCTACCTGTTTTACATTGGCGATGTCACAAATGAAAGCATCGTCATCAATGAAGTCCAGTAGTTTCCTCAGCTGGAAGAGGTCCGTTAAGAAATCCTCTCCAATTTTCTACGGTGAAAACAAAAAAGCATGAAAGCATAAATAGTTACCATAGTCATATAATGGAATTTGAGTATGTGGACACAGTGTGCAGACTTTTTTGGTCTTGAAAAACGACATACTGATCAGTGTCAACACAACAAAGGGTAGACATTAGTTCATTGGGTGTGCAGGACTACTAACCCACAATGAGGTTCATTCCCCAGCAGGTAGCACCAAAAAGACACTCAGAGGTACTCTGTACTCCAGCTCTGTAAAAATCTGTTACCTCAGCGATGAGGTCTGCCAGGCCTGGGTTACACAGCAGCAGCCAGCGGCGAGGAGTGATACCATTGGTCTTGTTCTGGAACTTCTCTGGCTCCACCTCATAGAAGTCCTTGAAACTGAGAACGGAGAGACATACAAGTGAATATATCAGGCACACAACAATTTAGTGGATCAGTGGATGTCTCTCTGATAGACTTGTTCAACCCAACAGGAATGTCAACATAGCTGGAAAGCTAATAAAACAATACTCCAGGTTTGCCTGTAAATTGTTTCATGCAAAGCAGCCACCATCACCACCTATTTTGGCTAGACTTATTTAATAATCAAACGTGAATTTAGGTGAAACACTAACACAGTGTTCTTGACGATTTCAGAGTGGATCCGGGCGACCCCGTTGACAGCGTGGGAGCCCACCACACACAAGTGGGCCATGTTGATCCTCTTGGGGTCTCCCTCCTCAATCAGGGACATCCTCCTCAGACGTTCATTGTCCCCTGGGAACATGGCAGCGATCCTCTGAGAGGGCACAGAGAATCAACTCATAAGTGCACATTCACAAAGTCAAGTACACATACATGTAGTCCCAACTTGCATTTGTGTGCTGCTGATTACTAATATAAAAGGTAAAGTTACACTGAGCTCAGATCTGTGGAAAGAAACAAGACAGCACTCAAAAAGGAGGGAGGGGGGATCCTTCAGAGCATAGAAAAAGATCCACACATTCAACACATTCTGGATGAGCTTGTTCGAGCACCCAGTATCAAAAGCACGTACCAAGTCGAGATGAATGATAATATCTCCCATTTCAGAGCAGCAGAAATCAGCCTCCTTTGTCCCGAGACAGTGAGTGGACACAGAGGGCTTACTTGGAGGTGGAGGTGGTTGATCTCATAGATGATCTGCAGGTGGCGAGGCAGCAGCTTCTCAAACAGGCTGATGGGCCAGCGCTCCAGGGCCTCAGGCAGGACGGTGTGGTTGGTGTAGGCACAGGTCTGACGCGTCACCTCCCAGGCCTGGAACACACAGGGGACGAAGTAAGGAGAGAAGAGAAAAGGCATCGCAGGTCAACAATGTCTATACAATAAAAGTGCATCCGAATCACAGTTAATAAATCACAAAACATGTTTGTTGATTTGATTAGGGTAAATAACTAATACTGTACATATACAAGTACAATGGAAATTGCATGTACTGTACAATATAACAGATGTGATTCCTAGCCAACTGTATTATTTCTTCAAGTAGAAGGAAGTTTTCCCTGAGGAGGGAAGCATTGCCCAATACACAGGCTCCACCCAAGCTCAACACGCTGGATCAGTTACCGCGTCACGATGACTTGGCAAAACCACCCTCAAACAATGCTACCCCAAAACAGCTCTGGTTTCCAGTTCAACCAGAGTTCATACTGGGACACAGTCCCACACCTAAGCACATCTACACAGCCGTCTCACTTGGTACTGTTTGTCTGACTGTCATAGTGAGTGCCAGGCCTGGGATAGGGTTTAATATTTTCCCAGTATTTTACAACTGATCCATCCTGAGAATAAAATCACTTCTCACGGGTAACCTGGTATTTCCTGCCAAAACCTGAAGTGTCATTCAAAAGCATATAAATAGGCCTGTCTGGATTTGATTAGAGCTTTGATCAATCCCGATGCTACCTGAGCCTGACGACCCATTCATTAAATACATTATGAGCCCTACATTAAAAATACATTTTAAAATCCCAAGCGATTGTGCCGTTATCCAATACATATATGATATATAGGCTACTGCACATTACGCACGACAGAAAAACATGAAAGCCCATAGAAGTAGATAGCTATATGCTCTCTTGGGTAAATAAACCGTGGCGTGTATTCATGGGTGCCAAGCCAGGCTTCCCCAAAAAATGTACAAAGAAAAAAACAAATCAGAGACTCACATTTATATTTAGTCTCTCTGTGTTTCATAATTTTCCTTCAACTCGCAAAAGGCTGAATGTATCTCACCGGAGAAAGCATCCGAGTGAGTTAAACAGCGCCCCTCTGTCTCTGTATGTGTAGGTTTCCATCTGATGCTGTCTGGTCCAAACATCTATGACATTGTTGAGGCCCGTATCATTGAATGCAAATGCAATAGAAGCCAGCGAGGATTTGGCCTCCTTGATAACAAAATAAAAAATAATAAGAGCCAATCAGTGTTGAGCTAAACCGAGTAAGCTCAACTGTGAATGGTCCTGTCGCACCTGTCGAAATCTTTGTCCCCACGTGCAGTTACAAATCGTAGTCTGGCTTTTTTAATGGCGGTTTTGGAGCAGTGGCTTCTTCCTTGCTGAGCGACCTTTCAGTTTGTCGATATAGGACTCGTTTTACTGTGGATATAGATACTTTTGTACCCGTTTCCTCCAGCATCTTCACAAGGTCCTTTGCTGTTGTTCTGGGATTGATTTGCATTGGTGTTTATACTTGCATACTATTGTTTGTACAGATGAACGTGGTACCTTCAGACATTTGGAAATTGCTCCCAAGGATGAATCAGACTTGTGGAGGTCTACAATTTTTTTCCTGAGGTCTTAGATGATTTCTTTTGTATTTACCATGATGTCAAGCAATGAGTTTGAAGGTAGGCCTTGAAATGCATCCACAGGTACACCTCCAATTGATTCAAATGATGTCAATTAGCCTATCAGAAGCTTCTAAAGCCATGACATCCTTTTCTGGAATTTTCCAAGCTGTTTAAAGGCACAGTCAACTTAGTGTATGTAAACTTCTGACTCACTGGAATTGTGATCCAGTGAATTATAAGCGAAATAATCTGTCTGCAAACAATTGTTGGAAAAATTACTTGTGTCATGCACAAAGTAGATGTCCTAATCGACTTGCCAAAACTATAGTTTGTTCACAAGAAACTTGTGGAGTGGTTGAAAAACTAGTTTTAATGACGCCAACCTAAGTGTATGTAAACTTCCGACTTCAACTGTATATTTCTCAATCTTGAACAGGATTATCTATTTTCGATGCAATTTCAAATGGAATTGAAGGAGAGAGAGAGAGAGAGAAAGAAAGACTGCTCACACAACAATATTCGAGTGATAGTCTGTTAAAAAAAAAGAAAATGCAGCTGCAATTAAAAAGACAAGGCGACCCCCGAAAGGAGATGTGTAAATTAGGCGTGCATTCAGTCCTTATATTACTGTATCATAGGCTATGCTGCAGCAAATGTAGACCTACCTGTCACAAGAAAAAAACATGAGATAGGTCTATGCATTGTGAAGTGCACTCCATACGGAGATGGGCTGTCAACATGAGCGTTGATGATTGATCAGGCAGACCGCAGAAGCAAGTTTTAGATTTAACAGTTCCATTTTACATCATGCTGTTGATATAAATAAATGTATTATAATTCACTGGTTTCCCGCAGTTATTTTATCCCGGGTAAAGAAAGTGGTTTTTGGCGGCAAATCTCAGTAAATGGGTTCCCACCATTCAACCCTAGCCTGGGAGAATACGTTACCTTGTCCCAGTCCAACTTCTCCAGATCCACTAGGATCCTCATCAGCTCAGGGATGGCCAAGGCAGGGTGGGTGTCATTCAGCTGGATGGCCACCTACCAGTGGATGGAGAGAGGAGAGAGAGTGTCAGTCATGGCCCTGGTTTAGGTCTCACTCCCCCCTATCTGAGAGATCTACTGCAGCCCTAATCCTCCACAACACCCGTTCTGCCAATCACATTCTGTTAAAGGTCTCCAAAGCACACACATCCCAGTGTCGCTCCTCTTTTCAGTTCGCTGCAGCTATCGACTGGAACGAGCTGCAAAAAACACTCACTGGACAGTTTTATCTCCATCTCATCATTCAAAGACTCAATCATTGACACTCTTACTGACAGTTGTGGCTGCTTCGCATGATGTATTGTAAGCTCTACCTTCTTGCCCTATGTGCTGTTGTCTGTGCCCAGTTATGTTTGTACCATGTTTTGTGCTGCTACCATGTTGTGTTGCTGCCATGTTGTGTTGCTGCCATGTTGTGTTGCTGCCATGCTATGTTGTTGTCGCCATGCTATGTTGTTGTCGCCATGCTATGTTGTTGTCGCCATGCTATGTTGTTGTCTTAGGCCTCTATGTAGTGTTGTGATGTCTCTTGTCGTGATCTGTGTTTGGTCCTATATTTTTAATCCCAGCCCTTCCCCGCAGGAGGCCTTTTGGTAGGCCGTCATTGTAAATAAGAATTTGTTCTTAACTGACTTGCCTAGTTAAATAAAGGTCACATATGAAAAAAATGGTTGTACTAATTGTAAAATGTGTAATATTAAAGGTTGTGTATGGGATTTGAGGAACAGCAATAAGGTTGAGTTTATCAAAGAAAAAAACTATTGACTGCTCACATTGGATATAGTGAAATACAATACCTTCTCTGGGAAGGTCTCAAAGGAGGTCCTGACGGGGTCTCTGCAGCCAAACTTGGAGGACTTGAAGCGGCGGATGATGTCCTGCAGTGTGGCGGCCACCACAAAGTACTCTTGCTTCAGACGCAGCTCCTTGCCCTCAAAGAACTGAACACACACTTTAGAATTATAACACAGTCTATTCTCAAAGCAATCACTCAAGGGCAAGTTGATCCCATGTGGTGAATACCTAGCATCAGTTTAGCGTCGGACACAGATTTGCAGACGTTATCGCAGGTGCAGTGAAATGCTTGTGAATAAATAGTTTATTCATATATTCAATGCGTTCGGGAAAGTATTCAGACCTTCACTTTTTCCACATTTTGTTACGTTACAACCTTATTCTTAAATAGATTAAATAGTTGTTTCCCCCCCCTCGATACCCCATAATAATAAACCGAAAACAGATTTAAACATTTTTGCAAATGCATAAAAAACTAAACTGATATATCACTTTTACATAAGTATACAGACCCTTTAATCAGTACTTTATTGAAGCACATTTTGCAGCGATTACAGCCTTAAGTCTTCTTGGTTATGACGCTACAAGCTTGGCACACCTGTATTTGGAGAGTTTCTCCCATTCTTCTCTGCAGATCCTCTCAAGCTGTCAGGCTGGATGGGGAGCCTCGCTGCACAGATATTTTCAGGTCTCTCCAGATATGTTATACCGGTATCAAGTCTTGGCTCTGGCTGGGCCCCTCAAGGAGAGTCAGAGACTTGTCCCGAAGCCACACCTGTGTTGTCTTGGCTGTGTACTTAGGGTCGTTGTCCTGTTGGATGTTGAACCTTCGCCCCCAGTCTGAGGTCCTGAGCGCTCTGGAGCCGATTTTCCTCGAGGATCTCTGTACTTTGCTCCGTTCATCTTTACCTTGATCCTGACTAGTCTCCCAGTCCCTGCCGCTGAAACACATCCCCATGGCATGATGCTGCCACCACCATGCTTCACTGTAGCGATCATATTGGCCAGGTGATGAGGGTGCCTGGTTTCATCGAGACGTCACGCTTGGCATTCAGGCCAAAGAGTTCAATCTTGGTTTCATCAGACCAGAGAATCTTGGTCTGAAAGTCCTTTAGGTGCCTTTTGGCAAACTCCAAGCGGGCTGTCATGTGCCTTTTACTGAGAAGTGGATTCCTGTCTGGCCACTCTACCATAAAGGCCTGATTGGTAGAATGCTGTTCCTCGGCGTACACATCAAAGACAAAGTGAAATGGTCCACCCATACACAACAGCGCCTCTTCAACCTCAGAAGGCTGAAAAAGTTTGGGCTTGTCATCCAAAACCCTGACAAACTTTTACAGACGCACAATCGAGATCATCCTGTCGGGCTGTATCACAGCCTGGTACGGCAACAGCACCACCCTCAACCGAAAGGCTCTCCAGAGGGTGTTGCGGTCTGCACAACGCATCACCGGGGCAAACTACCTGCCCTCCAGGACACCTACAGCACCCGATGTCACAGGAAGGCCAAAAAGATCATCAAGGACAACAACCACCCGAGCCACTGCCTGTTCACACCACTACAATCCAGAAGGCGAGGTCAGTACAGGTACATCAAAGCTGGGACCGAGATACTGAAAAACAGCAATCACTAACTCAGAGGCTGCTGCCTACATTGAGAACCAATCACTAGTCACTTTTAACAATGCCACTTAAATAATGTTAACATATCTTACATTAGTCATATAATATGTATATACTGTATTTTATAGCATCTATTGCACCTTGCCTATGCCGCTCGAACATTGCTCATCCATATTTATATGTACATATTTTCATTCATCCCTTTAGATTTGTGTGTATTAGGTAACTGTTGGGGAATTGTTAGATTACTTGTTAGATATTACTGCACTGTCGGAACTAGGAACACAAGCATTTCACTACACTCGCATTAACATCTGCTAACCATGTGTATGTGACCAATAAAATTTGATTTGCTTGGTTTTTGCTCTGACATGCACTGTCAACTGTGGGACCTTATATAAACAGGTGTGTGCCTTTCCAAATCATGTCCAATCAATTGAATTTACCACAGGTGGACTCAAATCAAGTTGTAGAAACATCGCAAAGATTATCAACGGAAACAGGATGCACCTGGTATCATAGAAAAAGGTCTGAATAAAACGTTTTTATTTATTTATATATATATACTTTTTTAATGTGGACAAAATCTAAAAACCTGTTTTTGCTTTGTCATTATGGAGTATTGTGTTTAGATTGATGAGGATTTTTTACAATTGAATCCATTTTAAAATAAGGCTGTAACGTAACAAAATGTGGTAAAAGTGAAGGGGTCTGAATACTTTCCGCCTGCACTGCATCACACTACCATGTCAGATTCAGCAAGAGTATGTATGAGAGGTGCGGGTGGATCCAACTTTTACCAAATGCTGCTTTTATTTAACCAAGGACAAACTGGGGCAGGCATAGACCTCTGCTCCACCCATACTAACTATGCTACACATATCTACATGCATCTAGAGTAATACCATTCTCAGTACATGTTGAGCAACCTTGCGGTTTCTTCATCCTAACTTGAACAGCTGACGTGCTTCACGTTACACGTCGGAGTCTGCAGCACTGAGGAGATTGTGCTGAATGCTGTACTAAGACACTCCGCCACCACCACAACACATCCCTTATGACCTTATTAGGTCATGGCTGGAGAGAACGCACCACCCCCGTGTGGCCTAGTGAATGTCTTTTTCTCACACACTATTGCTGGTCATTTTCACTTTGAGCACTTGCAGAATGTCATCTCTACTCCATAAGGGTTACATAGATACTCACATTGTCGTTGGGATAGAGGACGCGTGAGATGTTCTCAGCCAGGTTGCGGTCTAACACAGCTTCAATGTAGTCACCAACATTGACTGCACAAGAGAGAGGAGACCATTTAAAATGATACAGTATTTCAATTATACATCAGCAATCTGTCAAGGTCGAGGACGATCTCTTCTTCAAAGGCTTTAGGCAGCTTGATTGTTGTGGGTCCTGCTGTGGCTGAGCAGTATAGGTACACAGTATAAAACAGCAAGGATGATCTACACCTCACTTTGAAAAGGTTTTTTTTAACCGATCCTAATGCAATTGAGTAGTGGTTGAAAAAAATCTGATGCTTAATTCAAAACTGACATTAAGCGGTCACTAGAGATGTGACTTGTAGGTTTGTCCCTTGCTGTAACCACTCGTCGATTACATGAGCCCAGGGAACCCAGTTGTTTCTCATGGCTACACATGCTTGCATGGTAAACATTAACTCAACCAAACCTGCTTCTCAGGCTCGTCTAAATACAGCTTGGAAGACCACACACACACCTCACTAGGAGAATGGCACACCATCTTAGTACTATGTAATGTCACAGCATTTGAAATGGGATCCAGTGTTGAATTTATTTAGTCTGACCGTGGCCAACTTCATTAAGGATTTTCTGCACAACAGTAGAGAGTTCCTGGAAACAGTCAGCGTAGAAAGCGCCATGTCCTAAGAGGATCGTATCCATGGGTAATGTTGGCAGGCTGCCCCCTCCCCTCCCCCACCAATGGTGCAATGGCATTGTGTTGGTACAGGGGGCAACACTTTGTATTCCAAACAGCTTCTTTTTTAAGGTAACCATCTCCCCCCATTGCCACTCTTTGCATAAATACCCATTAATCTTGGCCTGACTGGACTTGACCTCAGCTCATATTAGCATAATTTCCCTGGCTCTCTCTGTCCACCTGCCATATAAGAGGAGAAACCAAGAACCCAGAAGAAGAGAACTTCAACTGGTTGAAGAGTAAGCCAACTACTGCAGGCCAGATGGCTTTGTAAGTAATAAATATTATACGAAGGAAAATCTGGATGTATTTTCCATAAATAGATCCTTAGAAACTCAAAAGAAATATCCATCTGTGCAAAACTGGACTCACAGTTCAAGGCTGGGCTGAGGGTTTGTGGGAGCTTGGAGGGGCGTGGGAGAAGTCAAGGTCTACATACCACAGTTCTCTAGAGATGAATTAGCTCCCATAGACAGCAATATAACTGCCATTATCTATCGTGACTAGTGTATTCTTAACATAGGCCTAGCAAAGTGTCTTTTAGGCACCTGAGTATATCAGCTACAGTTAGTTTAAAGAGTAGAGTTACCAACCTCTATTGACAACAGGCTATATATCTCAACAGCTAAAAAGATTTGCGCTAAAAATGGGCATGGAGACGTACATTCCTGCAGGTTGAAGTCAATGGGTGCCTTAGCAGACCACAGTCTCATGGTGTTAACTGTGTTGTTCTTGAATCCAGGCACAGGAGTGTCATAAGGCATGGCCAGGACAACCTAGGGAACCAAAAAATTAATTGTTAGGAGAAATGAGATGGGGAAACAGAGAATTAGAAGATAAACGCCGATCTATTCAAATGGTTTGTCTGTGATCACATGGTGTATGTGTGCATGTGTACGCGTGTCTGGTGCACAGACTCACCTGGGTGTCCACCCACTTCACGCCCTCTGCTGTTTGCTCCACTCGGCCATAGAAATGCACAGGGAGCATGTACTCTGGACGAGCCTTCTCCCACGGGTTCCCATACCGCAGCCAATCATCAGCCTCCTCCACCTGAGAGGGAACAAAAATATGTACGGATGCAATATTACAATAAGCGTTAAATGTGACCAAGAATGCCATGATCCAATACCTGCCAGCCATTGGAAATCTTCTGGTTAAAGATGCCAAACTCATAGCGGATGCCATAGCCATAGGCTGCCAGGCCTAGAGAGGCCATGGAGTCCAGGAAACAAGCTGAAATGGAGGAACAAGTGAAGGTCCATTTCTTATGGTATGCTCTACTTACATTTGCCTGCATTGGGTGAGATGTTTGAGTTTACACAGATTATGTTCAAATGTCTGAGTGTCACAAGGCATTTGTGACAAAGAGTGTTTGAAGCCTTACCTGCAAGGCGGCCCAGTCCCCCATTCCCCAAGCCAGCATCCTCCTCGATCTCCTCCAGCTCCTCTATGTCCAAGCCCAGCTGGTCAACAGAGAGAACTCATTAGAAACATCTCCTATACAGCCCCAGGCATACATCAGCATCAGGTGCCAATAGAGTTTGACATGAACTTGAGTAACCCTTGTCTGTATTGTAGAAACTTAAAGCACAAGGAGTCCTAATATAAGCCTACTATTTTAAGGTTTGAATTTAGGCAATACAGACACAGCAGTATGTAGCCTACTTGCAGGTTAGTTGGTGTGTGTGATATTTTTTTAAATCATACACTTGTAACATGATGTTCCTTATAGATTGTGTTCTGATGAAGAACAATGAGGAAATAAAACAAATATAGGCCTACATTTATCTACGTTTTCTCTGCTGAGTGAGAACTGACTGCGGTTGACTCTCCCAATCTAGGCCTACCCGTCTACGCAACGTGGCCAACAGACCTCACACTTGCAGGCTGTGATGATGCCTTGTCTTTCATACGGAGATTCTATTTAACTTAGTGCAAACAAAAGGGTGCATTGTACAATTCTGAACAAAAAGATTGTTAAAAGCTACAGATACTGTACATTAGGTTTAAATCTCAGGTTGCTTTTGAGGAGACCACATAGACTAGGTCTACTAATCAGATATAACACTGAGATACTATAGGAGAGGCATGGTAGCCTCTGCCCCAGTATCTGTCAGTTAAAGATGTCAACCATGAATGAGTATGGCAGGTCTCCTCTCGATCGCCCAGGGAGGCTCCGATTCAAACAGCTCTGCAAGCGTTGTCAAAATGTGTTAGTTATTCACCAAATATGGATTTGTATGTACAAATATGTACTTCCAAAAAAGATCTATATAAAAATGTAAAAGCAACCAGGGAAAAAAATAAAAATCTTCGGCACTTCCAATGTATTGAGCTGTTGTAGACTTCCAACCTGTGTGGCAGGAATGACTGATTTAAATTGGAGGTGCCGAATAGGCATGTTTTCGGTTGCTTGTACATTTTTATTTAGACCTTTTTTGGAAGTACATACTGGCCGTAACAGGGGTAAATGAAGATAGTTATTACCAAATATGGATTTTTGCTGAGCAACTAACACATTTTGACATTATAACGCTTGCAGAGCTGTCTAATGTGAGTTTGAATCTGAGCTTCCAGGGCTTTAGAGAGGAGACATGTCATACTCATCGTTGACATCTCTAACATTCAGATACTGGGGCAGGCAGCCTCAGTAAACAGTCTGTCTGTACTGATAGTCTCCAAAACACCACTAGCAAAGGCACCTTCATCATGAGAAATAGGGTTACAGCTACTAGCATTAAAGACATGCTCTGGAACTTTGGCGACTGAGTATTTTTTTAAACCTCCCGTTTTGGGCTGGATGTGTCAATGTGTAGTTCATACATGCATAATCTATGAGCAGAATTACTGTCTCACTTTAATTGGCCACGAAATCCCTAGTTTGAAAGCAACTGTTTTTTTAGAAGCTATGCTGCATAATTTTCCTAAAATGTTCCCCCACGTAGGCCAGCCCCCTAGCAGTTCCGAGTTCTAGCCAATGAGCTTCCTTCCGCCCCTCAACATTTGAGTGACAGCTAGCAAGATGTACACACAGCACAGCAAGAGCGTGCATTGACGAGGTGCACATATCTGCACGTGACGTAGTACACAATTTCAGGGTACACTTTTTGGCTCTAGAGCGTTACTTTCAGAACTACTGACTAAAAAGCATTCAAAAATATTGAAGAAACTCTTTAAATCCCCATTGAAAGCTAAAACAACGGGAGGTCTTATAAAACATGTATTGGATGAATGGTAATATGACCCCCCCCCCCCCCCCCCTCCCAGTCAGAACACAGTGAGCTTCAGTGCTGGACTGTGACACTGGTGATGAAAGCATTGTACCTGGGAGAGACACTAATAAGCCCACCACACAAACCAAGCAGACAAAGTCAGGTCTGATTTTGGACTAGGGATGGATACGTGGGGAGTTTGAGGCCCTACATCCTGAATGTATGGCAGGAGGTACATTTTTTTTTAAGACAATGGCAGTGCAGGTGTATTGTTTTACCTGGTAGATAGCTTCATCGCAAGCATTCTGCAGGCCCAGGTTGATCATGGTGTTCTGAAGGGTCCGACCCATGTAAAACTCCAATGATAGGTAGTGGATCCTCTGAAGATGACATAGATGGGTTTCAGCATTTCAGAGATATGTAGACAGTCAAAGAACCGGTTTGGAAAAAATATATACTGTAGGCACAATGACTCAAACACTTTGTAGCAAAACAGAGTTGTGACCTGTCATTCAGTGGCGCTAATCAACTTGATCATCAGAAGCTGAAGAATCTGTGCTAAAGACTTGAGCAAAGTTGGGTCAGCATGATGTCATAAATCACCAACACTGAGAACCTAGGGGGGGGCAGCTGACAACCTAGGGGGGCAGCTGAGAACCTAGGGGGGGGCAGTTGAGAACCTAGGGGGGGGCAGTTGAGAACCTAGGGGGGGGGGCAGCTGAGAACCTAGGGGGGGTTAGGGTTAGGGTTAAGGGGGGGGGGGGGGGGGGGGGGTAGCCGAATGCCTGAAAGTAGATATTCACCGGTGTGTTAAATTACTACTCAGCCTGGTCTCAGACTACACGTAACGTAGTAAAATGTCAATCCGAGACACTCAAAATAGTAGGATCATTTATGTTTGATTTGGTTACATAAAACAGATGGTTACTCATGGCAAAAACAAAAGTAGGGTGGTTGGTCAGGGTGGATGGCTGCGAGTTTGAATCTCATCATGGACTACTTGAGCATTTTAGTAACTTTTCAACTACTTACTACCTTTTAGCTACTTTGCAACTACTTAGCATGTTAGCCAAAAAATGTTTAAACCCTTCCCCTAACCTTAACCCCTTTAGCTAACCCAACTCCTAAACTGAACCCTTAGCCTAGCTAAGGGTTCACATTAGCCAGCTAGCTAATGTTAGCCACCATGCTAGATTTCATAACATATCATATATTTTCCAAATTCGTAACATATAATATGAATTGTAATTCGTAACATATCATATATACGAAATGGGAGATGGACATTCACAAATTAATACATACAATACGAAAAGTAACATACACTAAATGAAGTCTCTCGCATTTACGTACAGAATATTATGAAATGCTCTGAGACCAGGTTGCAGCCACCACTAGCAAGCTGAAACTATTTGAACAAAATAATTATTTTTCATACAGTCTATGGAAACAACTCATTGCAGTAAATTGGGTATCCTCTTTTACACATACAGGCTATCTGGAAATAATCAAATAGAAACTTGCATGAAGAGCAGACCAAGAATACAAATAACCACTTATTTCAAAATGCAACTGGACACATTGCATGTGCAACAAAGTAACAAGGAAACCTAATCCCATACACTTCCTGTATAATTTCAGGGAGATGTTTTCGCCTTTACCTTTGGATCTTTCTCATAATAATATTGCTGAGTGCGGATCCATCTCCCAACGAGGTGGTCCCTGACTGTGTGAGCCAGGGCGAAGTAGTAATCCCGAGGGGTGGCTACATTGCGATCTTTGACAAGAGTGAAGTGAAGATGCCTGTTGAAACTTTTCTTGATTTCTACGACATCGCCCAACCCTGCAATGCCACGCACGCTGATCTGTTTTCTCTTTTCATGGTCACTCAGTGGGCTGCTCATAGCTTCAGATAAACTCTACCCGAACTTGTGCAAGGTTTGAATTGATTAGAAGTTGAGTTGAGAAGATCCACGCCTGATAGCCCTTGATGGCAGACAGTTGGTTCCTAGAAGAAAAAATGCTTCCTCGAAACACACCCCTTAATTCTATCAATTTGGATTGATGGGAGGGGAGTGTGTTCGCACTTGTCTCTTATTGGTCCATCTGTGCGAAAAAGAATACGTCATGACGTCAGATCTAGATCAAGCGTCGCGTCGATGGCTACGTCGTAATGTTCTGAAATAGTATAGTAACAGACAGAAGGGGGAAATTATAAATAATATTTTGTATAATCTAGCTACTTACACTTGTTATGATTGTTATTTTATAGCTCAATGGTTATGGTACTGATTTATGGTATGTCGGGGCCATTTAGCTATAAGGTCGGGACTGATGGGTCTGTTTACGTTTCGTTGTGGCTAGATCCAGTCTTACAGCGCCATCTAGTGATAGTGTCGCGGACAACAGTTGTTGACGACTAGCATTGTGGATAAACCTAACCACAGAGTTTCTAAACCTGTCTTTGGCCTAAACATTTTCCAATAGTCGAAGCGTCCATAAGGGTAGTGGAAGCTAAGCGCTTCCCAAAAGGAAATGCAAATACATTGCCGAAGTTATATAGCCTAATTAGCCTTCTGTCTATACAGAAATACATACAATCATTCAAATAGGCTAGCCTACTAAAGCATGATTTGCCCACAGAGCATCATTAGCTTCTTCAAAAAATACAATATGGATTATTTTAAATTTGCATTACCTACAGTTGGAAAGAAAAGCAGCGCGCACTGCAAATACCAAATAGATGATTGTTGAGTTGCGACTGTCAGTGAAATGTAGAGTGTATGTAGAGTGTATTGCTGTAAAGAGAAAGAATAAAGAGAATACAATGAAACGACTGTAATCTGTCTTTTAGTTGCAAAGAAAATGCAACTTAATTGTGATAACAACAGTATAGCCTATTGGCACCAGCAGGGAAGCATCGGCATCCCCGGCAAGCGCGCACTGTGTATAGCCAGTTCAATCATTATCAAGGTTGTGCCTCTCCTTCTCATAGATCTATGGATAATGCCGTTTTTATTGATCTGTTTGTCAGTGTCAGCAGAGTAGTCTACCCTGAATATGTTTAATGAATAAATATTCTGTTAATGTCTCCAGTCATATAAAGTGTAGTAGAATTGCCTGAAATGTGTTTATAAAAGGCACAATGATTACCATACAAAGAAGAACCGTAGCTTGTATAGCCTATATAGCCTAGGCTCATTCTACGTTACGCGCCAGGGTTCTCCAACTGGCGGTTGCGTTTCCGAATTTGACTCGCGGGTGATTTTATTTAGAACCCCACGTTTTCTGAGCAAAAAAAAGTATATATATATATATATATATTTACTCAGCAAAAAAAGAAACGTCCCTTTTTCAGGATCCTGTCTTTCAAAGATAATTCGTAAAAATCCAAATAACTTCGCAGATCTTCATTGTAAAGGGTTTAAACACGGTTTCCCATCCTTGTTCAATGAACCATAAACAATTAATGAACATGCACCTGTGGAACGGTCATTAAGACACTAACAGCTTACAGATGGTAGGCAATTAAGGTCACAGTTATGAAAACTTAGGACACTAAAGAGGCCTTTCTACTGACTGAAAAACATTAAAAGAAAGATGCCCAGGGTCCCTGCTCATCTGCATGAACATGCCTTGGGCATGCTGCAAGGATACATGAGGACTGCAGATGTGGCCAGGGCAATAAATTGCAATGTCCGTACTGTGAGACGCCTAAGACAGTGCTACAGAGAGACAGGACGGACAACACCTGCACAGGATCGGTACATCTGAACATCACACCTGCGGGACAGGTACAGGATGGCAACAACAACTGCCCGAGTTACACCAGGAACGCACAATCCCTCCATTAGTGCTCAGACTGTCCACAATAGGCTGAGAGAGGCTGGACTGAGGGCTTGTAGGCCTGTTGTAAGGCAGGTCCTCCACAGACATCACCGGCAACAACGTCGCCTATGGGCACAAACCCACCGTCGCTGGACCAGACAGGACTGGCAAAAAGTGCTCTTCACTGACGAGTCGCGGTTATGTCTCACATGGGGTGATGGTCGGATTTGCGTTTATCGTAGAAGGAATGAGCATTACACCGAGGCCTGTACTCTGGAGCGGGATCGATTTGGAGGTGGAGGGTCCGTCATGGTCTGGGTTCTGGTGTGTCACAGCATCATCGGACTGAGCTTGTTGTCATTGCAGGCAATCTCAACGCTGTGCGTTACAGGGAAGACATCCTCCTCCCTCATGTGGTACCCTTCCAGCAGGCTCATCCTGACACGACCCTCCAGCATGACAATGCCACCAGCCATACTGCTCGTTTTGTGCGTGATTTCCTGCAAGACAGGAATGTCAGTGTTCTAAAATGGCCAGCGAAGAGCCTGGATCTCAATCCCATTGAGCACGTCTTGGACCTGTTGGATTGGAGGGTGAAGGCTAGAGCCATTCCCCCCAGAAATGTCCTGGAACTTGCAGGTGCCTTGGTGGAAGAGTGGGGTAACATCTCACAGCAAGAACTGGCAAATCTGCAGTCCATGAGGAGATGCACTGCAGTACTTAATGCAGCTGGTGGCCACACCAAATACTGACTGTTACTTTTGATTTTGACCTCCCCCCTTTGTTCAGGGACACATTATTCCATTTCTGTTAGTCACGTCTGTGGAACTTGTTCAGTTTATGTCTCAGTTGTTGAATCTTGTTTTGTTCATACAAATATTTACACATGTTAAGTTTGCTGAAAATAAACGCAGTTGACAGTGAGAGGACGTTTCTTTTTTTGCTGAGTTTATGTTGTAAGTCATGACTTGTAGTTATATATATCAGTGGCGGTCAGTGCCGTTTATGATGAAGTACAACTTTCTTTTTCATGAGCATGCCCTTATTTCTATTACAGCATGTTGGATGACTGTCATTCATATCCCATTCACCCAGTTCAATATAACATCAATAGGTTTAGGCTACTACATGATACTCAAATTTTTACTATACCCATCATGAGGTTGCTACAACCTAGCATTTGAATGAAAGTTTACAACGTAGGTGCACAGGTCGAGATAAAAATTTGAGATGACAGACATTGACACATTCAATACCGCCTTGCACACTCTTGCCTGCATCTAGCTTATCTAGGGTGTAATCAGTAATTCAACAGTTGCAAACGAGAGTTTCTATTGGACAAATTCAGGTATTTTATCCCCGTTTCGTTTTCTTCCGTTTCAGAAATGTTTTTCAACAGAATCGGCGGAATGAATACACCCTGATCACACAAACATAGTTCACTTTCATAGCAGCCACGTTGTATTAATTCTAGCCTCTATGCACTCTCCCCCTCTCACATTTTCCCTTCGCTTGTGGACTTCAATGAACAACACATCAGCTGTATGTGACCAGGCAAAAAATACTTTCCAAGCCAAACCCCCCCTACCCCGGACGACACTGGGCCAACTATGCGTCGCCCCATGGACCTCCCGGTCACGGCCGGCTGCGACAGAGCCTGGGCTCGAAACCAGAATCTCTGGTGGGACAGCTAGCACTGCGATGTAGCGCCTTAGACCACTGCGCCACCCGGGAGTCCTCTCCTTCATTTTTGAAGAAATTAATTTGTTAAACTGTTCAACTAGTCTTTCTCTCTCTTTGAGCCAACTACTCACCACATTTTATGCAGAACTAACTAGCTGTAGCTTATGCTTTCAGTATTAGATTCTGATCCTTTGATTTGGTGGAAAACATGTCAGTTCATGCTGCAAGAGGTCTGATAGGTTGGAGGACGTCCTCCGGAAGTTGTCATAATTGCTGTGTAAGTCTATGGAATGGGGTGAGAACCAAGAGCCTCCTAGGTTTTGTATTGAAGTCAATGGCTACACCATGGTGCTACCCTACAGAGTGCTGTTGAGGCAGACCTTCATTGCAAAACACTGTGTTTTAATCAATTATTTTGTGACGTGAATATATTTAGTATAGTTTAATCTAAAAAGTTTACTTTTTCAATGTTATCTTTTTTTAAAATAATATGAAATTCAATGAGGATGGTCCTCCCCTTCCTCCTCTGAGGAGCCTCCACTGATAAATATATATATTTAATCTATATATTTTTTAAACGTTTTATTGTTGAACATAAAATACTGTAAAATCTGTTCCAAAGTATTCCCACGCATAATAGAGATATACAGTATGTGATCGTATACAAATGTAAGCAAGGTTTGAAATTATTCTGTTTTAGTCCGTTTTGGGCTTTTTGCTGTCAATTTGCAGTTGACAAATTATTTGTAATTATGTTCAGGCCTCCTGACAATCCGCTCAAGTAAAAATCTGTCCTCGGCTGAATCTAGTTTATGATCCCTGCTATATGCAGTCAGCCATGCATTGAGCGGTCTGTTTGCGAACAGTGATCGAGTTCTATTATAGGCAAAATTATTACTATCCAATCTACTCATCACATTACGAATAGGAGGGTTTCTTACACAAGTCTGCAAATGTGATGATGCATGGAATGCTTTATTATAAAGGTGCATTTTTATGGTCAAAATAAGCTTCCACAAACGTTAAACTTATGCGCCGTCTATGCCATTTCCTAACCTTATCCTCATTCTCCTTACCTGCTACGTTATTTCACCTAACCTGCTGTTAGTTCTCCTAACCTGCTGTGTAAACAGACCATCAATCCCCACATACCATCAGTAGCCTATCGTCACACTCTCATTTAATTAGCTACAGGTGTTGTTTTAGTACGCAAATTCGCACTTTTATAGCACGTGATCTGTCAAATCATAAACGCGTGGTAACAATTAGTAAAGGCCAGTGTGTCCATTGTCTCGGGTAAGGACGTGAAATACAATAGTGTAAGTTATTTCAACATGTTTAGACATATGCCTACTGAAATATTAACTAGAAGCTGTAGGTAGCATATGGCTCACAGACACGACTAGAGCTAATGTTATTAGAGTGAGTTAGCACAGAGAGCCTAGTTGTTTGACTAACGTTACTAGACCATCATTGCGCAGCTGTCTCTAGCAGAAATGTCGACCACTTCTCAGAAGCACAGGGACTTCGTTGGAGAACCCATGGGCGATAAACCGGTGACAGCACTGTCTGGAATTGGCGAGGTCTTGGGAAATAAACTGGAGGAGCAAGGTTTTGACAGAGTAAAGTTTTTTTTTTTTTTTTTTTTTTTTTACAGCGCTTCACATGCTATGCATTCTAGACTAGATTAAAAAAATTACCTCTTAGAATGTTAACGTTAGGTCAAGTATTGTGGAGCTCCTGCACCTTAAGTTGTCAAGGCTTTGGCTTCGTGGCAAATGGGGACTGGTCAATGCACCCCATTGGGTCCCCAGGACAAGGCTTGTTTTGATGATTTTTCCCACTATGGACAGTAGCACCACAGTACTGACCTGCACTTAAGGGCAGGCCCACTGCAACAAAGTAATATGTAGGATAACTGCTGCATCTCCTTCTTAGGCCTTTGTGGTTCTGGGTCAGTATCTGCTGCTGCGGAAGGATGGGGAGTTGTTCACTGAGTGGCTGAAAGACACCAGCGGAGCCAACACCAGGAATGCTACATCCTGCTCCCAGTGCCTGAGAGAGTGGTGTGATTCATTCCTATGAGTCCCTAATGTAACATTTTAAAGATTAGAACATTACTCTGTTTATAGTGGAAATGTCAGTGGCTTGGTTTGTCTGAACAGAATAATTTAATAAAGATGTGGAATCTAAATTGTTTTCTTATATTCAAAATACATATGCCTTCATTACCCCAATTGATTCTGAATTGTACACAGAAACTGACATTTTAGCACAATGTTATATTCAAATACCAAATATGTAATTGGTCATGCTCCTTTAAACTACAGCAGTAGCATGTGCTTTATTACACAACCAACATTCCTTAAGTATAAACCAACCACACCTGCTAAAATAAAGTCAAACATTCAAAAGGCAACTGGTAAAATAAACTACAATTTTGAAAACTTCACAGAAAAACAAGTACAATCACTTTGGGAAAATGGCCTGAGTGTACTTTGCAGCACATAAACACTGGCATGTCATGGCAGCAGCAAGTGAGGTGAAACTGGCAGCTCACTGACTGTGGAGGGACTCTATGTAGTGGAAAGTAGCCCCCAGAGCCCAACTAGTCTCCACTTCATCAATCTTCCTCGCCAGCTGAAAGCACACACAAATCACTTCCTTGACCATTGGATACAGACCCATGGAAATGCATTGATTTCGATTGAATGATAAATGGCATTTCTTTGCATTTGGTTCTCACCTTAAATACTTTTTCTTTGGGAAAACCAAGCTCTTGCAGCATTGTAGAGATGTAGGTTAGATCCAGACAAAGAAAAGGATTCTCTATGGGAGTAACTGTCATTCCGTTGCACACTGGGAGAAATAAATGGTGATTTCTTGCACGTATTCACTAAATTCCAATAATGAAATGTGTGAAAGCAATGAGTCAAGCGTTGATTAAAAGGGATAAGTCAAGTTCATATTCAGTTCAGTAGTAGCGAACCACATACAGTACACAACTGCAGCATGAGGGTGCTGTCTTACCTCTTTTAGCAGTGTCAATGTAATCGCTGACTTTAATAATCCCTCCTGTTTTCTCATCTGAGTGAAAGGGGATATTAGAATAGAACTAAATTAAATTTCTTTATGAAGATATCATTAAACTAAGTAGCATATTCATTTACACCAACTGAAGTGGCAAAAGGTAGGTAGGGTTCCTACCAATAGCGCCCAGATCCACAGCTCTGTCATAGTAGTATGAAAAGGCATAGAATTCAATATCTTTGGCTTCCTCTGCCTTCTTCACCTTCCTATACAGCACCTTCTCCACTTTCCTAAGGCAGGATTCATAAATGGGCTCTCCTGAAACAGAAACAAAACTTAATACACAAAACAATGGTCAGGTTAGGCAATGAATTGTTTATTAAAGGTGCAATATGCAGAAATCCGCCATTTCCTGGTTGCTAAAATTCTAATAGTTCGCCTAATTTCAGTTAGTGACAAAACAAGCAATTGTGTAGAGTATAGAAAATCATTGTACCACCTAAACCGCTGTGAAATATATTTTCAATATAAAACAAAAATATAGTATTTTCAGCTGGTGTACGAAACTAAAAGTCCAAATCAAATCAAATTTTATTAGTCCCCTTTGGCGAATATAACAGGTGTAGACCTTACAGTGAAATGCTTACTTAAAAGCCCCTAACCAACATTGCAAATGTAAAAAAATACGGATAAAAATAAGAGATAAAAGTAACAAGTAATTAAAGAGCAGCAGTAAAATAACAACAATGAGACTATTTTAATTTTACCTTTATTTAACTAGTCAGTTAAGAACAAATTCCTATTTTCAATGACGGCCTAGGAACAGTGGGTTAACCGCCTTGTTCAGGGGAGAACAACAGATTTTTACCTTGTCAGCTCGGGATTTGATCTTGCAACCTTTCGGTTACTAGTCCAACGCTCTAACCACTAGGCTACCTGCCACCAATATACAGGGGGGTACCAATACAGAGTCAATGTGCGGGGGCACCGGTTAGTTGAGGTAGTATGTACATGTAGGTAGAGTAATTAAAGTGACTATGCATAGATGACAACAGAGAGTAGCAGTGGTGTAAAGAGTGGGAGAGGGGAAATGCAAATAGTCTGGGTAGCCATTTGACTAGATGTTCAGGAGTCTTATGGCTTGGGGATAGAAGCTGTTTAGAAGCCTTTTGGACCTAGACTTGGCTCTCCGGTACTGCTTGCCGTGCGGTAGTAGAGAGAACAGTCTATGACTAGGGTGCCTGGAGTCTTTGAACATTTTTAGGGCCTTCCTCTGACACCGCCTGGTATAGAGGTCCTGGATGGCAGGAAGCTTGGCCCCAGTGATGTACTGGGCCGTTCGCACTACCCTCTGTAATGCCTTGCGGTCGGAGGCCAAGCAGTTGCCATACCAGGCAACCAGTCAGGATGCTCTCGATGGTGCAGCTGTAGAAACTTTGGAGGATCTGAGGACCCATGCCAAATCTTTTCAGTCTCCTGAGGGGGAAAAGGTTTTGTCATGCCTTCTTCACGACTGTCTTGGTGTGCTTGGACCATGTTAATTTGTTGGTGATGTGGACACCAAGGAACTTGAAGCTCTCAACCTGCTCCACTGCAGCCCCGTCGATGAGAATGGGGGTGTTCTCGGTCCTCCTTTTCCTGTAGTCCACAATCATCTCCTTTGTCTTGATCACGTTGAGGGAGAGGATGTTGTCCTGGCACCACACGGCCAGGTCTCTGACCTCCTCCTTATAGGCTGTCTCGTCGTTGTCGGTGATCAGGCCTACCACTGTTGTGTCATCTGCAAATTTAATGATGGTGTCAGAGTCATGCCTGGCCGTGCAGTCATGAGTGAACAGGGAGGACAGGAGGGGACTGAGCACGCACCCCTGAGGGGCCCCTGTGTTGAGGATCAGCGTGACGGATGTGTTGTTACCTACCCTTACCACCTGGGGACGGCCCGTCAGGATATCCAGGATCCAGTTGCAGAGGGAGGTGTTTAGTCCCAGGGTCCTTAGCTTATTGATGAGCTTTGAGGGCACTATGGTGTTGAACGCTAAGCTGTAGTCAATGAATAGCATTCTCACATAGGTGTTCCTTTTGTCCAGGTGGGAAAGGGCAGTGTGGAATGCAATAAAGATTGCATTATCTGTGGATCTGTTGGGGCGGTATGCAAATTGGAGTGGGTCTAGGGTTTCTGGGATGATAGTGTTGATGTGAGCCATGACCAGCCTTTCAAAGCACTTTATGGCTACAGACGTGAGTGCTATGGGTTGGTAGTCATCTAGGCAGGTTACATTAGTGTTCTTGGGCACAGGCACTATGGTGGTCTGCTTAAAACATGTTGGTATTACAGACTCGGACAGGGAGAGGTTGAAAATGTCAGTGAAGACACTTTCCAGTTGGTAATCCGTCTGGCCCTGCGGCCTTGTGAATGTTGACCTGTTTAAAGGTCTTACTCACATCGGCTGCGGAGAGCATGATCACACAGTCTTCCAGAACAGCTGGTGCTCTCATGCATGTTTCAGTGTTATTTGCCTCGAAGCGAGCATAGAAGTAGTTTAACTCGTCTAGTAGGCTCGTGTCACTGGGCAGCTCTCGGCTGTGCTTCCCTTGTAGTTTGTAATGGTTTGCAAGCCCTGTATCATCCGACGAGCGTCAGAGCCGGTATAGTACGATTCGATCTTAGTCCTGTATTGACGCATTGCCTGTTTGACGGTTTGTCGGAGAGCATAGCATGATTTCTTACAAGCTTCCGGGTTAGAGTCCCGCTCCTTGAAAGAGGCAGCTCTAGCCTTTAGCTCAGTGCGGATGCTCCCTGTAATCCATGGCTTCTGGTTGGGGTATGTACGTACGGTCACTATGGGGACGATGTCATATATGCACTTATTGATGAAGCTAAAGACTGATGTGGTGTACTCCTCAATGCCATCGGAGGGATCCCGGAGCATATTCCAGTCCTGTAGCTTAGCATCTGCTTCATTTGACCCCTTTTTTATTGATTTAGTCACTGGTGCTTCCTGCTTTAATTTTTGCTTGTAAGCAGGAATCAGGAGGATAGAATTATGGTCAGATTTGCCAAATGGAGGGTGAGGGAGAACTTTGTATGCGTCTCTGTGTGTGGAGTATAGGTGGTCCAGAGTTCTTTTTCCTCTGGTTGCACATTTAACATGTTGATAGAAATTAGGTTAAACAGATTTAAGTTTCCCTGCATTAAAGTCCTCGGCTACTAGGAGCACTGCCTCTGGGTGAGCATTTTCTTGTTTGCTTTTGGCAGAATACAGCTCATTCAATGCTGTCTTAGTGCCAGCCTCTGATTGTGGTGGTATGTAAACAGCTACGAAGTATACAGATGAAAACTCTCTCGGTAGGTAGTGTGGTCTTCAGCTTATCACGAGATACTCTACCTCAGGCGAGAAATAGCTCGAGACTTCCTTAGATATATTGCACCAACTGTTATTTACAAAAATACATAGCCCGCCGTCCCTTGTCATACCAGACGCCGCTGTTCTATCCTGCCGGTACATCGTATAACCAGCCAGCTGTTACAGTTTTTAATGTCCCGTTGGTAGTTTAATCTTCCACGTAACTCGACGATTTTATTCTCCAAGGATTACATGTTTGCTAGCAGAATGGAGGGAAGTGGGGGTTTATTCGATCGCCTACGAATTCTCAGAAGGCAGCCCGCCCTTCGGCCCCTCTTTCTCCGCCTTCTCTTCACGCAGATCACGGGGATCGGGGCCTGTTTCCGAGGAAGCAGTATATCCTTTGCGTCGGGCTCGTCAGAGTCGTGAAAGGAAAAAAGGATTCTGCTAGTCCGTGGTGAGTAATCGCAGTCCTGATGTCTAGAACTTATTTTCGGTCATCAGACGGTAGCAGCAACATTATGTACAAAATAAGTAAACAAATAAGTTACAAACAACGCAAATAAATGAATAAAAAACACAATCAGGGGGCACGTAAAACGTCTGCCTTCTTCTCTCTCTAAAAAGACGCAAAAACAAAACTTAAGATCGGGAATCATAGAAATATCGCACATAGAACAGATTTACCACTTCTTAGACTTACTTTCAATGAGAATGACAGATATATATCTTACATTTCTATGTGAATTTGACAATTGGTATTTAGCATTAGTAATATTATTGTTAAATTAGTTATTAATCCCTTTTTACTGTACCTGCTTTCTGGCCCTTCACAGTATACAGAACTTCTGCATGTTCCCATTGGCCAGAGTAGTCCGGGGCCAAGCAGGGACTTACTAGCTCTGTGCTGCTGCCCTCTACTGTTTAAAATAGAACAGAGAACGCACTTAGAATTTGGACCTGACCAACAAACTGTAGCTCATGTTTTGGTACACATGCAGGATATATCTATCTATATAGATATATGGAAGCTATGGCTGGTGAAGGCTACATCTTTTTTTTAAGAGCTCTTATAAAAATTTAACAATGAACTAATGTGGTGTTGCCGTTTGGCCAACAATTTCCAATATAAGTCAAATGCTGTAAAGGGACACAGCATCTGAAATTGCTGTGCTCCAACATAGGTTTTATGGCTATTTGCCAACATTTGTTGGCACACCAAAAAGCAACCCTATAACCAAAAAAGCATTGAGGGAACATTGAGAATAAATAGATTATACAACAAACAAATGTATCAACAAAGAAATCTGATTAAAATTCAAATGTCTAAAATGCAAATCCCCATGGAGAACTGCATCCGGGGCATTCGACTGATGGCAGTTCTTAAAGCCAGGCATCAACTAAATCACAGCAACAGCTGGCATGCAAGGAATTAATCTTGGTCCATGTTATTAAAAGATTAGATAATGGCTTATTTATCGGGACGGGGAGGGTCTTTAAAGGCAACGATGAAAGCAAATTGAAAAACCACATACAAGGCTGTCCCTCGATTCCTCCCAAGACAGCTAGTCTTGCCGACATCAAGCCTAGACCAAGGTAGCTGTGCAAGACAGAAAGCAGAATCAGTGTGTGACACACAGAAATAAGATTGAGAGAGGTGTGTGTCAGAGTTTGGATAGTCATAGTTTGAACAATGATTGTGCACCGTGCAACATGCAACAAAACTTAGCAGGGTCATACACACTAACCTGAGGACAGAAAGAATACTACAGTTTCAATGCACCTCTCTGAACAACATCGACGAGGGTTGATTTTCAGGAAAGCCAAATACTAAACAACATTTCCCACCAAAGCTGTTTTAGCGCTTTGCCTAATATAAGATATTATTAAGCCAAACATGTAAGAGGGTATTTGAGCGCATATACTGCCATTGACGTTTGTTGTGCTGGGCCAGATCCAGTCGCACACTGCTGGCTGCAAAAGTCTCAAATTCAGAGGCCTTCTAAATTCTAAGACCTTCAAAAGTCAATCAGTTATAAAACAGTTTTGCTTTGAGTTAAAACTTTGCTTTGAATGGGAAGTCATATTTTACAATGCAAGACTCTGTTGCAATCTAGTTAGTTCAAAACTGATTTTAGAGCGCAACAGACAGCAGACGAGGGTTTAAACCAACAACTCTTGCAGTTATGCAAGCACACCACCTGTGCCTTAAGGTTCAGACCTTTTGTCAGAGTCTGCATTACAGGTTACAATAGCACTGCCAATGACAGGCTTTGCATGTGGAAATGTTATATAATGCTAGAGGTCAACCGATTATGATTTTTCAACGCCGATACCAATACCGATTATTGGAGGACCCCCCAAAAAAAGCCGATACCGATTAATCGGCCAATTTATATATATATATATATTTGTAATAATTACAATTACAACAATACTGAATGAACAATGAACACTTTTATTTTAACTTAATATAATACATAAATAAAATCTATTTAGTCTCAAATAAATAATGAAACATGCTCAATTTGGTTTAAATAATGCAAAATCACAGTGTTGGAGAAGAAAGTCAAAGTGCAATATGTGCCATGTAAAAAATCTAACGTTTAAGTTCCTTGCTCAGAACATGAGAACATATGAAAGCTGGTGGTTCAATATTGCCAGTTCTTCAATATTCCCAGTTAAGAAGTTTTATGTTGTAGTTATTATAGGAATTATGACACGTCGACTATTTCTCTCTATACTATTTGTATTTCATATACCTTTGATTATTGGATGTTCTAATAGGCACTTTAGCATTGCCAGCATAATCTCAGGAGTTGATAGGCTTGAAGTCATAAACAGCGCTGTGAAGCAAGCATTGCTAAGAGCTGCTGGAAAACGCAGTAAAGTTTGAATGAATGCTTATGAGCATGCTGCCGCCTACCACCGCTCAGTCAGACTGCTCTATCAAATTGTAGACTTAATTATAATATAATAAACACAGACATTCGAGCCATTAATATGGTCAAAGTCGGAAACTAGCATTTCGAAAACAAAACGTTTATTCTTTCAGTGAAATACGGAACCGTTCCGTATTTTATCGAACGGGCGGCAACTTAAGTCTAAATATTACTGTTACATTACACAACCTTCAATGTTATGTCATAATTCTGGAAAATTCTGGAAAATTAGTTCGCAACGAGCCAAGCGGCCCAAACTGTTGCATATACCCTGACTCTGCGTGCAATGAACGCAAGAGAAGTGACACAATTTCCCTAGTTAATATTGCCTGCTAACATGAATTTCTTTTGACTAAATATGCAGGTTTAAAAAAAAATATACTTCTGTGTATTGATTTTAAGAAAGGCATTGATGTTTATGGTTAGGTACATTCGTGCAACGATTGTGTTATTTTCGCGAATGCACTTTTGTTAAATCATCCCCCGTTTGGCGAAGTAGGCTGTGATTCCATCTTTTTTTTTTACAGGCACCGCATTGATTATATGCAACGCAGGACAAGCTAGTTAACCTAGTAACATCATCAACCATGTGTAGTTAACTAGTAATTATCTGAAGATTGATTGTTTTTTATAAGATAAGTTTAATGCTAGCTAGCAACTTACCTTGGCTCCTTGCTGCACTCGCGTAACAGGTGGTCAGCCTGTCACGCAGTTTCCTCGTGGAGTGCAATGTAATCGGCCATATTCAGCATCCAAAAATGCCGATTACTGATTGTTATGAAAACTTGAAATCGGCCCTAATTAATCGGCCATGCTGATTTTTTTTTTATTATTATTATTTTTATTATTATTATTATTTATTTTTTAAATTATTATTATTATTATTTTATTTATTTTTACCGTTATTTTACCAGGTAAGTTGACTGAGAACACGTTCTCATTTGCAGCAACGACCTGGGGAATAGTTACAGGGGAGAGGAGGGGGATGAATGAGCCAATTGTAAACTGGGGATTATTAGGTGACCATGATGGTTTGAGGGCCAGATTGGGAATTTAGCCAGGACACCGGGGTTAACACCCCTACTCTTACGATAAGTGCCATGGGATCTTTAATGACCTCAGAGAGTCAGGACACCCGTTTAACGTCCCATCCGAAAGACGGCACCCTACACAGGGCAGTCCCCAAGTATGCTGCTTAATCGGTCGACCTCTATATAATGCACCTTTAACTTCACTAGGGTAGGGGGCAGCATTCGGAATTCTGGACTCAGGCCCATGAGCTAGGATATGCATATAATTAGTAGATTTGGATAGAAAACACTCTAACGTTTCCAAAACTGTTAAAATAATGTCTGTGAGTATAACAGAACTGATATGGCAGGCGAAAACCCGAGGAAAATCCAACCAGGAAGTACTATTATTTTGAAAGGCTGTTTTTCCATTGAAAGCCTATCCACCATACAAAGACTTAGGACCCAGTTCACGAGCTCTGTGGCTTCCTCTACACATGGCCAGTCTTTAGGCATTGTTCCAGGCTTTTACTCTGAAAAATGAGGGAGATAGAGCACTTTCAATCAGTGGACAGTGGAAATTTCCAGACATCAGCCATGCGCCTGATCATTTGGCATGTTTCTACTAGCTTTTATTGTACTTTAAAAAAACTTTCCGTCTGGACTTAGTGCACGCGCCTTGTGCATTTGGATTACCGGAAAAACGCGCAAACAAAAAGGAGGTTTTTGGTCATAAAGAGGGACATTATCGAACAAAACTAACATGTATTGTCTAACATGGAGACCTGGGAGTGCCACCAGATGAAGATCATCAAAGGTAAGTGATTAATTTTAATGCTATTTCAGACTTTTGTGACACCTCTCCTTGTTTGGAAAATGGCTGTATGGGTTTCTGTGGCTAGGAGCTGACCTAACATAATCGCAAAGTGTGCTTTCGCCGTAAAGCCTTTTTGAAATCTGACACAGCGGTTGCATTAAGGAGAAGTTTATCTTTATTCGTATGTTTAACACTTGTATCTTTTATCAATGTTTATGATGAATATTTCTGTTATTTGATGTGGCTCTTTGCACTTTCACTGGATGTTTGTTTGAGACAATGCATTTCTGAACATAACACACCAATTTCAAATGAGGTTTGTGGACATAAAGATTAACTTTATCGAACAAAACACACATTTATTGTGTAACATGAAGTCCTGTGAGTTCCATCTGATGAAGATCATCAAAGGTTAGTGATTAATTTAATCGCTATTTCTGACTTTTGTGAGCCCTCTCCTTGGCTGGAAAACGGCTGTATGGTTTTCTGTAACTAGGCGCTGACCTAACATAATTGTTTGGTGTGCTTTCGCCGTAAAGCCTATTTGAAATCGGACACTGTGGTTGGATGTACAATAAGTGTATCTTTAAAATGGTGTATAATACTTGTATGTTTGAGGAATTTTAATTATGGGATTTCTGTTGTTTTGAATTTGGCGCCCTGCACTTTCACTGGCTGTTGTCCCACTTGTACCAGAGAGGTTCAAATGAAAAATAAAGGCAATTCACGAGCACCACAATGCCTACTTCACCCATGGTTTTACAGCACACAGCTTTGACCTACTACAGTAGCTATGTTGGTCTACTGTACTTCTAACAATGTGTAGACAGGTTGCGTAGGGTTCAAACTTTTTCAAACAGCCTATTCAAATAAAATCATTATTTTGGGGGGATATCTGGATAGTCGAAATGCATGTTTTAAAGCGGCAATCAGCAGTAGAAACAATAACAAAGCAGGCTCCCCGCCCCTGTTCGGTAAAAAATGAGGCTAGAGAAATGTAACCACTCTCAAATTCATAGACAGCTATGGATGTAAGGACTGACCATCCAGGATATCAAAATTACAGGTTTAAACATGTTTTAAGGCTATATAGTGTCTGTTTACATTTTATGGATGTAGAAACTGCCCCTTTAAAGAAAAATATGAGTTATTATTTTTTAACCCAAATGGGGACTTGCTTGCTCGACTCAGGAGAGCACTCTGCTTGTTGTTTCAGTACAGAAGGGAGGGGCAGGAGAGAAGAGGCTGGTGTGTCCGACATGGAGAGAGAAAGTAGCCAAACCGACTCACGCAGGTTAGACAAACATATTGCTGTGATAAGTTATCTATCGTCTTATCTGGTAGTGTCGGTCTTGACAGCACGAAATCGATGTAAAGAAGCTAGCTAACAAGGCTAATTTAGGCTATTTGCCTCACTCCCTGTCCTTGTCTACAACAACTCCATTCGTATTAAACAACAGCCTACCTGTTGGTTGATCATTGTAGCCTACTACATCTCATTTTGCCATTTATTCCGTAATTGTAATTCCATTTTGCATTAGAAATCTCCTACTTCACTTGCTACACATGGAGACTCCGACTGTAACGTTAGTGCTGCTTTGATAGACAGACAATAACAAGCTACACAAGCCTTTTCTGTATCAATGTCACATAGATCATTTAATAATTTTTTGGACAAAGCCTTTTCAATAAAATAGGTCTTTATTTTCTTCTAAAAAAATGAATACTCGCAAGTAATCGAATACTAAACTAATGTCACTTCGGATATTCTAATAACTATGCCCTAGGGCTGGACATTATACTGTATTTTACCGGCATTGATGCACGGAATGGTTTGGATTTTTACTTTACCTTGTATAACAGTATTTTAATGTTTGGTTTGTTAAATGTGATATGCAGTGTGTAACGTCCATTTTTATAGTTTACACCGCTACTTGAATCATCCCTCTCCGGTCTCTCCATGCCGCTTTCCACACAGACCTAGCCCTGCCCTGTAACTCAATAATAAAGGTTAAATAAAAGAATATATTAAAAAAGAAGCGCATCGGCTGTTGCTTGACCACGAGACACTTTAGTTCCGTCTGTACGGTCAATGCAGCACATGCAACAATGTTTATGATAATGATATTATTCCCACTTTGCTTCTTAATATACACACACGTGCTCTATAATGACACTATTAGTTTGTGTTTCTTACAGCTAGTTTGTCTTTTCTCAACAAGTTTTAGCTAAATCGTGTTAGCCCCTAATGCTAATCGCTAGTTAGCTGGCTAGCTAGTTACTAAATGTACTGGGTCAGAGCAAACTTAGCTAGCTATACAGTCTTATACCAGTGATGGTGTAGGCCTAAATAAGCATTTATTTTCCCTGGTTGACACATACATGCTCAGCAATTTTTGGCCAATCTCCAACCTTCCATTCTTAAGCAACATTCTGGAGAAATTGGTTTTCAAACAGTTAAATGATTTAAGTGCCAACTTTATTTTAGAAAAATTCCAGTCTGGTTTTCGTGCCCACCACAGCAGAGAGACAGCCTTAGTTAAAGTGGTAAATGATCTCAGAGCCAACACAGATACCAAACAGCTCTCTTGGATTTAAGTGCTGCATTCAACACTGTTGACCATGGTATCCTTCTGGACAGACTGGAGAAGTGGGTTGGCCTCTCCGATCCAGTTTTAAATTGGTTTAGGACCTATTTACCAGTCAAGTTTTTTTGTCACCCGTGATGAACATAACTCAGAGAAGATACATATGTATTGTGGCGTTCCACAAGGTTCAAGTTTGGGTCCGGTACTGTTCAGTTTATATGTGTTACCCCTTGGCAGCGCTATCAGAACGCACAGCATTGATTTTCACTGATACACAACTCGACGGATACATTATTAGGCTGTATTAGGGATTTAAATACCTCCTCCATCTAAATCAATACAAGACCGAGGTTTAAAAAAAACGAGTTGTTATTTTAGATTCTGAACTAAATTTCGATTATCATACATTAGGAATGTTACAAAAAAATATTTTACCAGCTGAGGAACAAATGGTGCGACCGTTTTCGCTCCGGTTGATACAGGGAGACTCATCCGTGCTTTATATTGTATAATTTTTATGTTACCCAAACTCAGTAACATAATTTGATTGCATTCTGTTACTTTTAGATTACTTTCCCCTTAAGAGGCATTAAAAGAAGACAAAAATGTATGTTACCAACTGGACGACATCTATTTCAGGATAAATCCATGTTGCTGGCCATATATGGATGTTACATTTTACTTTATGGGTTGGTGATGTAGGCTTCTTCTAATCCATCGCTTTCTACTACAGATAATATGATTAAATTATCTTTACATTAAAAAGATATCAAGTCTATCAGAATTCCAGTCATTCCAATTAATTTAATACCCCTTGAACTTCAAGAATAGGACTTGGAAATATGAAAGTATAGATAAGCCAAATCGTTTTACCTGAGCATAACCCAAAAACTAACGAATTATTAGCCAGCCCTACTCTGTTGTTTATGATTTTGTTGTCATGGAGGACTGATTGGGCTCATTGATTCGAGTTGAAAAAGAAATGCTGCGCTCATGGAATGAGTACGACTGAAAAGTCCTATTTACATAGAAAAAATGAATGTCATATGCTGTATTTGCTAAAGGTCTATTGTTTACCTTTTTGTTGGTGACACTTTGATATCTTGATAATATGCAACTGTTTAAGGGGCAAATCCACAGATGAAGCAATAACAAAACGGTCGCCCCAACTCTGTTTTGGTAAAAAGCTGAGGGATGGACCTGGAGAAATGTAACCACTCTCAGATTAATTGACAGAGCTATGGATGCAAGGACTGACCATCATTGATATGACAATGATTGTTTGAACCATGTTATGAGGCTATACAGTGTTTGTTTACATTACAATCTTTATAAACATTGGAGAAAAACAAGTTTATATTTTGGGTTCTCATGGAGTGTGACAGTTGAACTAAGCTCATGAGGGATTTCTAAGTTATATTCTTCAAGAATCAATGGATATTGATTTTCTTTATTTTTACTATTTTCTACATTGTAAAATAATAATGAAGATATCAAAACTATGAAATAACACATATGGAATTATGTAGAAACCAAAAAAGTGTTAAACAAATGAAAATATATTTGAGATTCTTCAAATAGACATCCTTTGCCTTGATGACAGCTTTGCACACTCTTGGCATTTTCTCAGCCAGCTTCATGAGGTAGTCACCTGGAATTCATTTCAATTAACAGGTGTGCCTTGTTAAAAGTTACTTTGTGTAATTTCTTTCCTTCTTTATGCCAATCAGTTGTGTTGTGACAAGGTAGGGGGTTATACAGAAGATAGCCCTATTTGGTAAAAGACCAAGTCCATATTATGGCAAGAACAGCTCAAATAAGCAAAGAGAAACAACAGTCCATCATGACTTTAAGACATGAAGGTCAGTCAATACGGAACATTTCATAAACTTGAAGTTTCTTCAAGTGCAGTCACAAAAACCATCAAGCGCAATGATGAAACTGGCTCTCATGAGGACCGCCACAGGAATGGAAGACCCAGACTTACCTCTACTGCAGAGGATAAGTTCATTAGAGTTACCAGCCTCAGAAATTGCAGGCCAAATAAATGTTTCACAGAGTTCAAGGAACAGACACTGTTCAGAGGAGACTGTGTGAATCAGGTCTTTGTGGTCGAATTGCTGCAAAGAAACCACTAATTTAGTCTGTTTTTAGAAAGGTTTGAATCCTAAGCAACCTGTCTACACATTGTTTGAAGTGCAATAGATCATCATAGCTACTGTAGTAGATCAAAGCTGTGTGCTGGAAAACCTTGGTAGAGCATGGGTGAAGTAGGCACTGTGGTGCTCATGTGAATTTCCTTTATTTTTCGGCTTCAGACCAATGCCTACTTCTTACTTAAAACATATATTTTTTTGTTTTAAATAACAATACCTTTACCCCAATTAAATCATGGTAGAGGACAAAATAGACCAGTTTGCAGCTGGATGAACCACACAGCAGGTTTGACATAAAGACAGAACCCACTGGGCACAGACATCAATTCAACGTCTATTCCACATTGGTTCAACGTAATATCATGACCAGCGTGTACCCAGTGGGAAGAGGGCTTTCCAAAGAGCACAACTATCTGTCTCAACACAGTGCATGGTAGTACCTGTGTGAGTAGAGTGTGTGGGTGCTGTTGAACATCTGAAATGATGTCATGTAATCGATGGGTGAGGTCTGGATGGTCTTCTGGAGAGAAGAAAAGATGTAAAACATAAATGATCATTGTGTGGCTGTATAGATTTGCAAGCAAAACATTATTTCTAGATGTAAACGTCAGAATCAAACATGTTTTCTTATATTAACCTTGGCAATTCCTGGGTGACCAGTTACAGCTTATACAACATGTCACACTGTGCTGTTCGACATCAAACCGACAAAAAGGATCTACTCAATAAGGAGAAAAAAACTGCCGCAATCTGCAAACCAATTTCATCCCTAAAGCGTGAACGGCTTGCCGGGAGAGTTTAAACTCTTTGAAAAGCAGTGTAATGACATGGTAAATTGGTCCTCAATCCCTCGTGTACAAGACCTGACCTAGTTAAAGAACAAGAAACCCCCCTCTCATCCAACCTAATGTCCAACAACGTTTATTTACCAGCCCTTTAGGATTAGCGTGGCATTTACAGATTAAGCCCTAAAATGAGAGGTCATCCTGGTAGTTTGTGTTGCTTTAGAGAAGAGATCTGGCTTCATTGTGTGTGTGTGTGTGTGTGTGTGTGTGTGTGTGTGTGTGTGTGTGTGTGTGTGTGTGTGTGTGTGTGTGTGTGTGTGTGTGTGTGTGTGTGTGTGTGTGTGTGTGTGTGTGTGTGTGTGTGAGAGAGAGAGAGACAGTCTTTGGGCATGAGCGTCCGCGATCAAACAGAGATGCCTTATTGTACCTCATCCTGAGGGGAGAAGGTGATCTGGGTGGACCCCCCTCCCAAATCCAGCATCCCCACAGTGGGTGTGTCAGAGCGGTGGAGACCCCCTGCAGAGAGAGCGAGAGAGGGCGAAAGAGGGGGTGGGGTGGGGGGGCAGTACTAGTGTGGTCACCAAAGAGGAACTGGGGATGCAGCGCTAGGCTAATCCAATAACAGGTAATCAAAATGTCTTGTCCAGAATATTAATCTATATTGCTGGTGTTCTGTTTATGTACCAGAATTAAGCCTGTTCAGAACATTGAGTTTGGGGCCAGGGCCCCGGAGGGTGAGGGTGGTAGGGTCAGTACAGGATGCCTTTAGTTCAATCCGTCACGCCAAGTAAACACTGACCCCTCACCACACCACACTAAGGCCTGACCCTTTGACTCAGATATTGACCATGTTTGGGTAGAGATGGTCACATCCCCAATGGAATATATTTTCTCTTACATATAGTACTCCTAATCTTGGAGCTTAATCTATATCGATCCTTACCAATACTACTTATGCCATTAGTAACTGACAGTTATCAAAGTTTGAAATCATCTCACCTATGAGGAAGTTGACAGTGATCCAAGCAGAGATCCCTTTGAGGAGAAAAAGAGATGGGGATTTACCTCATCCCCCTTAAATCAATCCTTCATAATACATGTAAAACATGTATACATAGTTTGTATTGAAATCATTTAAACACGTATTGAAGTTGATCATGGAACAGTGCTTAAGGTCAACTATTTAGGTCAAATGAGATGACACTGTTTATGCCATAATGTATGTAATCTACCGGTCAAAAGTTTTATTACACATTCATTCGCGGGTTTTTCTTTATTTTTACTATTTTCTACATTGTAGAATAATAGTGAAGACATCAAAACTATGAAATAACACATATGGAATCATGTAGTAACCAAAAAAGTGTTAAACTAATCAAAATAGATTTGAGATTCTTAAAATAGCCACTGTTTGCCTTGATAACAGCTTTGGACACACTTGGCATTCTCTCAACCAGCTTCATGAGGTAGTCACCTGGAATGCATTTCAATTAACCTGTTGGGGATGGGGGCGCTGTTTAGACTATTTATGCTAATGTGGCTAATTTTTTAAACGGCTTCCCACAAAATCCTTGATCGTACAATATGCATATTATTATTATTATTGGATAGAAAACAGTCTATAGTTTCTATAGGAGTTGAAATTTTGTCTCTAAGTGGAACAGAGCCCATTCTACAGCAATTTCCCTGACATGGAGTCAGATTTGAGAAACGTTGGCCACTTTTCTGAAGTCATTTAAACGGGCACTGTCGTTGCTATGACTATACGGACACTTCTTACGTCTTCCCCTGGATGCCTTTACGTGATGACGATTCCAACGGGCTCGATTGCTCGTTCACAGGCCCTACAAATGAAAAAAACCTTTAGCTAGCAAGTCTTTTCTTGCTGCGTAACGCGCGTGGAAGACACCGACCCTCTCCTGTTCCAAGCGTTAGTTTAGCCTGTTATATTTCTCCGGTCATCTTTTCACTCGTTATAGGAGTTACAAACATCACAAAGTAGTTAATTTAAAGCGTTTTATAGCAATTTATATCCGTTTAGTGCGATTTTGGGACATTTATTTTTGCAACGATGTGAAAAGTTGGGCACGCTTTTCAGTTCATCCCGAACGTAGTTGACATTTCCACATGGCAAGAGGACAGCTTTCCACCAAAAGACGATTTCTCCCAAGAAAGGATCCTTTGCCCAAGATACTGATGGAAGAACAGCTCAAGGTAGGACATTTTTATTATGATAAATCGTGTTTCTGTCGAAACATTTTAGTGGCTTAGGACGCCATGTTTTTTGACGTAGCTTCGCTTGGCGCAAACTGTATTGAAAAGTAAGGATAAATTAAAAAATGTAATAACGCAATTGTATTAAGAATTAAATTGTCTATCAATCCCTGTCCACCCTATATTTTTTAGTCACGTTTATGAGTATTTATGTATAAGAGTAGATCACTGTCTAAGTGGCGCAAGGACGTTTTCTTTACCAGCTTGTCTACATTTCACATTGTCTAACCATGATTTTGGTGGCTAAATATAAACATTTTCGATCAAACTGTATATGCATGTTGTAATGTGATGTTACAGGAGTGTCATCGGAAGAATTCTGAGAAGGTTAGTGAAAAAATTAATATCTTTTGGCGATGTTGACTTTTATCGCTCACTTTGGCTAGAATCAATGCTGGGCTGCTAATTGCTATGTGCTAAGCTAATATAACGATTTATTGTGTTTTCGCTGTAAGACACTTAGAAAATCTGAAATATTGTCTGTATTCACAGGATCTGTGTCTTTCGATTCGTGTATGCTGTGTATTTTTACGAAATGTTTGATGATTAGTAGTTAGGTAAACACGTTGCTCATTGTAATTATTCTAGTCCATTTGTGATGGTGGGTGCAATTGTAAACTATGCCATATACCTGAAATATGCACTTTTTTCTAACAAAACCTATCCCATACCATAAATATGTTATCAGACTGTCATCTAATGAGTTTTTTTGTTGGTTAGGGGCTATAAATATCTTAGTTTAGCCGAATTGGTGATGGCTACTGGTGTTGGTGGACAAATAAAAGATGGTGGATTATGCTAATGTGTTTTTAGGTAATAGATGTACATCTTTACATATTGTGTCTTCCCTGTAAAACATTTTAAAAATCGGAAATGTTGACTGGATTCATAAGATCTGTGTCTTTCATTAGCTGTATTGGACTTTAATGTGTGAAAGTTAAATATTTAAAAAAAATATTTTTTTTGAATTTCGCGGCACTGGTTTTTCAGTGGGGGGGGGGGGGGTGTGCCGCTAGCGCCACGCTGATCCTAGACAGGTTAACAGGTGTGCCTTGTTAAAAGTTACTTTGTGGAATTTCTTTCCTTCTTAATGCATTTGAGCCAATCATTTGTGTTGTGACAAGGTGAGGGGGTTATACAGAAGATAGCCCTATTTGGTAAAAGACCATGTCCATATTATGGCAAGAACAGCTCAAATAAGCAAAGAGAAACAACAGTCCATCATGACTAAGACATGAAGGTCAGCCTCCCGGGTGGCGCAGTGGTCTAGGGCACTGCATCGCAGTGCTAGCTGCGCCACCAGAGTCTCTGGGTTCGCGCCCAGGCTCTGTCGCAGCCGGCCGTGACCGGGAGGTCCGTGGGGCGACGCACAATTGGCATAGCGTCGTCCTGGTTAGGGAGGGTTTGGCCGGTAGGGATATCCTTGTCTCATCGCGCTCCAGCGACTCCTGTGGCGGGCCGGGCGCAGTGCGCGCTAACCAAGGGGGCCAGGTACACGTGTTTCCTCCGACACATTGGTGCGGCTGGCTTCCGGGTTGGAGGCGCGCTGTGTTAAGAAGCAGTGCGGCTTGGTTGGGTTGTGCTTCGGAGGACGCATGGCTTTCGACCTTCGTCTCTTCCGAGCCCGTACGGGAGTTGTAGCGATGAGACAAGATAGTAATTACTAGTGATTGGATACCACGAAAATTGGGGAGAAAAATGTGATAAAATTTAAAAAAATAAAAATAAAATAAAAAGACATGAAGGTCAGTCAATATGGAAAATTAAGAACTTTTAAAAGTTTCTTCAAGTGCAGTTGCAAAAACCATCAAGTGCTATGATGAAACTGGCTCTCATGAGGACCGCCACAGGAATGGAAGACCCAGAGTTACCTCTGCTGCAGAGCATAAGTGCATTAGAGTTACCAGCCTCAGAAATTTCAGGCCAAATAAATGTTTCACAGAGTTCAAGGAACAGACACTGTTCAGAGGAGACTGTGTGAATCAGGTCTTTGTGGTCAAATTGCTGCAAAGAAACCATTAATTTAGTCTGTTTAGGAAAGGTTTGAATCCTAAGCAACCTGTCTACACATTGTTTGAAGTGCAATAGATCATCATAGCTACTGTAGTAGATCAAAGCTGTGTGCTGGAAAACCTTGGTAGAGCATGGGTGAAGTAGGCACTGTGGTGCTCATGTGAATTTCCTTTATTTTTCGGCTTCAGACCAATGCCTACTTCTGTGTGAATCAGGCCTTTGTGGTCGAATTGCTGCAAAGCAACCACTACTAAAGGACACCAATAAGAAGAAGAGACTTGCCTGGGCCAAGAAACACGAGCAATGGACATTAGACCGGTGGAAAGTCGTACTTTGGTCTGGAGTCCAAATTGGAGATTTTTTGTTCCAACCGCCGTGTCATTGTGAGATGCGGTGTGGGTGAACGGATGATCTCCGCATGTGTATTTCCCACCGTAAAGCATGGAGGAGGTGTTATGGTGTGGGGGTGCTTTGCTGGTGACACTGTCTGTGATTTATTTAGAATTCAAGGCACACTCAACCAGCATGGCTACCACAGCATTCTGCAGCGATATGCCACCCCATCTGGTTTGGGCTTAGTTGTTTTTCAACAGGATAATCACCCAACACACCTCCAGGCTGTGTAAGGGCTAATTTACCAAGAAGGAGAGTGATGGAGTGCTGCATCAGATGACCTGGCCTCCACAATCCCCCGACCTCAACCAAATTGAGATTGGGATGAGTCGGACCGCAGAGGGAAGGTAAAGCAGCCAACAAGTACTCAGCATATGTGGGAACTCCTTCAGGACTGTTTGCAAAGCATTCCAGGTGAAGCTGGTTGAGAGAATGCCAAGAGTGTGCAAAGCTGTCATCAAGGCAAAGGGTTGCTATTTGAAGAATCTCAAATATAAAATTTATTTTGATTTGTTTAACACTTTTTGTTTACTACATGATTCCATATGTGTCATTTCATAGTTTTGATGTCTACACTATTATTCTACAATGTAGAAAATAGTAAAAATAAAGAAAAACCCTTGAATGAATGTGTTCTAAAACTTTTGACCGGTTGTGTATATTGCACATTGTTTGCACTTTGAGTATGACTCCATTGTGTGCATCAATGCATTTAACAACACTAATGACCCTTTCCTAGTTTATAGACTTTTACAGTAGGATGTTAAAAAGCAATTTACATTTACAAACAAACTTCAAACAGAGTGATGTGCTATAAGTCAAAACTACCATACGCTGTCACTTAGCTACCATACACTTTGTTCACTTCATCTGTCCTGCATCCCTCAAATTCTACTACATTTTTGCATTAACAAGTCTGTTCAAATCAGAGAAGTCTGAGTAATCTCTGTTAGGCTAAGCGTCTGGGGCAAGAGTGGCAAAAATCTAACTGATAAGGCGGCGAAATCCGTTTATGGATCGAGTGGGAGTTTAGCATTTCAGCTCAGCAATGACGCCAGGGGAATGTGTCCATTAGGCACAAAAACGTGAACTTCAAAATTAATTCAGTAATCATAAAATGCATTTTCCAAGGGTCAGGTCACCTCCACTGTAACAAGCTGATAAACTTGGGGAAAGAAGAAAAAATATTCAACCTCAGAAATGAATGGCGGATAATCGGTTTGCAGAGATTAAACTGAACATTATCCTACAGTCCCCTAATTGCTTGTATGAACTACTTTAAAAGGATTGGATTAAAATATTTTGTGTATTGCTTGTGCCCATATCGAACATGCCTTTCAACAAAAACACCAAAGTATATATTATTTCTATATAACAACAGTATTAAAGCATCAATGCCCACGGTATTGGCAGAGAATAGAAGGGTCAGTGCCGGGGCAAAGGACCAGAACCTAATAGCCACAGTGGCCCTGCCTGCCACCAAACAGCTGGATGTTGATCAAACAAGCCAGTAATGGACCAGAGAGGGCCTGGCCTCTATCATCTGGCCGTCCCACTAGACAGATGGGAATAGTGGCTGTGTGGTTCTAAAGGTCAAAGAGGGTCCCAGTCCAAGCCCAACTCCATTACTTGTGATTGTATTACTGTAGTTCTGCACTCAAGTCAAAGTTTTGCTATTATTAGTCATGGAGGTTAAAGTGTAGATTGACATGAAGTTAACTTGCTTTTCCATAATTCGCTAAGTCCCTCGGTATGCATTGGTAAAATCAGGGTCAGGTGAAACTGAGTGACTTCTCTAGCTCTCTGACCCAATGCAACACTAACCACATTTTCAAACGAGTAAAGTCATACCGTATAAAAAATAAATAAAAAACACAACAGTTTGTGATGGAAACAAGAAGTCTTGGTTCAATTTAATAAGTGCCGAAAGATAATTTGTTTGTTCGACATGGTGGGATCTTTTTGTGTCTGTAAAATAAATTATGTGAGGTGGAGACGCCTTTTTGTGCAAATATTGATATAAACCATCATATCGAAGTAAATTTGGAGTCACATGATGATATGGTGTGTGGTCCTCGACTCGGGGCACCATGCAGTTTTAGGCTACAGATGAAATAAGTTATGATGAACTTCGCAGGGTGGTGAAAGTGCACATGATGAGCTGAATGCCCCTTTCCAATACATATTGAGGATCTTATTATTTTGACATGATGACCGATGCTTGCAGTTTGACAAAAATATTCTCGCTCTTTCCATAATAGCATCATCATATAGACTAGCCTACCCACACTAGTGCTGAGCAACTAACTGAAATCTTTGTCGGTTTTTAAACAACTAATTGACTGAGGTCAGTTCAATTATTTGAATTTTATTTTGTTCTGTTTTTTTCTGTGAGCTCAATGCACACATTGTGCAGTTTCTCTAGAGATAAATCAGATCAAGCCCAAACTGTGCAATGTTGTAAAGAGTTGTAGTTTTCAAAAGGCCAAGGTTCTACATAGTTTAGCGCAGAAAACATTGTAATAAACTACAACGACCATAATCCATTGTGCATCTACTCGTCAGGTCTGTGTTTCTTTTACGCCTGCTTCATGAAAGAGACAGACAACGCGTGATCAAGAGAGATAGACAGCAGTTGCTTCGCAAGGCATCTCAAACTGAAAATACATTATCTACGTGATTGATAATTGGTATTCAGCAGTCATAAAACTATGCCTTATTTATTTTGAAGAACTATTAAAATACTGATTTTATCAGACAGCATAGGCAGCAGCTCTATAGAGATGACTTGGAATGAAATAATAAAGTCAACAAATAAAATAAATGTAGTAAAAACAATTTTTTTTAACATAACAAAAAGTAAGTTTGAATGACACTGAGGGGCAGTGTATTTACAGCTAATGCCGGTTTGCCTGAGGCTGATGCCGTGCAGGTGTTTGTACACATGCATATCCACACTCCTTCAAATGCTCACATGTACACATACACATGTAAATAGTGCAATACATGCACTCAAACATATTTAGTTGGCCTTGCTGTTATGATTTTTGTTGTCCTTGATGTCTTTAGTTTTTTGCATTTTTGTTTTCCTTGGTCTTTCTTTTAATTTTGTTGGTTGTTGGTGCATTGGGGGGTGGGGGGGTCTTGGGGGTGGGGAATGGAATATTTATTTTTAAAATTCTGTGGGGGGAGGGGGCCTTGGATGCTTGAGGGGCAGCTCTTGGGGAACTGTGGGAGGGGTAGCTCTTGGGGAACTGTGGGAGGGGTGTTGGAGGGCTGGTCGCCTGGCAGTTGGGAGCTTGGGCCAGTGAATGATGGATCGCTAGTTCGGGTCCCCATTTTTTGACCTTGTGGGAGATCTGTCGACGTGCCCTTGAGCAGGGCGTTGACCCTGGTTGCTTCTGTGAGTCACTCTGGATGTGAGTCTGTTAGATGACTAATGTGATGTAGTTGTTGAGCGGCTTCACTGCAAGTATATTGTATGTTTTAAAGAAAAATAAAAAGTAATACACAACTGAAATATTTGATTAAAGTAATGTGAATAAATTATGGTTAATAGTAATAAGAAGTAATGTGCAGTCACTACCATCATGGAACTTTTATGAATTGATTTATTAGGTGTTGTTACATCATTCAACCCTCCTAATAATTAGTGCATTTTAATGTAATATATATTTTCTTTTTACAGAAACCAAAACCCGTGATTATTTTTATAATTTAACCAAAACAGACCTCAAAAAGCACTAACCTGCACTGTATCTGCATGCTGTTGGCTAAAGTGCACGTGTCAAGACCAAAGTAGCACATTTGCTATTTAACTCAACAGTTTGTGACAAAACTATCGGTAGAGTTGAAAATGCAATGGAAACACATTGAGATTTTAATTCGGTACATGAAAACATACACAAGAAAGTACATTTTGAGTGCACTACATTACGCACTGATTTTTATTTGCAACAAGTCCGTTTGGTGGAAACACCACTGGTGGGAAAATGTGCATCTTTTCTTTATGCAGATTTTTTTATTTTATATATTCACAAGAAAATCTGTCGCCACTTGGATGGAACCCTAGTTAGTGGTGCGGAAAAATCCTACTCAAGGATCCAGTCCTATGATAACTGATGTTCACCAATTTCTGCTCACTTAAAAAGGCTTTATTTCCTTTTGATGCCAATTCATCATGCAAGATTAAAGAAAAACCTAGAAATGTTTGTTTCATGTACAGTTACAAGATGACATGGCGTCATACCCTGGGTTGTTCTGAACAGAATGGGCCTGTTTGTCTATTGTGACAAATTTGCAGCGGAACTCCTTTCTAAGCATACCAAAATGATGATATATCTCTCTGAACTGCCCTGTGAAAGCCTAACACTAAGATCGTATTTTATAAGTTAGCTAGTCATGTTCGCAAATGAACAAGCTTTCAAGTGATGCCCACTTGATCCAGATTGTGATTTTTAATGGACCGTTTTTGGATTGCGTAAACAATTGTGTGATGGCGGGGATTCAGGGTTGTGTTCCAAACAAAACTACAAGTGTGCTTGCTTTAGTTCCTCAACAGCACATCTAGGAGAGCTTAAAAAAAAGCACCCTATAGTTGAAGACCCTTCTTCGAGTTAAAAGTGCATTTAAATTACTTAAGAGCTGTGCACACTTTGGAGAGGTGTGTGTCCTTTCACTCAAACCCTTGTAATTGTTTTGTCTGTTGCACCTACCCCACAGATTTCAGATTTCATTAACAAATTAGCAAAAAGTTAGCAAAAAGTACAGTAAATGTAGAATGCAAATAAAATTAACAGTGTAATGTTTGGATTTAGTCTTGTTTCAGGTGAATTATTGTGTCCTCAATTTTGGTCTAATAAATTACCCATAATCTCCAAACTGTTTCCTTTTAATTGCTACCATGCCTATGCATATGCATTTCATATTTGGGTCTTTCTATAAATAAGAGTACCAGTGAGCATTTCTTGCAGTGGACAACTGTTTGGAGCTGTTACAAAGTCATTCATAATAATTTGCCTTTTTCTTCTTCACATGAATAGATTAAGATATACACTGAACAAAAATATAAATGCAACATGTAAAGTGTTGGTCCCATGTTTCATGAGCTGAAATAAAACATTTTAAAAATAATACTCAAATATTGTGCAAAAATTACATCCCTGTTAGTGAGCATTTCTCATCTGCCAAGATAGGCCACACCAGTCAGGTGGATGGATTATCAAGAAGCTGAATAAACAGAATTATCATTACACAGGTGCGCCTTGTGCTGGGGACAATAAAAGGCCACTAAAATGTGCAGTTGTCACAACACAATGCCACAGGTGTCTCAAGTTTTGAGGGAGCGTGCAATTGGCATGCTGAATGCAGGAATGTTCACCAGAGCTGTTGCCAAAGTATTGCGTGTTCATATCTCTACCATAAGCCGCCTCCAACGTTGTTTTAGAGAATTTGGCAGTACGTCCAACCGCAGACCACGTGTATGTTGTCATGTGGGCGAGCGGTTTGCTGGTGTCAACGTTGTCAGAGTGCCCCATGGTGGGTTGGGGTTATGGTATAGGCAGGCATAAGCTACGGACAACGAACACAATTGCATTTTATAGATTGCAAATTGAAGGCACAGAGATACTGTGACGAGATCCTGAGGCCCATTGTCGTGCCATTCATTCGCCACCATCACCTCATGTTTTAGCATGATAATGCATGGCCCAATGTCGCAAGGATCTGTACACAATTCCTGGAAGCTGAAAATGTCCACAGTTCTTCCATGGCCTGCAGACTCACCAGACATGTCACCCATTGAGCATGTTTGGGATGCTCCCTATGTTATGTTGTGCAAACAGGTTATGGGCACACATATCCCAAATAATGTATGGATTGAAAATCGAATGCTTCTAACAGAAAGCATTACTTTAACATGATGAATCAAGACAAATCGATATTGTCATTAACAGGGTTCTTCAATAATTATGCATAATAGTTGTTTGATGCGCATATGATCTCCGGCTGTTTAGTTGTGTGGGGGAAATGATCGTTGATTTTGGAAAGGATTTTCTGAATGACAGTCAAGTGATAGAGCTGGCGTGATACTGCACGTGATTGAACAACCAATGTGCTCAAATTAATGTTGATCTGCACAATTGACTGAACATTTGTGTCTATGTTACGGCACTGCACAATTGACTGAACATTTGTGTCTATGTTACAGCAGTCAAGATAATTAGCCTAGGTCGTGGACAACATTGTCATGATTCCGGAGGTAAGATTACAGTCCTGTACGTTTTGATCTTTGGTTTTCAGAGCTTTTTATTTTGTGTACCTTTATTTAACTAGGCAAGTCATTTAAGAACAAATTCTTATTTACAATGATGGCCTACCCCGGCCAAACCCTAACGGCGCTGGGCCAATTGTACACCGCCCTATGGAACTCCCAATCCCGGATGGTTGTGATACAGCCTGGAATCGAACCAGGATCTGTAATGACGCCTCTAGCACTGAGATGCAGTGCCTTAGGCTGCTGCGCCACTCAGGAGCAATCGGGAACTTGAAAACGGATTGTTTATTCATTTTTTTATAGGACAAAAAAATTATTGCTTGATTTTCGGTTTTGCATATAAAACCAATAAAATATATTTTGATTTTCACATGTGGCGAGTTAAATGTGGAATGCCAGTCATTGGTTAAGTGCACAGCTAACAACTTCCTGTCCTTTCAAAGTTGGAGTTAACCCTTCTACCTCCATTCTATGAATCTATGATCTATTAACTAATCAATGAATAGCTGCCCATACCGCACCACAGTGCCAAGATAAAGTATGATTTTTACATTTCTGCAAAGGACTTAGTGTGTATTGACTTATTAATAAACTGATGCTATTGTAAATCCTAGCTACCTAACTTACCATTTGTTATCTTATTCACTGATGCCATAAAGCCAGAACAACAGTATCTATTTCTAGACTAGAGATATGCCCCTAGCTATAGTTAGTCAGTGGTTGCACATCTAGCTAGCTGGAATGAAGCCTGGGTGTGAATAGTAGACATGTAAATATATTATTTCACTGTTTACAGCAGGTCTTCAGCTACCCAGAACTGTCTGATCACCCTGATAAGGTGCCGTGTGTGTCCAGCTTACACCTGTGTATAGCAATGGAATAAAGCATTCAACCAATGCCTCGAGTAGTGCTGTAGGTCCACCACACACCCGGAGGGTTGTGGGGTCCTGTCCAGAAACAACCCCAAGCCCCTACCCTTAGACACTTGTGGAGAGCCGAGAAGATTGGACAGGTGTAAGCAATCCCGACAAAATTACACCAAGCCGTTCAGAGGGTAAGGTGGAGCTCTCACCATGTTACCACCCATCAATCGCTCTCAGATCTCCACAAGTGTCCAGCCTCTGGGAAGTAGGGGCTAGGGGTTGTTTCTGGATAGGCTATGGGTATTATGTTAGTGCAATCAGTCTGGCACAGTCTAAAAATGCTAAAAGGTGCAGTGAAATTGATTTCCCCCCCCAGAAAAAATATCTCCACTCACACACACTATGAGTTAGGGATGGGATGATATCAGTAAAGCAACATCTTTTCCATGGCAAAAATGAAAACATGAAGCAGACCAAACTATAACTCCTTTAAAAACCTGCTGTATGTAAAATATAGCTTGGAAAATAAATAACTCTGACTCTGGATGACAACATGTTTGTTTCCAACATTAGTGCCGTTTTCCTAACGAAGTAAAAATCCGCGAAGCATTTTATTTCCTTGCCCGCGATACTGGTATCATCCCAGCCCTACGATGAGGTCAAAATAACACTGACATTGTGAAAATGATGATAATGCCCTTATGTGTAAGAGCTGTTTGAAAAAAAAGTGCCTGAAGTATCAGCCTGTTCAGGTGGGATGGAACTTTTGGCCCATATCATGACGTCACAATGTGATCTGACTATAACAGACCAATGACTGTTCATCTGGGTAAGGGGGTGGGCTCTAGACTCTATCAGCCAATCAGGGCTGTGTATGTAAATATCTTAATTTGTTTCCCCAACACCCACACTGAGCATTTGAAGGGCCAAAGGAGGCTCAGGGAAATAAATTACAAAATGCGTTATTTTCATTAAATAAACAGTGATTTAGACATACAGTGATGATTTAAAAATATAATTACAACAATTGCATGGGCTTTAATAGCAGTCAAGTACCTGCTTCCTCTGTCCTTGCATTTCCTTGATTCGTTGCATCTGCTTTCCTCATCTCCAATTTGTAAGTCGCTCTGGATAAGAGCGTCTGCTAAATGACTTAAATGTAAATGTCTTTATCAAAAATCATTTTATGAGAAGGTTCAGAGGTCCTTCTGCTCTCACCTTATCCAATGGGTTTCCCCCATTCCTCACCTTCTCAAAGCACATTGGGGGAGAGGAGTGAAAGTTCTTCCCCTCAGGCAACAATGCACTTTCAAGAAGAGGCAAGGAGTGGAGAAAACAAGGACAGAGGAAGCAAGAATTTGACTGTTAGTTTTCTAAGACAGACACACACACACAATGCTTGAAGAGTTTACTGAATAATGATTGTATTATATCAACTATTAAAACATAAATGCTGTTGATCTTTTTCATTATTCAGCAATGTTTAGCATGGCTATAAATGGTGAAGTTGACTAAAGCACAAAAAGACCTGGCAACTAAGCTTGAGAAATAAACATGCTGTGTCTATGCCTCTTGTGACATGTTCAATGACATGTAGATGTGTTGTTGTTGCTAGGTGGAGTTACAGTCTCATTGTGCCTACCTAGACTTTTATTCTTGTAACTACACTTGAAGCTGCAAGAAAATCATATATAAATGTATATCAAACCATTTAGAAATGTTGACCCTGATGTCACACATTGGCCCCTATTTTTATAGAAAGACTAATTTCTTCTGTAATAAACACTTAAATCTAGCCCTATCCATATAGGCCAATTCCCATAAGTGTAAAGTGTTGAAGACATGCTCCGGGAACTTTGGTGACTAGTAAGTATTCTTTAAACCTCCTGCTTTGGGCTGGATGTGTCAATGTGTAGTTCATACCATGCGTAAATCGATGAGCAGAATTACTGTCTTACCGACAAATCCCTAGTTTGAAAGACACTATTTACCGGAAAATGTGTGGTGCCATTTTCCCTACATTTTACCCCACTAGCAATTAGAGTTCCGGCCAATGAGCTTTAGCCCCTCGCCATTTGAGTGACAGACAGCAAGATGCAGAGCGAGAGAGCAATGACGTGGTGCACATATGTGACGTAGTAAATAAATTAACTGTCATAACCGTGAAAGAAAAACAACTGCTGACTGAAGACAGGACGCCCGGGCATTCTTTCCGTTTCTGCAGGAAAATGGACTCTTTACAACATGATGAAACCACAGATAGGAGCCAGATGTCTCTCAGGATGTATAAATCAGAAGCATCTGTTTAGATAATTTGTTGTATATTACTTCTGAGGCACAGCCGAGAACATAAATTGCTTATTTTTTGACTGGACTGATAGCCTGCATCTGATGGTCAGTCTGAGAGGGAGACTGCAGCAATCAGGCTGCCTCTCAACCTAATCAGTGTCCCTCCGCTCGCTCTCCTTCCGCTGAGAAAAAGGAAAAGTCTTCCAGCTGACAGCGAAACTCAAGTCACACTGCATTATTTGTCTCATGCACCAATTCATGTTGTTACTCCTATGACCCAAACATTTTGAATCATTCCTTGATATTAAAAAAAGACAAGCCACAAAAAACAAAAAGCTTATCGGAAACACTTTGCGATACTCATTCATTGCAGCTACCATGCTGGTTGTAGGGAGAAGTACAGTACCAGTCAAGTATGGACACCTACTCATTCCAGGGTTTTTTCTTTTTTTTAATTATTTTCCTCATTGTAAAATACTGAAAACATCACAACACTTCTTTGGTTACTACATGTATCCATATGTGTTATCAATATTTTATATTTGAGATTCTTCCAAAGTGGCCACCCTTTGCTTTTGACAGCTTTGCACACTCTTGGCACTCTCTCAAACAGTTTCATGAGGTAGTCCCCTGGAATGCATTTCAATTAACGGGTGTGCCTTGTTAAAAGCTAATTTGTGGATTATCTCTCCATAATGTGTTTGCTCCAATCAGCTGTTGTGACAAGGTAGGGGTGGTATACAGAAGATAGCCATACTTTTATTTAACTAGGCAAGTCAGTTAAGAACAAATTCTTATTTACCATGATGGCCTTCTGCAGGGACGGGGGCTGGTATTAAAAGTTTAATAAAAATATTGGACAAACACACACACACATCACAACAGTACATAAAGAGAGACTTAAGACAAAGACATAGCAAGGCAGCAACACATGACAATACAGCATGGTTGCAAACAACATGGTACAAACATTATTGGGCACAGACAAAAGCACAAAGGGCAAGAAGGTAGAGACAACAATACATCACACAAAGCAGCCACAACTGTCAGTAAGTGTCCATGATTGAGATGAACTGTCCAGTTTGAGTGTTTGTTGCAGCTCGTTCCAGTCGCTAGCTGCAGTGAACTGAAAAGACAAGCGACCCAGGGATGTGTGTGCTTTGGGGACCTTTAACAGAATGTAACTGGCAGAACGAGTGTTATGTCAAGGATGAGGGCTGCAGTAGATATCTCAGATAGGGGGGAGTGAGGCCTAAGAGGGTTTTATAAATAAGCATCAACCAGTTGGTTTTGCGACAGGTATACAGAGATGACCAGTTTACAGAAGAGTATAGAGTGCAGTGATGTGTCCTATAAGGAGCATTGGTGGCAAATCTGATGGTCGAATGGTAAAGAACATCTAGCCGCTCGAGAGCACCCTTACCTGCCGATCTATAAATTAAGCCTCCGTAATCTAGCATGGGTAGGATCGTCATCTGAATCATGGTTAGTTTGGCAGCTGGGGTGAAAGAGGAGCGATTACGATAGAGGAAACCAAGTCTAGATTTAACCTTAGCCTGCAGCTTAGATATGTGCTGAGAGAAGGACAGTGTACCGTCTAGCCATACTCCAAAGTACTTGTATGAGGTGACTACCTCAACCTCTAAACCACAGGTGTCAAACTCATTCCACGGAGGGCCGAGTGTCTGCGGGTTTTCGCTCCTCCCTTGTACTTGATTGATGAATTAACATCACTAATTAGTTAGGAACTCCCCACACCTGGTTTTCTAGGGCTTTATTGAAAGGAAAAACCTGCAGACACTAGGCCCTCCGTGGAATGAGTTTGACACCCCTGCTCTAAACCATCAGAGGTAGTAATCACACCTAAAACTTCCACTCACCACCAAATATGGTGATGAGAGGAAGTCCAGTAGCGGGAAGTGGGAGAAGATGGAGCTAGATGAAACTTGGCCGACGTTCTGCAAATTTTCGCATTGATGAAACATTAGATCTCAATTCAGTTCTGTTCCCAAAACTAAAATCTCTTACGAACAGAGTACACTGCGTTTTGTACACTTGATCCTTTGCCAAAATAGCGTTCTTTAGAAGTGTATGGGCGAATTGAGTTATTGCACGCGCACGCTTCACAGAGAAGGTGTTCCCTATAGGAAATATGCAAATACATGCTAACACGTGCCACTAGGATCTCTCTAGCTTGTACTTAACTCTGCCCACCTCCGTGCTTGTTCTGCCCACTATGTTTAATTTGCTCGCATTGGAAACGACGCTGATGAGATATCTTGGGTTAGTTACCAGTATCTTCGATTAAACTTTGTTGCTCCTTGCTGAAACAAGCAAAACAACATGGTGTTGTAGCAAACAAGTCTTTGGTTGCCTAGGCAAGGCCCCCTTCCTTGCAGCAGCAGCACATGCAGTCAGACAGGAGCGGAGACAATGTCTCTTTTTTTGTACTAGTTGAACGGTTGTAACGGTGACCAAGATCATTTGGCTGACCAGTAACAGTCATCCAAAATTCCACAGCCATCACAGCCCTACCATGAAACTAGAAATACCTGCACAGGAAGGAAGTGTTTTGTGAAACTACAGGTGGTTGAAGGCCAGACATACCTTCATCAGCGCCATCCATTATGGACACACTGTCCCCTCTGGACAGGAATGGAGACTCCACAAACACCTCTCTCACCTTGATAGAAAGCTTTAGGTAAGTTCACAATCATGTTTGGAAGCTGGTTTCCACATGCATTCTCCAGGTACATTCTTTCTATAATAAAACTATTTTTTTCAATACATGCATGTAGACTATTTACGTAATTGACTATTTAGATTGAATTCAAGCCACACCTCACTTTGTTGTACAAAGCGTTAGGGTGAGGAAACACTGCCATGTAGAGGGATCAATCCAAGAGGTCAATTAACAACTACATAGCAGTATTATATGTTTAGGATTAAATGGAGAAAGAGAGAGGTGGAGAGGAGGATGTGTGAGCAGTGGAGGATCCGGAACACTGACAGGCGATAAAACTAGCGCATAAGAGGTCACTTATGCAATAAACTCAAGACAATAATTGCTTTCAGCTGATAGTATTACAGTTAGGGGTGAATGTAGATATGTTATGCAATTACATTGCTTAGCTAATTTCTAAGTAGGCAACTCATGCCTTAACTGCTACCAACCTACATTCTCTTTCCATCACAACTTTTACAGTGTAAAGTCGGAAATCAGAGTGAAATGTAACAAGATGGCTAACACGAAAGATAACTCCACAGGGTGTGAGTGGGGATTGTGCAGTGTTTGTGATCTGGTCATCTATCTATGCAGTGAGTCCACAGACAGTGACCAGCGGCGAAAGGCTCACCCTGTCCAGTAGGTGTGTGGCCTTCTCCCCAGGCAGAAGGCGAAGGCCTGCAGTGGCCTTGAGGACCAGAGGAGTGCTGCTCCACACTGAGGAGGGAATGCTGTCCTGGGCCACCTCCAACAGCTCCAAGATCCCTTCTTTACACTGAGAAACAACCCACAGAGAAGGCAAGAGATTAGATTTCAAAAGATAGTCAGAGCAATAAGAAATGGCCTACTTTCAGGACTGTTAGCTGTAGATGTGGCACAAAGCTTTTTGTCAATATACAGTGCCCTCGGAAATTATTCGGACCTCTTGACCTTTTCCACATTTTGTTACGTTACAGCCCTTTTAATACATTTTAGAGTTCGTTTTTGTTCCTCCATCTACACACAATACCCCATAATGAAAGCAAAAACAGGTTTAGAATTTTTTGCAAATGTATCAAAAATAAAAAACAGAAATATCACATTTACATAAGTATTCAGACCCTTTACTCAGTTCTTGTTGAGGCACCTTTGGCAGTGATTACAACCTCACGTCTTCTTGGGTATGACGCTACAAGCTTGGCACACCTGTACTTGGGGAGTTTCTCCCATTCTTCTCTGCAGATCCTCTCAAGCCCTGTCAGGTTGGATGGGGAGCGTCCACAGATATTTTCAGGTTTCTCAAGAGATGTTCGATTGGGTTCAAGTCCGGGATCTGGCTGGGCCACTCAAGGACATTCAGAGACTTGTCCCGAAGCCACTCCTGCGTTGTCTTGGCTGTGTGCTTAGGGTCATTGTCTTGTTAGAAGGTGAACCATCATCCCAGTCTGAGGTGCTGAGCACTCTGGAGCAGATTTTCATCAAGGATATCTCTGTACTTTTCTCTGTTCATCTTTCCCTCGATCCTAACTAGTCTCCCAGTCCCTGGTGGAGTGCTGCAGAGATGGTTGTCCTTCTGGAAGGTTCTCCCATCTCCAGAGGAACTCTGGAGCTCTGTCAGAGTGACCATTGGGTTCTTGGTCACCTCCCTGACCAAGGCCCTTCTCACCCGATTGCTCAGTTTGGCTGGGTGGACAGCTCTAGGGAGAGTCTTGGTGCTTCCAAACCTCTTCCATTTAAGAATGATGGCCACTGTGTTCTTTGGGATCTTCAATGCTGCAGAAATGAGAACCTTCCAGAAGGACAACCATCTCTGCAGCACTCACATGTTTCATGTGCCAGTGTGTGCCTTTCCAAATCATGTCCAATCAATTGAATTTACCACACGTGGACTCTAATCAAGTTGTAGAAACATCAAGGATGATCAATGAAAACAGGATGCACCTGAGCTCAATTTTGAGTCTCATAGCAAAGGGTCTGTATACTTATGTAAATAATGCATTTCTGTCTAGTTTTTTTTTACATTTGCAAAAATGTATAAACCTGTTCTCAATTTGTTATTATGGGGTATTGTGTGTAGATTGAGAAAATATTTTTATTTAATCCATTTTAGAATAAGGCTGTAACGTAACAAAATGTGGAAAAAGGGGTCTGAAAACTTTCCGATTGCACTGTACATGAAGTTGATTACCTTTTCTGGATTATCAGCATATGCAGATAGACCTGGTTTTATTGCTCTGAATGTTTCATGTGCCAATTTAGGAGCTTCTGTGGGGGGAAAAAAGACAAACAAAAAAGTTGTATAAAGCCCGCTGCAGAGAAAAACTTATTTCACAATTTAATAGGAATTGTAGGGTGATAATGTCGATTTAATTAATGCTAATAGTTCCCACAAAGGCAGAGATCCATGGCAAGCTGCGTGCTATTATACAGTAGCCTACATAACACTGCCTTAACAAGTGACTTGTTCGATCTTGTCAGAATTTATACATTTCTTCTGTGATGCTTATGATCTACTGACATGTCTGTGCAAAACAATTAAGGTTATTTCAACATAAACAGCAGGTGCTTGGTAACCATTAGAATAACAATCATAGATTTAACAATAACGCCAAAACAGCACTTATGTGATTTATCTTAATGTTGAAATAATGCGATAACTAAGCCATTTGGCAAAGCTTCACAGAAACTTTATTTTTATTTTTAGGATTCCTGATATGAGGCAGCGTAAGCCTAATATGAGGCTCTAAATGAAGTAATGAATTTGTGCATTTTGTACTGGCAACATCACATAATACAAATTAAGCCTGAAAGCCTTCTCACATGAATTCAAATCTGTAATTAATAGTTTTTGCTGCCTCACATGGCTGACAAATGCTAAAAGCAATGCAGAAACTTACATTTAATTGATTCCTTTTGGTAAACTACATTTGCAGATGCAGCTTATTCTATGTACATGCACCCAAACATACCATGAATGGATGGAATAGAGCCAATATACATTTTCGGGTTGAGAGGTATGGAAGTAAATTTTAAACATTATTTTCTACCTCTCCCAGGCAAGGGGTGTAATATTTGTTATCACATGTACCGTACCATTGTCCTCCAGTTGAAACTTGAAGACATGGATCCTTGTCCCTGTGCTCCCAGCATCAAACATAACTCCATACTGGAAACGTCCGCTGACCACTTCTGAGGAGGTTGGTCTGTTCGGGCTGCCCGACAAGCCCAATCTGGGGTGGAAGTGAGGTGGTATTTTGGAGATGGCTGGCCTTACACCATCATAGTGGTGCGTAACAAACATCAGGTAAGCTGCCAGGCAGCCCAAGAAGACAAAAACACTGGCAATCTTCGGTAACCTCATGGTGACTGGTGTGTGTAAGGCACATTCTGCAGTTCCATACAGAACTAAAGGCTGGCTGTTCAATCTGCTGTTCCTCCTAGAAATGAAACAGACATACAGCAGTTAGCCATCTGATAGAAAGCTGTTAAATAATTGACATCAAGGAGGTCATCAAGGCTTAGCTAGCTAGGCCACCTGTACTCATAATTTTAAGCTTTTCAATTATATCACTAGAATGTAGAAACTGTTCCAACTAGTAAGCTACATAACTACATTAAAAAGATGTTCTCCAGTGATTTTGGAACTTTTTCTTTTGAAAAGTGATATCCCAAATATAAATACAGTAAAAGTACACACACTAATGGGAGACATTTTTTGTTGTTGAGCAAATGTGTTTTTTTAGACGACTAAACTTCAAGGGGTATGGCATTCAAAGAGTGGCAGTTAGCCTAGTGGTTAAGAGCGTTGGGACAGTAACTGAAAGGTCACGGTTCAAATCCCCCAGCTGACTAGGTAAACAAAATCTAAATGAAGTGCCTTGCTCGTGATGTCACCGTCCTCCCCCTTGCTTGAGGAACAATAGAGGGGCAATAGACAACAAATGAGGAAAGCCCCCCCCATCCACTTGTGCAATGTCATGACTTACCTGTGCCTTTTGTTAAGTAAATCAGGTGTTAAATAATGTGAAACTGGAGTGCCGCTTTAACACATTGCAATCGGTGATCCAGGTATGTCATGACATAACACACGTGTGAGGAGGGGTTCTTAGGCACGACGCATCACGACGTGCCTAGACACAGCCCTTAGCTGTGGTACGTGGGCCATATACCACAAACACCTGAGGTGCCTTATTGCTATTATAAACTGGTTACCAACGTAATTTGGGCAGTAAAAATACATGTTTTGTCATACCCGTGGTATACGGCAGTCAGCCAATCAGCATTCAGGGCTCGAACCACGCAGTTTAAAAAGGTAATCAGCACAGGTGGTCGCGTTGTCTTCCGTAGCGTTGTCTTCCGTAAACAAGCGCTGTAACACGGAAATATTGCCGTGTGAGAACACATCCTATCAATGTTTGAATTAATTTAACGTTTTGAATATGTTTTCTCGCTGATATGAAAGATACGGTCCTTATGTTTCCATGTTAGTGTTCAGACCAAGCGTCGGGAATTTTAACAAACTTCCCCCGGGCCCTACAGAAGATGCCTTTGTCCAACAATGACTCAATGTGTAATGGAACTGAGAGTTATTATCAATGGCTGAGTTTCTCTTGACCTGTGACTTCTGTAAGACGACATGGGGTGGGTTTCTCACTTTTGCACTGCTAGTATGAAATCGTATGTACCTAGAATAGTGGCAGGCTAACTGTCACTGTATTTTATGGCTGTGAGAGATGTCAAATGTATTCGCAGCTAGCAAGCTACTGTAACTGGCTTTGTCCCTGGCTTGCTGATATTGAAGACAACTTACAAAACAAAAGATGGATACATACCTATGCGTGGATCATAAGTAGCTACTTACTCTGATTACAGTTGCATGTTCGATATTCCTATTTCGGACGACGGCTTGACTAATACTCACGATATGTCAAATAATTAGCTTAGTGCGCGAAAATCAACCAGAGACTTTTGAGGAGAAGGGGAAACTCCATTGGAATTTTATGAACGCTCATAGAACACGTTGCTCATGCGTTGTCAATGGGCCGCGCGGTGCATTCTGGTCAATTCTGGGACAAGGAGAGCTATCAAAAAACCAACATTAGCATGAATTTAGTTAACAGAACTACACCATTACAAACATTTTCCGGATGTGGGAGAATTAACTTTTCTCTGTAATATCGTATAGCTTTTGGAATCGTGACATTACGTACTTTTGAGGAAAGTAGACAGGTTTCTTGACTCATACCCTGACTTTGAGAAGTGATTGCTTGACGATTACTTTAGCAACCGCGTGACGCATCATGAGAACGTGAACACAATTGGTCGACAGTCTGCTGGGTGAGGCGTTATAAGTTCCTCCACTGCCCTATCCTTTCTCTAACATCGCTGCCTCAACCCAACCCCCGATACCGCGTTCAAAACAACTGGGAACTCGGAAATCTCCGACTTAAATGCGTTCATGGCAACTGGGAACCCCATTTGTATTGAAACACAAAGAGTCTCTGTTTAATTATGTCAGTGTGTGGTGATGATGTGGGAAGAAAATACCAAAGAGGTGCCTGGTGTTTTTAAGACAACGTCGGACTCTGGAAAAAAACGAGATCCAATCATGACATCAGTGATCTTCATGTCGAAAAGACGGAGTTCTAGAAAGATGCCAGAATTTCCGAGTTGGATAACTGTTAAAAACGATTTTTCCCAGTCGAAACTCGTTTTTTTCCTCAGAGTTCGCAGTTGTTTTGAACACACAGTAGTCAGTTCCAATTTGTTTTGAACGCTGCATATCTTCTCCCGTTTTGATAGCTTCAATTTTATTGGTTTTGTAACTGTAACATTGATAAGATTCCTACAAAATGATCTGCAGACAAGTGTTCTTAGTGTGGTAATTAAAATATTTAAACAAATTCTGACAGAGGTATTTCATTTAGAACAATAAGTATATTTCTTATAGAAACAAGTCTTTGTTTTTTAAGAACTGATTTGATTATAATGATATCTTACTGGTAAAACAAATGTATAATGCATAAGGGTTGTTACTCAATCATTAAAAATGTGTATCTCTTTACAAAATACCTGTTACCTAGACAGTTCGCCATAGTCAGGGGCTCCCGAGTGGCACAGCAGTCTAAGGCACTGCATCTCAGTGCTAGAGGCGTCACTACTACAGACCCTGGTTCGATTCCAGGCTGTATCACAACCGGCCGTGATTAGGAGTCCCATAGGCAAACAATTGGCCCAGTGTCATCTGGTTTAGGGTTTGGCCGGGGTAGGCCGTCATTGTAAATAAGAATTTGTTCATTATAAAAGTTGGAATAAATAGTCTTTGATGCTATTCCATCCGGAATTCCCATGCTGTTTAAAAGTGTAACCAGCCCTCACCTTCTTGAGACCCTTGCTTAGTCCAGTTGAGTCTCTCCAGTAGGGGGGAATCCTTGCTCCCTCAGAACAATAAAATATCTATAGGTGCTTTATTTCAAAGGGATGTCATATCTATTCCGTAGTCCCAATTTACTGGACTACTTTTGTCTGTTGGAAAAAGGTTTGGTCATTAGCACACAAATACTTGCTTGTTAACATGGTCAAACAGGTCTTTCAGAATTATCCATAAGTATAACCCTGCAAATAATTACCTGAAGAAACTCAGAAAACACATTACCTGGAGCTCCCGAGTGACGCAGCGGTCTAAGGCACTGCATCTCAGTGCTTGAGGCATCACTACAGACACCCTGGTTTGATTCCAGGCTGTATCACAACCGGCTGTGATTGGGAGTCCCATAGGGCGACGTATAATTGGCCCAGCGTCTTCCGGGTTTGGCTGGTGTAGGCCGTCTTTGTAAATAAGAATTTGTAATTATCTGACTTGCCTAGTGAGCATCCAGAAACAGTTTGGCATTTATTTTGGCATTGTCTGCATGTAAAGAGATTATTGCAAGATATTTGTAGATGTATAATTTAAAATATTCTTGATGACTTTTCTTTATTATGGGAAAATGTACTGCTTTGTTTCCTTAACTATAATAAGGATAAAGAAAACCATTTGTCCTCTTAAATGTAGTTATGTTAATGGTAAAATGTCATATTCATACATGTAAATTCACTAATAAAAAATACTATTGTTTTCTATATGGAGTTCCTGTTTCCGGAAGTATACAAATGTGTTTTATGCAATAAAAAATACACATTTTTCAATATATTGTTGAACATAATCTACTCTACGGGCATATCAAAGTTCCAGAATGAGATCTCTGCTAGTTTTAAAGTTAGTGCCCATATGATACAGAGAAATTGGCATAGTAGGCAATATAACCAATCACAGCCCTCCTTTTACTTGTATCATTGCACATCCTGCAAATCACCAGCAGAGGGCAGCCATTTTGAATCCATTTTCACATTCACTCTGTTTCAAATGCTTACAAATTGGATCATAACTCTAAAAGTAGCAGAGATCCCACTCTGGAACTTTGATATGCCCGTAGAGCAGTGTTTCCCACTCAGTCCTCGGGACCCCAAGGGGTGCACGTTTTGGTTTGTGCCCTACCACTACACAGTTGATTCAAATAGTAAACTAAGCATCATCATCATTTGAATCAGCTGTGTAGTGTTAGGGCAAAAAACTAAACGTGCACCCCTTGGGGTTCCAAGGACTGAGTTGATGCTCTTTCCTCGGGAATTATGCTCAACAATATATTGACAAAATTGCCCAAATCAAACATTTTATATTTTCTATATTCATGCTTATATTTTTCAATATTGAAATCAAAGTAATACTGAATTCAAAGTAATACTAATTTGTTTTTACCCGATATCCCAAACTTAATCATCTAAAAATAATTATATGAAGACACAGGGTGTTACTAAAATCTGTAATAAGGGATCTTAACTCAACCGGACAGTTCAAAAGCCTAACATTTTTCCTTTACCCAACGTTTCCCACCCTTTTTTCAAAGAGAGATACAGAAGCCAATTACATTCTCATTGTCCATGTTGACAATGTGGCACCAGCTGGTCTGTCTCTGGCAAGCTCGTGTCAGAAGCACTTCACCTCCCTCTCCAACAATCAATAGTTTTGTTAACGTTTACCAGCCTGTGGCAATAGGCCCTCTTGCTACTCTCTATTCATTACCTCAATTAACGATCATTAGTCTTGATATATGGGCCAATCTGTTTTCTTTTGGTGTGCTTTCCCATGCACACACACACACACACACACACACACTACACACACGCAACGCTCTTAACGTACCCACCCACCCACACGTCTCACTCACAAAGGAGTGTGAGTGCGCTAGTGTACACACACTCATACATATATAAGTAAATAAATGACTGACATTTAGGGGTCTTGGGAATATGAAAGGAGGTTGGTGATGGTTTTGTAGATATTCAATTAGAGGCCCCTATGCAAATTGTCTGCAGATGCAGAGGACGCTGTGAAAAGACCATATGCCCAGTTGTGTGTGTGTGTGCGTGTGCGTGTGTGTGTGTGTGTATCTAGGTCACAAGGTTCTGAAGGACCGACTAACCCAGAGGCCTTTCTCTGTTATCAAAGATCAATAAGGGCTGAATGGGAGTTAGTGTGAGCAACCCTACTGTCAAACTGTTGCACACTTGCTGCTATTGGAGGAGGGACTGGCCCTCCCTCTCTCCAAATGGATACACACATGAGTAGATCTATTGTATTTCTACCAGTCATTACATATGCCCATCAACAGTTTCTGCACAAAAGACCACACCCCCTGGATCCCCTAAATCAGCGACCTACGGCGTGCATTGTTTAACACAATTAATTTGTTAAGTGGCGGTTTGCAGGCTGCTTCAGGCTCAATTTGTCATAGCTATTCAAAGGATATATAACGTGCATAAGATGAAAATTCAACAATTCCATTTGTTGCATGATGTCAGGATTTATGCCAACTGATATTCAACTTTTACATTAGAATATATATATATTTTTTTAAATATATATATTTTTATTTGTCTCTCCTGCAGGTTGTTTTTCTGAGCTTTCTCCAGTGTAAAGCATTTATACTCTTCATAAGGTAGAGAAATAGCAGTTTCATTACTTTGTGGTCCATATACAGTACCAGTCAAAAATTTGGACACACCTACTCATTCAAGGGTTTTTCTTTATTTTTACTATTTTCTACATTGTAGAATAATATTGAAGACATCAAAACTATGAAATAACACATATGGAATCATGTAGTAACCACAAATCAAAATATATTTTATATTTGAGATTCTTCAAAGTAGCCACCCTTTGCCTTGATGACAGCTTTGCGCACTCTTGGCATTCTCTCAACCAGCTTCACCTGTAATGCTTTTCCATCAGTCTTGAAGAAGTTCCCACATATGCTGAGCACTTGTTGGCTGCTTTTCCTTCACTCTGTGTTCCAACTCATTCCAAATCATCTTAATTGGGTTGAAGTCGGGTGATTGTAGAGGCCAGGTCATCTGATGCAGCAATCCATCACTCTCCTTCTTGGCCAAATAGCCCTTACACAGCCTGGAGGTGTGTTGGGTCATTGTCCTGTTGAAAACAAATGATAGTCCCACTAAGCGCAAATCAGATGGGATAGCGTATCGCTGCAGAATGCTGTGGTAGCCATGCTGGTTAAGTGTGCCTTGAATTCTAAATAAATCACTGAGTGTCACCAGCAAAGTATCATCACACCTCTTCATCCATGCTTCACGGTGGGAACCACACATGTGGAGATCATCCGTTCACCTACTCTGCATCTCACAAAGACACCGGTTGGAACAAAAAATCTCAAATTTGGACTCATCAGACCAAAAGACAGATTTCCACTGGTCTAATGTCCATTGCTCGTGTTTCTTGGCCCAAGAAAGTCTTTTCTTATTATTGGTTTCTTTAGTAGTGGTTTCTTTGCAGCAATTCGACCATGAAGGCCTAATTCACGCAGTCTCCACTGAACAGTTGATGTTGAGACTTGTCTGTTACTTGAACTCTGTGAAGCATTTATTTGGGCTGCAATTTCTGAGGCTGGTAACTGTCATGAACTTTTCCTCTGCAGCAGAGGTAACTATTGGTCTTCCTTTCCTGTGGCGGTCCTCATGAGAGCCAGTTTCATCATAGCACTTGATGGTTTTTGCGACTGCACTTGAAGAAACTTTCAAAGTTCTTGAAATTCTCCGGATTGACTGACCTTCATGTCTTAATGTAATGATGCACTTGATTCTCTTTGCTTATTTGAGCTATTCTTGCCATAATATGGACTTGGTCTTTTACCAAATAGGGCTATATTCTGTATACCACCCCCACCTTGTCACAGCACAACTGATTGGCTCAAATGCATTAAGAAGGAAAGAAATTCCACAAATTAACTTTTAACAAGGCACACCTGTTAATTGAAATGCATTCCAGGTGACTACCTCATGAAGCTGGTTGAGATAATGCCAAGAGTGAGCAAAGCTGTCATCAAGGCAAAGGGTGGCTACTTTGAAGAATCTCAAAATATAAAATATATTTGTATTTGTTTAACATGATCCCATATGTGTTATTTCATAGTTTTGATGTCTTCACTATTATTCTACAATGTAGAACATAGTAAAAATATAGAAAAACTTTGGAATGATTAGGTGTGTCCAAACTTTTGACTGGTACTGTATGTAATTTAATCTTTAAACCCCTAATAGCATTTGATCAGTTAGTGGGTCAGACAACATGCTTAATGGTTCTGTAATCTTTCTCCTCATACGAGCAAACATTTGAATAATAGTGATAATAACAACAAAAGTATGTTGAGTGTATCCTAATCGGCCCAGAGATTTACATACAAATGACATTTAGAACAATTACGTCAGATCGTTGAGGGGCACTTCCAATGGAAAGATGACCTATCCAACTAAGTTGACCTGCTTCTGCTCACATCATGGCTATGATCATGGATTCTCAAGGAATGTCTTTGACCCCTTAGTTCCATATGGTATCTTTTAACCACTTGTGAACAACTACTAATACCCCTACTAGGCCTACTACTACTACCACTACCACTACTACTACTACTACATTGCTACTAAATTGCTTACAAGTTATTGTGATCCCAAGTAGCAGTATGAATATAAGTAAATAGTATTGGTAGTGTTTTCTCAAGGTTCTAAATAACTAGTAGTTGTTGGGGTAGTAGTACTAGTAGTAGTAGTACTAGAATAGACTATAGTAGTAGTTGTAGTAGTAGAGAATACACAATGCAAAGCATATGTATATTGCTATATTTTAAAGATGGCCCACTTGATCTCTAAAGGGCTGAATTCTAATAATTTCACTCTTTCCTTTCAAATTCCAAATACAGTAAAACCAATTAGCTCAACACAGAGGATGATTGAGAGAAATATTGTCAAATAAATAAATATCTCAATGCACAGACTTTGCTTCCCTCCATTGTGGATAGAAATGGGTTAGCCAAATTCCCCTCTCTTCACAATTATAGCATCATAGTCCCTTCTATGAAATACTTGAGCCACAGTACATCAAAACAGCAGGTTGACACTGCTTTGTGTGTTTACTGTTAACTAGGATGACTCAATACTAGATATTATGTTATCAGAGAGACCTCCAGTGTATAGCCTATTTGGCCATTTATGTTTCTCTAATGGCTTGTTTTCCATGCACGTAGTTAAACCCTGCGAGCAGTACACCCTGAAATAATAAGAAAACCCCTTATTAATCTCCTTTTAAAGTACCAAACAGTTGTCTAATCCAGCTCTTATTGGTTATTCTAAATACACATAACCTCAGCAAAGTCCATGACCTGCTGTATTTCATGGGGACAGAGCACCATTGGATGAGATTACATTTAATCGACTTTGGGAGAATTAGTCATTCCTTATTACCATAGTGGTTTTTCAACTAACATAACAGGACTTTCCTAGAAAATCCCATTGAACACACATTTTCATTTCATTTCTTCAGCTCAATCATGTTGAAGGCAACGTAAATAATCCAATGAGATTAATCAGTAGACTATTTTTGCAGAGTTTGGTATGGTTCAAGAAAGGCTGGAGTACAGTCTTTCAGTCTTGGGTTTGAGATTGTTGAATAAAATGGCTTTTCTGAATATTATGATCCCAATTACTGAAGAGGATGAAAGATAATAGTACATAACAATACATCATTCTTGCATAGTCAAAATGTCCACGTCTTGGGTCAGTGATATATGAGCAAAGGAAACAACCAATGAAATACATTTGGACATACATAAGAGAAAAAAATTAAAGGTAGCTCAGACCAGATGTCCATGCTGTTCATCTCGTAATCCATGGAGAACCCTGATTTAAAATATGAAAAGTGAAATATTCTATTAATTATTATTCTAATATACTGTACTTACACTGAATTATATGTCTATAAATCCCTCAAGTTATTTCCTAATAATCCTCCTTATAGTATCACGTGGCCTAGATATATAGCAAGTGGTTGTCAACTGAAACCTCTTCCTCACGTATACACCCCCCTCTTGGTTTTTTAATTGCTTTTACCAATATAAATAATGGTTGATTGTTTGAAGTGCGATACTATAATCCAAACTGTAAAATCTGAGAAAAGACAAAATATCCAAATGCTCTCATATTCATAAATGGAAACTTACTGCATAATCATAATGATTGGCTGACACTAGTGCCCCTCAATTTCTTATGCTCATCCTTTGCTAACTGAGCTAAATGGTGCAGGTGCAAACTTCTGTGACTTTCAGGTTGTAAGTAAAAACCCATTCAAAGCTTGAACAGAAAGCGTTCTAAAGCATCAACCATGTCAGCAAACCTTGAAATTGTATACAAAAGTAACCATACACCTCCACTATTTTTCAACCCATGTAGGCACAGAACCTTAGTTGCCCTTTGTGGAGGCTATTGCTATTATAGTCCGGTCCCAAGTATTTCATTTATAGCCAAGTGCATTATGCAGTTTCAATTCCATTTTCATTTACTAGCGCAGGTCATTTATAGATGGAAAATTAAAGGGAGACGTGGGTAATACCACTTTAATTAATTATATAATGAATTAAGGGGGTGCAGGCAGGGGAACTATAATAATATTGGGATAATTTAATGCCATTTTCAATATTTGATGTGTTCTGAATCGTCAGGCTAATCTGCAGACATTGTTTAATACATAAAAAAATGAAAGAATCCAAACTATGGCTAATCCCTCAGCCAATGTCCTGTTGGGGAGCAGTTGGGGATGATATATTTAGAATTCACCAAGAGATTTTCAATTAGAGAAAATTAAATGAACCTAACCTAGCTTATTTTACCGTGACAGGTAGCCTAGCAGTTAAGAGTGTTAGGCCAGTAACCGAAAGGTCGCTGGTCTGAATCCCTGAGCCGACTATCTGAAAAATCTGTCAATGTTCCCTTGAGCAAGGCACTTAACCCTAATTTCTCCTGTAAGTCGCTTTGGATAAGAGCATCTGGTTAAATGACTAATATTGAACTGTATTGTATAAGGAGAAGGGAACAGTCATGACAGGTAAAGGGCATTCAGAAAGTATTCATTCCCCTTGACTTACTCCACATTTTGTTGTGTTACAGCCTGAATTCAAAATGGATTAAATCATTTTATTTTTCTCACCCATCTACACACAATACCCCATAATGACAAAGTGAAAACATGTTTTTAGAAATATTTGCAAATTTATTGAGAATGAAATACAGAAATATCTAATTTACATGAGTAATCACATCCCCGAGTCAATACATAACAATCACCTTTGGCTGCGATTACAGCTTGAGTCTTCTTGGGTAAGTCTAAGAGCTTTGCACACCTGGATTGTACAATATTTGCACATTATTCTTTAAAAAATTCTTCAAGCTCTGTTTAGTTGGTTGTTGATCATTCATAGACAGCCATTTTCAAGTTTTGCCATACATTTTCAAGCCGATTTAAGTCAAAACTGTAACTAGGCCACTCTGGAACATTCAATGTTGTCTGGTAAGCTACTTCAGTGTATATTTGGCCTTATGTTTTAGGTTATTGTCTGGCTGCAAGGTGAATTTGTCTGGAAAGCAGACTGAACCAGGTTTTCCTGTAGGATTTTGCCTGTGCTTATCTCTCATTCCGTTTCTTTTTATCCTAAAAAACTCATTAGTCTTTGCCGATGACAAGCATACCCATAACATGCTGTAGCCACCAACATGCTTGAAAATATGAAAAATGCTACTCAGTGATGTGTTGTGTTGGACTTGCCCCAGACATATTTTAGTTTAGTGTCTTATTGCAGACAGGATGCATGTTTTGGAATATTTTTATTTTGTACATGCTTCCTTCTTTCACTGTCATTTAGGTTAGTATTGTGGAACAACTACAATGTTGTTGAGTCATCCTCAGTTTTCTCCTATCACATTCAATAAACTCTATAACTGTTTTAACATCACCATTAACCTCATGGTTTCCTTCCTCTCTGGCAACTGAGTTAGGAAGGACACTTGTATATTTTTATCTTTGTAGTGATTCCTCTGGCAAGTGTCTTCACATACATTTTCAATCTCTCCTTGTCCCAGTCTGTATTCGCAACATGTTTCAAGCTGACCACCATTGTCCCTGTTCCCAAGAGCTCCAAGGTAACCTGCCTAATTGACTATCGCCCTGTAGCACTCACATCAGTAATTATGAAGTGCTTTGAAAGGCTGGTCATGACACACATCTACACCATCATCCCAGACACCCTAGACCCACTCCAATTCGCATACTGCTCCAACAGATGCCACAATCTCAGTTGCATTTCACACTGCCCTCTCCCACCTGGACAATAGGGTGAATAACTGTGAGAATGCTGTTCACAGACTACAGCTCAGCATTCTACACCATAGTCCCTTCCAAGCTCATCACCAAGCTAGGGACCCTGAAATTTAATCCCTCCCTCTGGAACTGGATCCTAGACTTCCTGACGGACCGGCCCTAGGTGGTGAGGTTAGGAAACAACACCTTCGCCACGCTGACCGTCAAAACGGGGTCCCCTCAGGGTTGTGTGCTTAGTCCCCTCCTGTACTCTCTGTTCATCCACATCCTCAATTCGTTGGGGCATGGACTCTACAAGGTGGTGAAAGCATTCCACATGGATCCTGGCCCATGTTGACTGCAATGCTTCCCACAGTTCTGCCAAGTTGGCTGGATGTCCTATGGGTGTTGGACCATTCTTGATATACACATGGGAATCTGTTTAGTGTGAAAACGCAGCTCAACGGCACTTCAATCTTTTGTCTTGGCAAACATACACAATCCATATCTCAGTTTAAGTCTCAAGGCTTAAACATCCTTCTTAAACCTGTCTCCTCTCCTTCATCTACACTGATTGAAGTGGATTTAACAAGTGACATCAATAAGGGATCATAGCTGTCACCTGGATTCACCTGGTCAGTCTATGTCATGGAACGAGCATGTGTCCTTAATGTTTTGTACACTCAGTATATACACACCATATACACAACCACTCACACACACTACATTGACACTCCCACAAAACCTGCACGCACACATTCACGTACACTACATACGCACACACACTTAACACATGCCCACGCATACCGACACAACATTAAAAATCACATTACACAAGGCTCAGTGTTGTTATTCTTGCGAGGGAGGGTGCTAGAGTATTAAAAACAGGGGTGCCAATAATTTGTATTACGTGTTAAACAAGATCTCTTTCTCTGAGCAATTGTATCAGTATAAAATAATATAATTTCAAACAATTTTGGAGCATGCAATATACACTGAGTGTACAAAACATTAGGTACACTTTCCAACCCGTGGCACTCACGTCTGTAGCTATGAAATGTTTTGAAAGGCTGGTCATGGCTCACATCAACACCATTATATTCCAGCTTGCATGCCGCACAGATCCACAGATGATGCAATCTCTATTGCACTCCACACTGCCCTTTCCCACCTGGACAAAAGGAACACCTATGTGAGAATGCTTTTCATTGACTACAGCTCAGCGTTCAACACCATGGTGCCCTCAAACCTCACCACTAAGCTAAGGACCCTGGGACTAAACAGCTCCCTCTGCAACTGGATCCTAGACTTCCTGAATTCAGTATTGAGAGAGACTTGGTCATTTCTTCAAACAATCTTCTTTATTTAATATCGATTAATTATTGCAATAATGAGACCGTCAGCCCACCAGTCTTGACTGACTGTTAGGCTGAGTCTAGCCTTTACAGACAATGCACAGTTTTTAAATAGCTGATACCAAGATTGCTTAGTCAGTTATTTCTAACCTTCCCATAAGCCACCTTGGTTACCTACACAGGAGGGTATTTTACTTAGTTTCCCAGATGCCAGGAAGATGAGGTTTTTATCACCAACATCAATCAATTGTCAGCTTCAAGCTATCTCTAGTAGAACCCATGTCCTCAACACCCAGACTAGTTACAAGGTGCTAGAGTGGAGACCATAAAACATAGCATTAGCAGGACAGAAATATCTTACTGCTTGTTAAGTAAATAATTGTTACATATCCAATAAATAAGGTGAATACATAATTTTTCCCTCACACGGGCCACCCCCACGCTGATCCTCAACACAGGGGCCCCTCAGGGGTGCGTGCTCAGTCCCCTCCTGTACTCCCTGTTCACTCATGACTGCATGACCAGGCACAACTCCAACACCATCATTAAGTTTGCTGATGACAAAACAGTGGTAGGCCTGATCACTGACAACGATGAGACAGCCTATAGGGAGGAGGTCAGAGACCTGACCATGTGGTGCAAGGACAACTACCTCTCCCTCAACGTGATCAAGACAAAGGAGATGATTGTGGACTACAGGAAAAGGAGGACCGAGCACGCCCCCATTCTCATCGATGGGGCTGTAGTTGAGCAGGTTGAGAGCTTCAAGTTCCTTGGCGTCCACATCAACAACAAATTAACATGGTCCAAGCACACCAAGACAGTCGCGAAGAGGGCACAACAAAACCTATTCCCCCTCAGGAGACTGAAAAGATTTGGCATGGGTCTTCAGATCCTCAAAAGACCAAGGAGTTATTGAAATTCGAATGTAAAAAAAGGTTTGTACTTTGTTTTACGCTCCTTAACGAATTCAACTAGGAACACGGAATGCTGCTCACATTTCCACATATTAGCTTTGGAAAGCGAATTCATGTCCAAATCATGAAAATAAGCCCTGTGCAATGTTGTGCGCAATTTTTCAAACATCATGACACTTGGACATGACACATCATGTCCACTGGTCGCAAAAACAATGATTGATAGACAACTTGAACTTCTTAAATTCAACCATTATTGAGTTAAAATACACATATACATTTGTGAACAGTCATCCACAACAACCACAATCCGTAAGGCGCAAATAGCTAAATGAGAGAGCAGCAGTGTGATTCACATCAATGCGCTATGTAGATATCAATAAGTGAGATCCATATCACCAGTAGGCTAGGTCTACTACACCACTGCTGTCGTACTTAACTCCAAACATTTATTCAAATTTGATAGTCTTTGGATGCAGACAGTAGACGCACCATTAGAAGACAAAGCTTGGACTGGTCACTTTAAAGGGCTTAGCATGCATTTGACAGTACCTTACAGTAAAATTCTGAATTTTATAAAACAGACCAAAAGGACATGGCAAAATGCTCAACCATTTAAGGTTTAAGATTTTCTGCTACTCCAATCTGTTCCCTACACATGTTAAATTGATGGTGCACTATAAACACATAAGAGTTAAATTGGTAGAGCATTCTCACTCACGAGTGCAACAAATGCAGGTTTTTACAAGGCAAGCCTCAAAATAGGTTAATGAGCCAGACACTACAATACCATGCAACCACTAATGGTCATAAGGTTTTTAGCTTTTCAAAGATACGGTACGGGACTGTTTTCTGTGGGTTTGAATTACAGTACCAGTATGTCTTTGCCCACAACATTTTCCCACAATGCATCATCATTTACAGTATGCTGCAGGAAAATGTTTCAGAGTACTTTACTGTTCTCAAATTACCGTGTTAATTGCTGTTTTCCGTAATAAGCCTACAAAAGCTTATTCCTGTTCTTTTCACAAGATCCATCAAACGCATTTGGTGTGTGTCATCGTAGTTGTCTCTGGCTTGTGGTCAGACTCGTTTAGGCTGAACAAACTTAAATGTGTGCCTTTTTTCAATGCTGATTTGAATGTCATTCAGAAAACAAAGAATTTCTGAATGTAGAAGTAATCCTAGAAGTAATCATCTAGTTTTTGCAAAAGTATCTGTAATCTGATTACAATATGTTTGCTTCTAACGTAACGCATTAGTTAGGCATACAGTTTTTTTTAAATCAAGTTACAAGTTACTTCCCAACCATGCATGCATGGTATACACTGAGAATACCAAACATTAGGAACGCCGGGGCATGGCCTCTACAAGTTGTCAAAAGCATTCCACGGGGATGCTGGCCAACGTTGACTCCAATGCTTCCCATTGTGTCAAGTAGACTGGATGTCCTTTGGGTGGTGGACCCTTCTTGATACAAACGGGAAAATGTTCAGAATGAAAAACCAAGCAGCTTTGCAGTTCTTGACACAAACCGGTTCACCTGGCACCTACTACCATACCCCATTCAAAGACACTTAAATATTTTGTCTTTCCCATTCACCCTCTGAATGGCAGACATACACAATCCGTGTTTCAATTGTCTCAAGGCTTAAAAATCCTTCTTTATCCTGTCTCCTCACCCTTCATCTACACTGATTTGAAGTGGAATTAAGAAGTGACATCAATAAGGGATCATAGCTTTTGTAAGGGCTGTCGTTCTCCTCATCCTCGGACGAGGAGAGGAGAGAAGGATCAGTGGACCAAAATGCAGCATTCGGGAAATAAGCCATCTTTTATTTGAACACGACGATGGCAACACGAAAAAACAAACACTTACAAATTTACAAAACAAGAAAACGACGTAGACGAAAAACCTGAACATGAACTTACATAACTAACGTAAAACTCACGGACAGGAACAGACTACATCAAAACGAAACGAACATCCAAACAGTCCCGTATGGTGCAAACATAACACAGATACGGAAGACAATCACCCACAAACAAACAGTGAGAACACCCTACCTAAATATGACTCTTAATTAGAGGAAAACGCAAACCACCTGCCTCTAATTAAGAGCCATACCAGGCAACCCAAAACCAACATAGAAACAGAAAACATAGACTGCCCACCCAAAACACACGCCCTGACCATAAACACATACAAAAACAACAGAAAACAGGTCAGGACCGTTACAGAACCCCCACCTCAAGGTGCGAACGCCGGGCGCACCAGCACAAAGTCCAGGGGAGGGTCTGGGTGGGCAGTTGACCACGGTGGTGGCTCAGGCTCTGGACGCTGTCCCCACACCCCCATAGTCACTCCCCGCTTCTGTCTTCCCCTCCCAATGACCACCCTAAAACTAACATCCCCTAAATGAACGGCCAGCACCGGAAGAAGGGGCAGCACCGGGACAAGGGGCAGCACCGGGACAAGGGGCAGCACCGGGACAAGGGGTAGCACCGGGACAAGGGGTAGCACCGGGACAAGGGGTAGCACCGGGACAAGGGGCAGCACCGGGATAAGGGGCAGCACCGGGATAAGGGGCAGCACCGGGATAAGGGGCAGCACCGGGATAAGGGGCAGCACCGGGATAAGGGGCAGCACCGGGATAAGGGGCAGCACAGGGACAAGGGGCAGCACCGGGACAAGGGGCAGCACCGGGATAAGGGGCAGCACCGGGATAAGGGGCAGCACCGAGACAAGGGGCAGCACCGGGACAAGGGGCAGGTCCCGGCTGAGATACTCTGGCAGATCCTGGCTGAGGGACTCTGGCAGATCCTGGCTGAGGGACTCTGGCAGATCCTGGCTGAGGGACTCTGGCAGATCCTGGCTGAGGGACTCTGGCAGATCCTGGCTGAGGGACTCTGGCAGGTCCTGGCTGAGGGACTCTGGCAGGTCCTGGCTGAGGGACTCTGGCAGGTCCTGGCTGAGGGACTCTGGCAGGTCCTGGCTGAGGGACTCTGGCAGGTCCTGGCTGGACGGCTCTGGCAGGTCCTGGCTGGACGGCTCTGGCAGGTCCTGGCTGGACGGCTCTGGCAGGTCCTGGCTGGACGGCTCTGGCAGGTCCTGGCTGGACGGCTCTGGCAGGTCCTGGCTGGACGGCTCTGGCAGGTCCTGGCTGGACGGCTCTGGCAGGTCCTGGCTGGACGGCTCTGGCAGGTCCTGGCTGGACGGCTCTGGCAGGTCCTGGCTGGACGGCTCTGGCAGGCCCTGGCTGGACGGCTCTGGCAGGCCCTGGCTGGCCGGCTCTGGCAGGTCCTGGCTGGACGGCTCTGGCAGGTCCTGGCTGGACGGCTCTGGCAGGTCATAGCAGGACGGCTCTGGCAGGTCATAGCAGGACGGCTCTGTAGGGAGGAGAAGGAGAGACAGCCTGGTGCGTGGTCTAGGCACTGGCTGCGCTGGAGAGGAGGAAACAGCTGGAGAGAGAACCCGGAGAGACAGCCTGGTACGGGGGGCTGCCACCGGAGGACTGGTACATGGAGGTGGCACCGGGTCTACCGGACCGTGAAGGAGGACACGTGCTCTTGAGCACCGAGCCTGCCCAACCTTACCAGGTTGAATGGTGCCCGTAGCCCTGCCAGTGCGGCGAGGTGGAATAGCCCGCACTGGGCTATACTGGCAAACCGGGGACACCACTCGTAAGGCTGGTGCCATGTATGCCGGCCCGAGGAGACGCACTGGTGGCCAGATGCGTTGGCCCGGCTTCATGACATCCAGCTCGATGCCCAACTTAGCCCTCCCAGTGCGGCAAGGTGGAATAGCCCGCACTGGGCTAAGCACGCGTACTGGGGACACCGTGCGCTTTACCGCATAACACGGTGTCTTACCAGTACGACGTCTTCTACCTCCACGGTAAGCACGGGGAGTTGGCTCGGGTATCCTACCCGGCTTTGCCACACTCCTCGTGTGCCCCCCCCCAAGAAATTTTTGGGTCTGACTCACGGGCTCCCAACCGCGTCGCCGCGCTGCCTCCTCATACCAGCGCCTCTCAGCCTTCGCTGCTTCCAACTCCTCCTTGGGACGGCGATATTCCCCTGGCTGAGCCCAGGGTCCTCTACCGTCCAGGATCTCCTCCCAAGTCCAGGAGTCCTTGTTGCTCTGTTGAGCACTCCCTTGCCGCTTGGTCCTAGTTTGGTGGGTGATTCTGTAAGGGCTGTCGTTCTGCTCATCCTCGGACGAGGAGAGGAGAGAAGGATCAGTGGACCAAAATGCAGCATTCGGGAAATAAGCCATCTTTTATTTGAACACGACGATGGCAACACGAAAAAACAAACACTTACAAATTTACAAAACAAGAAAACGACGTAGACGAAAAACCTGAACATGAACTTACATAACTAACGTAAAACTCACGGACAGGAACAGACTACAGTGATCCCTCGCCACTTCGCGGTTCACTTATCGCGGATTCGCTATTTCGCGGATTTTCAGAATGCATTTATTTATTTTTTTGGTGCATTGTGCTCTGCATTCTGATTCGCTAAAAACTCACTCCCGCTTCTTGTATCAAAACATGCTACGAATTGTGCTATCATTTTGTCGTCTCGTGCAGTTATGTGTACGTACATAAAACAGCTTGGCAAATTTACATTAAGTTGGCCAAATTATCTTGTAATTTCGAACATCTCCTAAACCCATAATGTCGACGAAACGCTCTGAAGAGCAGTGAAACGGCCTACACGTGAGTCACTGTATTTGTATACATGTAATAGTTGCTAATTGTAAAAAAAAAAAAAGTTTTCTATTTCGCGGATTTCACTTATCGCGGGTCATTTTCGGAACGTAACCCCCGCGATAAACGAGGGATTACTGTACATCAAAACGAAACGAACATCCAAACAGTCCCGTATGGTGCAAACATAACACAGATACGGAAGACAATCACCCACAAACAAACAGTGAGAACACCCTACCTAAATATGACTCTTAATTAGAGGAAAACGCAAACCACCTGCCTCTAATTAAGAGCCATACCAGGCAACCCAAAACCAACATAGAAACAGAAAACATAGACTGCCCACCCAAAACACACGCCCTGACCATAAACACATACAAAAACAACAGAAAACAGGTCAGGACCGTTACAGCTTTCACCTGGATTGACCTGGTCAGTGTGTCATGGAAAGAGCAGTAATTGTTAATGTTTTGTATACTAAGTGTATAAGCAGGGACATTATGAGCATTCATTAAATATTTACATTTTTATTGGGCTCTGAGACTCTGTAGACCCAAATCCTTTTCACATGCTCTTTTAGGCTTATATGAAATTCAGAAAATACAATTGGTAAAATAAGCTGCAGCAATCATAACTCCCCTAGTTTAATCATAAAGTAGATATTGCAAAAATACATATTTCCACATTGCATATATCCTATGCAAACAATTGCAACAATTGTTGCAAACTTATAGGAGTTAAGTTTGTATAAAGCCAGTAACAGCTTTGTGACCTTGAATATCAGAACAATACCAAAAAATACATTTCACGGGTAAATCGTTTTCAACCAGATTTGTGAGAAGTGGTTGAAAAGCTGATTTAAGGAACTGTAAAACATAACTTTCCCCAGGAAAAGTCTTAAATGATTTGTGTTGCCTAAAGGTCAAGGGTCAAAGTTGTCACCCCAAGTTTCGATCAGCATGGGACGCCCCTCTTCCCCAATAAGCAAGTGCCTTGACTCAATTTGACTCAAAGTCTAGCCTCTTTAAATGCCAGTCAGGACTGCCCCCACTTAAATTGGAGTTGTTTAATTTGACTGATAACCTGTTAATTTTATTGTTTTTCGCTTACATTACATGATTACAGCAATGACCAAGGGAATCAAATCACTTAAAGCATTATACAGAATGATTTATTGAGGCCAGGCCAGGCACTCACCCTCCTTTAGTCAAATGACTGTTGATATTTGCTTTTAATTTAAGCAATTCCAATCCAGTACAAGACTCATTAACGTGCCAGTAGATTAACTAATTTGAAGCAGAGGTTATCCTCCCCTTAATGCCTTTTTCATGAAGGATAATCCGAGTTAACTTGGATTTGGGACCTACAATGAGATAAGCAGCAAATATTAAGTGATGGCCAAGTAATTAAGATGCCTCCTGATGCAACCTGTGGTGTGGGTCCTGGCTTTTGTTGTCTGATCTCACAGAGGATGATTGTTTTAGTAATTTATTGTAATTCGACTGGAGGCATTAAATGTGCTTAATTTGTAGTGTGTGTTACTGTCAGTCATTGTAGCTCACAGCTCTGAGGTGACACTGTATTTAGGAAAAACATATTTTTTTGCGGTCCCCATTTATGTCACATACACTCTTAGAAAAAAGTGTTCCAAAATATTTCTGCTCCATTCCCCATAGGAGAACCCTTTATGGTTCTAGATACACCTTTTCTTTCTAAGAGTGTACTAATGTGTAGGCTGTATCTTTTGTGTATGCCTGCATGCTGAATTTATCATAAACCATGGAGAAATGCATGGACATGACCCATTCACCTTTCACAGTGTAAAATGGTGTGAAAGAAATTCACAATGAATTGTCTTGTGTGCAGACGTTCACAATGTGGTGTTTGTGTGGTCTTTTCACTGCTGTAGCTTCCTTGATAATATATTCATTACTAAAACACATCGAGTCACTAGGGAATGACCCTAATAAAGAATAAATTATCCTATCAAGGATACAACCAATTCTGACCAGGCATCTGGTGGGGCACCGGGAGGATGTCAAGGAGCATATGCGTTACATTAGGGAGCAACTGTTTCACCTCGGGGAGGGACTGGGGGTTGTAGATCCAAAAAGGCTACTTCTGTTCCCCCTGTCAGAGGACTGCACGCCCCACTGCACAGCCACATAGGCTACCCTCTTTGGAGGCTGACAACAGAGAAACTCTTGAACACAGGCCAATGCTACTCTGAGCAGGGATGGTAGAAGATGGCCTTGCACTCTGACATCTCTGTCAGACAATCCAGTTCTGCCACAGACAGTGCAATGTGTATATGGAGAAAACATTTAAGAAAAAAGAAGAAGAAGGATACTACATTATTTATATTTATATGGGTAATACAAAGAAAGATGTGTAGAACCAACATGATGATACTGTATAGTCAAATGTAGTCTGGAGAAAATGAAATGAGAATGGCAACTGCATTGACAGTAGTGTTTGGCCTTCAAGTAGCAGTGCAAACAATATAATTCATAAATGTCTTAACATGTCCTCTGCAATCTCTATTCTGTGCAGCATTCATTTTTGGACCAATAACTTTAGCATACAGTAGTTTACAAAAAAGAGAAAATACAAATAAAATGCCATGTCCACTCATTGGCCACCAGGCATCTACCAATCAGCTCATAGTTTTGTTACAAATTTCACTGACTTTTAGGAAACACTGACCTGAACGCCCAAATGGAGGTTAAATTCATTGTCATTAATTGTGAATTAATGTTTGCATTTTAAACCGATTTTCTTCTTATTTTACTTTTCCCCTTTTTTCTAATCTGTTCTTAGCCTCATTTGTTCTAATCCTGCCACACAGTTGGTGGGGCAGGACGAAGCGGGCACACTTCTGTAAGACAGAAGCAAACGTTAATGGGAGGCATTACTGCCCTGGACACTTTCCACACATCACCCAGTAACCCCCCGCCCCTGCTTCCCTTATCCCCCCTTCATTCCCTCCCTCTGGTCTGTGCCAAGCCAGGGCATGATGAATGGCTCATGAACTGCCGATAGTACCCAACAAAGATTATCTTCAGTGTATTAAAAGGTGAAAATGAGCTATATTCAAGCCTAATGTATTTGGCATACATTTACTACATCAGGCATAGCTTAATTCTGTTGTTTTTATAGTCATTATAGTTAAATAGACAATAATAATAATAATAATAATATACAGTTGAAGTCGGAAGTTTACATACACTTAGGTTTTTCAACCACTCCCCAAATTTCTTGTGAACTAACTATAGTTTTGGCAAGTCGTTTAGGCCATCTACTTTGTGCATGACACAAGTAATCTTTCCAACAATTGTTTACAGACAGATTAATTGACTGTATCACAATTCCAGTGGGTCAGAAGTTTACATACACTAAATTGACTGTGCCTTTAAACATCTTGTAAAATTCCAGAAAATGATGTCATGGCTTTAAAAGCTTCTGGTAGGCTAATTGACATAATTTGAGTCAATTGGAGGTGTACCTGTGGATGTATTTCAAGGCCTACCTTCAAACTCAGTGCCTCTTTGCTTGACATCATGGGAAAATCTAAAGAAATCAGCCCAGACTTCAGAAAAAAATTGTAGACCTCCACAAGTCTGGTTCATCCTTGGGAGCAATTTACAAACGCCTGAAGGTACCACGTTCATCTGTACAAACAATAGTACGCAAGTAGAAACACCATGGGACCACGCAGCCGTCATACCGCTCAGGAAGGAGACTCATTCTGTCTCCTAGAGATGAACTTACTTTGGTGAGAAAAGTGCAAATCAATCCCAGAACAACAGCAAAGGACCTTGTGAAGATGCTGGAGGAAACAAGTACAAAAGTGTCTATATCCACAGTAAAACGAGTCCTATATCGACATAACCTGAAAGGCCGTTCAGCAAGGAAGAAGCCACTGCTCCAAAACCGCTATAAAAAAGCTAAACTACGGTTTACAACTGCACATGGGGATAAAGATCGTACTTTTTGGAGAAATGTTCTCTGGTCTGATGAAACAAAAATAAAACTGTTTGGCCATAATGACCATTGTTATGTTTGGAGGAAAAAGGGGGAGGCTTGCAAGCCGAAGAACACCATCCCAACAATGAAGCACGGGGGTGGCAGCATCATGTTGTGGGGGTGCTTTGTTGCAGGAGAGACTGGTGCACCTCACAAAATAGACAGCATCATGAGGGAGGAAAATGATGTGAATATATTGAAGCAGCATCTCAAGACATCAGTCAGGAAGTTAAAGCTTGGTCTCAAATGGGTCTTCCGAATGGACAATGACCCCAAGCATACTTCCAAAGTTGTGGCAAAATGGCTTAAAACTTCTTAGGGCTATTCCCCTTTTTTCTCCACCTCCTGTCTGAATGACGTGCCCAAAGTAAACTGCCTGTAGCTCAGGCCCCGAACCTAGGATATGCATATAATTGGTACCTTTGGAAAGTAAACACCTTGAAGTTTGTATAAATGTTAAAATAATGTAGGAGAATAAAATTATAGATATGGTACGAGAAAATCCAAAGAAAAACCAACTAGAATTTTATTTTGAGAGACCATCCTCTTAGAATGGCAAGAGAAAGGTCATATTGATAATTAGCTCCCTGGATGCAATTCCTATGGCTTCTACAGGGTGCCAGCAGTCTATGTTCAAGGTCTCAGGCTTGTTACTTCAAAAACGAATAAGAAATATCAGTTTAAGCAGAAGGACACAGTCTTGGAAATGCGTGTTTGCGCATGCCATGAAGACATTACGCACCTGTTAAAATTGGTTTCCTATTGAACATACTACTTTCCCTAAGAAATATTATAGTTTGACTACATTTTAGGGTATCTGAGGAGTAAATATAAGCATATTTTGACTTGTTGAAAGGTTTAGGGGTAGATTTTCGGATTCCTTTCTCTGCAAGTTGAATGAGTGGATTACTCAAATCGATGGCGCCAACTAAACTGACTTTTTGGGATTTAAAGAAGGATTTTATCTAACAAAACGACACTACATGTTATAGCTGGGACCCTTTGGATGACAAATCAGAGGAAGGTTTTTTTTAAAGTAAGTGAATATTTAATCGTTATATGTGAATTTATGAAACCTGTGCCGGTGGAAAAATATTTTGATGTGGGGCGCCGTCCTCAAACAATAGCATGGCATGTTTTCGCTGTAATAGCTACTGTAAATCGGAAAGTGCAGTTATATTAACAAGAATTTAAGCTTTCAGCTGATATAAAAGACTTATATGTACCTAAATGTTTAAAATCCACAATATGTATGATTATTTGAATTGCGTGCCCTCCAGTTTCACCAGAAGTTGTCATCACAAAGCCCTGACCTCAATCCTATAGAAAATTTGTTGGCAGAACTGAAAAAGCATGTGCGAGCAAGGAGGCCTACAAACCTGACTCAGTTACACCAGCTCTGTCAGGAGGAATGGGCCAAAATTCACACAACTTATTGTGGGAAGGTTGTGGAAGGCTGCCCAAAACGTTTGACCCAAGTTAAACAATTTAAAGGCAATGTTACCAAATACTAATTGAGTATATGTAAACTTCTGACCCACTGGGAATGTGATGAAAGAAATAAAAGCTGAAATAAATAATTTATTCTGACATTTCACATTCTTAAAATAAAGTGGTGATCCTAACTGACCTAAGACCGGGAATTTTTACTAGGATTCAATGTCAGGAATTGTGAACAGTGTATGTAAACTTCCGACTTCAACTCTATATGCCATTTAGTAGATGCTTTATTATTGCAAAATAATAAAACAAATTCAGGCCTGCTACTTTTCAGTGTCACACCCTGATCAGTTTCACCTGTCCTCGTTATTGTCTCCACCCCCTCCAGGTGTCGCTTGTTTTCCCCAGTGTATTTATTCCTGTGTTTCCTGTCTCTCTGTGCCAGTTTGCCTTTTCCTGTACTCCTGCTTTGCTATTCTCTTTTTCCTAGTCCTCCCGGTTTTGACCCTTGCCTGTTCTGGACTCTGTACCCGACTGCGTGACCATTCAGCCTGCTTTGACCACGAGCCTTTCCACCACTCTATACCTCCTGGACTCTGATCTGGTTTTGACCTTTTGCCTGTCCATGACTTTTCTCTTGCCTACTCCTTTTGGATTATTAAACATTGTAAGACTCCAACCATCTGTCTCCTGTGTCTTCATCTGGGTCTCGCCTTGTGTCATGATATTCAGAACACCCCTGGAGTTTACATTGTTTCATGGTTCCCTGGAGAATAACCCTATGCCTCCCCACTGTCCCCACATATACCTCCCATCTGTCTTGTATCTGTTGCCACATTGGGAATGTCTGATGGGCACGGGTCTTCATTTACTGAGGAGGAGGAGGAAGAAGAAGTGTGGTCAATGTTTTTAATCATCAAATGATAACACAAGACATCTGCTGCCAAGGCCACAGCGGCACTGGCCTGGCGTCACGTCGATGAGTATGCCAGACCTCTGTAATTCGCACCAAGGAATTGCTTTATTCCTCTGTTCCTGCGTATTCACAGCTTAATCCCAATACATAACTCCCCTCCCCCCTGCATACACACTCTTGAATAATCTTGTGTAAATACTGCTGTAGATACAGGTATTATCCCAAAAATATATGACTGGTGCAATCTGTTGAGAAAATAAATCCCCCAACCTCACAATGAATTTGTTCAGTTTTGGATAAAAGAGAGGTGTACATTTTTTTTATCATGCGTTAAGAATAAAGACACATGGCTTAGTCTTTGCATGCAACCTGATAGATGCGGAACAAAACCCAGATTTGCCAGAGAATGGAAAATTAGATACTAATAACTAGGTACTCCACCAGAATAATTGCATTTTTCTATACTTCCCTCTCAACACGGACCATATGCCTGATTCTGTACCATATGTGATCTTTTCTACCAGACAGAAAAGGGGCAATAGCATTTTTTTTTATTAATCTGCAGATTTTTATACCACAGTTATTGTTTAAATCAAGGGCAGATTTTGTTTGAATTTTATTTGTATCACTCTTAAGGTTTCTCAATATCACTTTCAACCAGTCTTCACCCAGTTAAAGCTGGACTCTCGTCCCTTGAGTTTAGAGAGGATTTTCAAAGCAGGTGGACATATCTCTAACCTTATGACCACCTGATGTTTCAATAGTTTGTAGAAAGACAATTACTTGAATAAATCTTGGTTTGAATGATTACTCATAAGGTTCAATCTGTTGTTTAAACAACAACAAAAGCGATCACCCCGCCACTGGTGAAGAATGGGGCTGGAAAAAGGTAACCACTCTCAAATGCTACAAACGTATTGTGCTGTATTTAAACTAATGACAGGAACAATGAGGAAAGTTGGTCATAGGAGCAGAACCTTGGAATCTGCCTGTAAAATATTTTTGGGTGCGCCAGCACGGCACACTAGACTGCCACTTAATGACAGGTTCTTTTTTTTTGTGTCCAGAAAGAATCGTTGACAGCGGTTGACTGTCAGTCTGGCCTAACATTCCCTAGCTGAGGCCCATTAATGACTCTCTCCATAATTGACTTGATGATCTCGGTGTCTAATTAGCACACTTTAAAAAGGTGGGGAGAGAGGAAAGAGGGAATGAAGGAGAGATGGAGAGCAATCACCCTGGGATGGATTGAGTCAAACAGACAGGCTTTTGGCTGAGAAGATAATGGCAGCGTTGTGAGACTTGCTAACTGAAAGACTTTATTTTGGGCGGGGGGGAGGCCGAGGGGGGGGCTTCCGTACAGTCCGTTGGCTTCCTTAAAGTCCGACCCATACAGACAGGCCCAATGAGGCGACTATCCGGAAAAAAGGGGTTCTCTACCATGTCCCCCTGCCTAGCCCCTTCACTGTGATGGAACATTGGAGGGGCCACCGCTCTATATAGATACTGTTTTAAGGGACATGTATGGCTACTGTATAGCAAAAAGGTAGAGGCCATTCATTTCATGAAGTTCATAGATCATGAATAAGAAAATAAAAAGATAAACGTAAAGCAATAGTTGAAAGGGATAGTTCTTTAAGTGTCCATTTAGAATGAGCATTTTGAATAGTTCATTCACATTGAGACTGGGAGCTGTCGGATCACTCACACCATATCACGCGTTATCTATTCCAGCACGGAACCCCATCCAGCTAGAATCTCTAAGCTTGCCACTCGCTGAAAAGCATAAAAGAACAGGACAACACGGAAGAATCAAGACCTGCTGTTTTGATTTTGAACATTCATTTTGTGGACTAAAGATCCGTTCAACTCAATACCCAACTCAAGGGTCCACTCAAAATGGCTAACTCCAATGGTTGAGTGAGTTTTTTAAATGAGCTTTAAATGGCGGCTGATATTCTGATTACCTAAAAGGTCTTGACATTTCCTGTGACCATCCAGATAATCAAATGAATACCTCCAGTCACAGCTCAGCCGTAAGCAGTGAGCCCGTAGCCCACCATTGGATCTCTTCACCATTCAACTGAATACCCAACTCAAGGGTCCACTCAAAATGGCTAACCTACAGTCTTTGAGTGTGTTTTTATCTGAGTATTTAATGGCTGGCATGGAGATTTTTGAGGTAGTAGAGAAAGCGGTAGTGGAGTACCAGGAGGAGATTTCCCGATCCAACTAGGAGAATAACTGACTATGGAGACTGCTGCAGATCACATCGGAGATAAAGCTATGTAGAGAAGACTCCCTCTAGTTCTCTCTTGCTGTCTCTGAGGAGGAGGTTAATCCTGAGCAGCAGCACTATGATCAGGACTGGAGCCCCAGTCTGGTGCAGGAGGACCCAGAGCCCACACAGATTAAGGAAGAACAGGAGGAACTCATGACCTGTCAGGAGGAAGAACAGCTTAATGGGCTCTTTGACACCAAAGACTCCATATTCACTACTCCCTTAGTGAAAAGTGAATGTGATCAGGAGAACCCATTTCAGTCTTTGACTCTTCCCCAAACCCAGACTGTGGAGAACAGAGAGGGTTTTCGAGTTACTCTTAACCATTTAATTCTCAAAGCTTTTGACACTGTGACCCACCTAAAGGGTCTCGACATTTCCTGTGGTCAATGTTCCCTCTAATTATTTTCATCACTGAGCAGATTTCAGGTCTGCTGAGCGCAACGTCCGGTGTGCGTTTATTGTGAACACAGAGGTTGTACCTGCTTTAAGTTAGTTTTAACAGTGGTCAAGTAGGCTACTGTGGCTGATCACAATATAGATCTACCAGAGTGGCCTACCATAAAAAACAATGGAGAAAATGCATCCCATAACATTTTAATATGAAAATAGATTTTCTATAGTTCATTCTACAGTAGTAGCCAATGCGTGATGTTTAATGTATGCCTAAATTCCATTTGACTTTTGAAAAAAACATGCAGGGCTTGATATTAACTGAAAATGTTGTTGTGTTGTTTGATTCAAGAAACCACTTTACAAAATAAAATTCCTCATTATTCCTATACCATTATTACAGAAAATCAGGCAAATTATACTACCCTCTGCCTATTGGGTACTTAGCTTATTTGTCACGTCCTGACCATAGTTTGCTGTGTATGTTTCTATGTTTTGTTTGGTCAGGGTGTGATCTGAGTGGGCATTCTATGTTGTTTGTCTAGTTTGTCTATTTCTATGTGTTTGGCCTGATATGGTTCTCAATCAGAGGCAGGTGTTTGTCGTTGTCTCTGATTGGGAGCCATATTTAGGTAGCCTGTTTTGTATTGTGGTTTGTGGGTGATTGGTCCTGTTTCTGTGTTTGTTCACCATACGGGACTGTTTCGTGTTCGTTAGTTTATTCGTTATTTTGTTTGTTTGTTTCAAGTATTCTAAATAAATATGAATACTCACCACGCTGCGTATTGGTCCGATATCTCCTACTCCTCCTCAGACGAGGAGGACGAAGACAGCCGTTACATTATTCAAGCCTGTCTCAAAATACAACTCTGCCAGTTTAAGACAAAAAAAGCTCTTTACCTGACTCGCTTTTCAAAGATGTCTAGAAATGCACACGTTTTGTGCTCTTGTAGGAAGCAATCACTCCCCCATTGCTGACTACAAATGATCTATAACTGGGCTAATAACTCACTAGCTAGCAAAGGATATGAACAAATGTACGAATGTGCACACATCACTACATGTAGCTCTGACTTTGAAATAAATCAAGCGCATCTACTTACGACTGCTCATGCTGTAAAAACAGTCCAGTTCAAAGTGAATGGCACAGATCCATATATGGCAATACTCTACTTGCATATAGGCCTACTGCAGCCCTGATTGTTTACGGTGCACTGGTCTGTGTAGAGTACGGGCCTGAGTTGTTCCTTTCAATACAATAGAATCCTACTCTGATGTGTTCTGCCTACAACAAAATCTTTTGCATAGTTTGTTTTGTATCAGTATGTTGCATTGGAAGTGGCTAATATTGCATTGATTTGATTAAAATTTCCACAGTAAAGGGAAATGTTCATAGTGGTAACAAATGGGGAAAACTCGAGAAAGTTAAGTGAAGTTCATTCTCATGATTCTCTGCATGGGCTGATATTTCTTCTGCGAGGCAGACCCAGGCTGTGCGCCCGCGCATTAGCGCAACTTAGAGTGAACATTGTCTGTGACCCTCCTGATAATCACAACAATGCCTCCAGTCACAGGTCTGCCGTAAGCAGCAACCCAATAGGACTTGGCATCAACCCACCACTCGATCTTGACACACCTTTGGATCCCAACACACCATTGAGGAAACCAGCACTAAACCCAGGCCCACGACTAAAAAACCTTGCAGCTGCCTTGACTGTGGTGAATGCTGGCCAGCTGAAGATGCACTCGAGGATTCACGAAGAGGACAAACCATTTAAAATGTGGTGACCGTGGCAAAAGATTCAATAGCAAGAAGACCCAGAACAGGCATATACTGACTCACACAGGAGATACAACTATTTAACTGTGCTGACTGTGGAAACAGCTTCAAGAGGAAGGGACACGTAACTGAACATAATGACTCACACAGTAGATACATTATTGTACTATAACTGTTCTGACTGTGGGAAAAGCTTCAGACACAAATTAAACCTGAACAGTCATGTAATGTTCATCCACAAAGAAAGAAAACATGCACGAAAACGGAAAGAAGAAAGAAAATGAAGACACAGAGATCATCTGTCAAGAGATGGGAACAAAAAGGCAGGATGTCAACACTGTTAGGAAAGAAAAGCAAGAACTCATTCTTGCTGTGGGTTTCGAATAAGTTTATGTTTTATACTGATGTAATTATCAAACTGTACCAAGTATTTTAGGAAACCATGAACCATTGTTTGAAGTCCAAGTAAATATTGGATCCAGCTGGTCGGCAAATACAATTTTAGGGCCCTATTCAATCAAACTTTTGTGATTTCAGTCAATTGCAACAAAGGACTGCACCTTTTGGATCCATACACTCAAAACATTTACAAATTCATATAAATTCAAACATGGTAGAAGAATGCTACTTTGTATTAATCCCAGAGATGTACTTGTTTGTGAATTATATTATCAGTGACTTTTCTTGACGTAAAGTGCATATGAAAAGTATTATAGTGCTGTTCTGTTTCAAAGGCAGCCTTCATGCCAATATTGTTTTTGTTTTCTTACTTGACCTCATTCTAATGTTATGAAAGACAGTTGTAGAAGTACTGTCAGTTTGGATGTGGCCAGACATTTCCTTATTGTTTCCTCAAATGTCAGTTCTATGTCCCAAATAGCATTTTGCATAGATAATTGTTATTCAGTCACTTTTAGAGTAAAATGGAGGTTAATAAGAGATTGCAAATTAGTGTATGTGTGTGCTATGTAGTTTATTTGTCAGATTGGCAGGCGTACCAATTATGATTTGTGCGCCCACATGGCTCCCCAAAAGCGTGACTGGACACCTGCGGTTGCTGCCTGGTGTTAAAGAAATGCCCCAGACATGGTGTCAGTACACTGTTAACCTTTAATCATTAGCAATTACTGCTAATGCCAGCAGACAGTGTGATTGTACTGTTTTGAATTGTATCGTGTTTGTGAGAAATATCCTGAGTATGTCATGTCTGGCTTGGCCTCACTTTAAGGGTGAGATTAGGAATATATAATGAGGGGAAATGCCCATTGGAAGACTGCACCCAGACTTCCAGACTACTAGGGGTCTTTAATCCCAGTCGAGGAGTTGTTTACATCACAGAATTAGGTTAATCTATCATGGGCTATTTGCATAAATGTGCATTTTTTAAATAATTACTGGGCCAAAGTCCGACTGTGGTGGGTTAAATTGCGGGAGGATAACGCGTGGCCAGACTGTTGTCTCCTGTGCCGTTGTCTCAGATAAACAATGGACCAGCAAAACAATTAACAACACAACCAAGAAGGCCTGTTGATCAGCATCCTTTGTGTTGGTGACCTCGGGCATTATCACCGCCTGGGAGGAGAATTATTGGGCTGCAATTACTGCTATCACTTACAAGGCCCTTTAGACAAAATGATTTCAGTCATATACAGTACGGTCATAGGGTAGCAAAGTAGAATTCATGTGAGAAAATAACTATGTTAATTGTTTCATTGATTTAATTAAAAGGGTTTTATGATAATGTGCGAAAATATTGTGCTGTAAACATTGTTGTACTGCTTTGTTGTTATTTCTTCAAATCCATTAGTGCTTGTCATTGTTTTCAATTAACATTGTCCATTCATGTTTTTCAATCATTCTCTTAACCATGTAACCACTGTACAGTATGGGTGTTTTATTTATTAACTGTACAAATATAATTAGCAAGGTTGGACATAATCTTATGTCATTTGTCATACTGTAGATATTTTGTGCCGTCTTTCACCTTAGCCACTATCTCCAACTAGTTGAACTCCACCACACAATAAGATGACAGGAGCTAGTCTGAATATATATTGCACAAAACATGTTTGATTGGCATTTCCAATCACACTTGCTTATGCTTTAATACAAATTTACCATTAAACAAAATTAAGCTTTTTGTCTTTTTTTTTTTTTACAGATGCACTGAACTGATTGCTTTTTTCCTCCATTGATGTTCTGAAGTGTGTAAACTATGTTATCAATCAGCCTCACTGTCTTGTTCCCAGGTGGGTACTTAAAGGACAATGTCTCCATTCTCAATCAGCTTCCCAACGCTTTACCGTGACACCCCTTCCTAATTAACAATTCTGCAGCCCCCAGCTGAAAGACTATATACTTTGGTTGTACTGTTAGTGAAAAACTGAAAGGTCCGCACACTCTTTAAGCTCCCAATTCACTGCTTTATTAAATACGTTTCGATCTTCGTCATTTCGGATTGAAACGTAGTCAATAAAGAGTTGAATTGGGAGCTTCAAGAGTGTGTGGGCCTTTTGGTGTACTGTTGTTGTTGTCATTTGTATCAGGATAAGGTAAGACCCGGATGCAGACCATGTCGAAGTAACAATGTTTATTACAGCAACAGGGGCAAAGGTACAGGACGGCAGGCAGGCTCAGGGTCAGGTCAGGCAGAGGTCGGCAATCCAGAGACGGGGCAAAAGTACAGGATGGCAGGCAGGCTCAGGGGAAGGCAGAGTGGTCTGGCGGGCAGGTACAGGCTCAGGACAGGCAAGGGTCTAAACCAGGAGGATGAGAAAAAAGCGACTGGGGAAAAGCAGGTGCTGACACAAAAACGCTGGTTGACTTGACAAACAAGTCGAACTGGCAACAGACAGAGAACACAGGTATAAATACACAGGGGATAATGGGGAAGATGGGTGACACCTGGAGGGGGGTGAAGACAATCACAAAGACAGGTGAAACAGATCAGGGTATGACAATTTGTCTTCTTTCTTAGCATTAATAAGAATGTATAGCCTTTACTGTAGATTAGAGTTTGTTATTCAGAGATGGGAAATAAAACTGTTGTTAAAATGAACATTTAATCGTTTTTTTTGTCGTTAAGAGCCTTTAATAAAGTGATTGACTTCATGTCTGATATGTTTTTGTACACACCCCGAAAAAATCATAATGGAAAATAAAAAGCAATCATTGAGGGTTGCATTGTTTATAATAGATAAAAATACATTCATTTATATCTCACGTGAGAGCAAAAAGACAACAAAAACATTGTAATGTGGCCTAATGCCACCACCACACACGCTGTGACCTTTTGAGGATGGCCTCCCCTTATTGGTGTTACAGAAAGGAGCTGCTTTTAACAGATGCAAACACCGCCCCCTTTTCAATCCATCATCAAGCCATCCAATGGAATTAAAGTGCCTATAGAAAGTCTACACCCCCTTGAAAATGTTTTACCTTTTTTACCTGTTGCATTAAAAAGTGGGAATGAAATAGATTTAGTTGTCATTTTTAAAATTGGTCTACAGAAAATACTCCATAATGTCAATTCTATGAATCTAATAACTACAACATAGTCGTAAGAATACGCATTCATCTTCTTTGTTAAGGCAAGCCTAAATTAGTTCAGAAGTCAAGTTTGGTTTAACAGATCACATAAGTTATATGGACTCACACTGTGAAATAATAGGGGTTGACATTATTTTTTGTTATGACTACTCCTTCCTCTGTCTCCCATGCATACAAAATTCTAAAAGGTCGCTTAGTCAAGTATTGACTTTCAAGCAGAGATTCAACTACAAAGACAAAGACCAGGGAGCTTCTCGAAAGCCTCATAAAGAAGGGCAGTTTGGTAACAATAACAAATCAGACATTGAATACATCTTTGAGCACGGTTAAGTGAATAATTATGCTGTGCATGATGTATTAAACCACCCAGACACATCAAAGATGCAGTCTTCCTTCTGAACTGAGCTGCAGGACAGGAAGGAAACTGCTTAAGGATGTCACCATGAGGCCATTGGTGATTTTAAAACAGCTACAGAGTTCAATGGTTGTGATGGGAGAAAAGTGAGGATGGATCAACAACATTGTAGTGACTCCACAATAATGACCGAAATGACAGAGTGAAAAGAATAACACAAATATACGGAATATTCCAAAACATGCATATACAGTTGAAGTCGGAAGTTTACATACACTTAGGTTGGAATCATTAAAACTCGTTTTTCAACCACTCCACACATTTCTTGTGAACAAACTATAGTTTTGACAAGTCGGTTAAGATAAATACTTTGTGCATGACACAAGTAATTTTTCCAACAATTGTTTACAGACAGATTCATTTACTGTATCACAATTCCAGTGGGTCAGAAGTTTACATACACTAAATTGACTGTGCCTTTAAACAGCTTGGAAAATTCCAGAAAATTATGTCATGGCTTTAGAAGCTTCTGATAGGCTAATTGACATAATTTGAGTCAGATGGAGGTGTACCTGTCAATGTATTTCAAGGCCTACCTTCAAACTCAATGCCTCTTTGCTTGACATCATGGGAAAATCTAAAGAAATCAGCCAAGACCTCAGAAAATAAATTGTAGACCTCCATAAGTCTGGTTCATCCTTGGGAGCAATTTCCAAACGCCTGAAGGTACCACGTTCATCTGTACAAACAATAGTACACAAGTATAAACACCATGGGACCACACAGCCGTCATACCGCTCATGTTGTCGGGGTGCTTTGCTGCAGGAGGGACTGGTGCACTTCACAAAATAGATGGCATCATGAGGCAGGAAAATTATATGGATATATTGAAGCAACATCTCAAGACATCAGTCAGGAAGTTAAACCTTGGTCGCAAATGGATCTTCCAAATGGACGTTAACCCCAAGCATGCTTCCAAAGTTGTGGCAAAATGGCTTAAGGAAAACAAAGTCAAGGTATTGGATTGACCATCACAAAGCCCTGACCTCAACCCTCTAGAAAATTTGTCGGAATGGGCCACAATTCACCCAATTTATTGTGGGAAGCTTGTGGAAGGCTACCTGAAATGTTTGACCCAAGTTAAACAATTTAAAAGCAATGCTACCAAATACAAATTGAGTGCATGTAAACGTCTGACCCACTGGGAATGTGATGAAAGAAATACAAGCTGAAATAAATCATTCTCTCTACTATTATTCTCACATTTCACATTCTTAAAATAAAGTGGTGATCCTAACTGACACAAGACATGGAATTTTTACTAGGATTAAATGTCAGGAATTGTGAAAAACTGAGTTTAAATGTATTTGGCTAAGGTGTATGTAAACTTCCGACTTCAACTGTATATGCAACAAGGCACTAAAGTAATACTGCAAAAAAACAAGGCAAAGGAATACACTTTTTGGCCTAAATGTAAAGCCTTATGTTTGGGGCAAACACAACACATTACTGAGTAACTGCTTCCTTATTTTCAAGCATGATGGTGGCTGCATCATGGTATGGGTATGCTTGACATCGGCAAATACTGGGGAGTTTTTCAGAATGAAAAGAAACAGGATGGAGCTAAGCGCAGGCAAAATCCTAGAGGAAAACCTGGTTCGGTCTGCTTTACACCAGACACTGGGAGAGGAATTCACCTTTCAGCTGGACAATAACCTCCAACACTAAGCCAAATCTACACTGGAGTTGCTTACCAAGAAGACAGTGAATGTTACTGAGTGGCCAAGTTACAGTTTTGACTTAAATCTGCTTGAAAATCTATGGCAAGACCTGAAAATAATTGTCTAGCAATGATTAACAACCGATTTGACAGAGGTTGAAGAATTTAGAAAAGGATAATGGGCAAATGTTGCACAATCCAGGAGTGGAAAGCTCGTAGAGATTTACCCAGAAAGACTCACAGCTGTAATCGCCCTCAAAGGTGTTTCTAACACTCAGGGGGGTGAATAATAATCGAATCAAGGTATATTAGTGTTTTATTTTTCATCAATCTTACAAAAAAATACGTTTGGATGTGGGTACGCAAACCCGCAAGCAACTGCAGCCCCTCACGATGAGTTCAGATTATTTGTGATGGCTAAACTTCTAGATTTGCAAAGCGTCAACATCATATGATTTGTGCTTAACAGTGTTTAGGTTTAGTGCTCATCCAAAATCTACAAAAGTGTGTGTGTGTGTGTGTGTGTGTGTGTGTGTGTGTGTGTGTGTGTGTGTGTGTGTGTGTGTGTGTGTGTGTGTGTGTGTGTGTGTGTGTGTGTGTGTGTGTGTGTGTGGCATGGGGTGAGGTCGTATAAACCGATGCTCACTTAAGCAACCTATTTTCAACATGGATTGTAATTATATCAAGGACAGGATTAATTGATTTGAGGGGATGAATAATATGTTCGGATTAAGGTTTTTAGATTCTTAGCCCTTCAGAGCTTTTATCCTGATCCAAATTTCTGCTGGTTTACTCCTTTGTTTTCATCCTTTCACATCTTAACATTCTGTTTTCTCGATTATATCTGGTATTATTATATCGACTTCTGTAACCATAAAAGCCTTGGTTTCATGCATGTTAACATTAGAAGCCTACTCCCTAAGATTGTTTTATTCACTGCTTTAGCACACTCTGCCAACCCGGATGTCCTAGCCGTGTCTGAATCCTGGTTTAGGAAGACCACCAAAAACCCTGAAATTTCCATCCTTAACGTTAACATCTTCCGACAAGATAGAACTGCCAAAGGGGCAGTGTTGCAATCTACTGCAGAGATAGCCTGCAGAGTTCTGTCTTACTATCCAGGTCTGTACCAAAACCATTTGAGCTTCTACTTTTAAAAATCCATCTTTCCAGAAACAAGTCTCTCACCATTGCCGCTTGCTATAGACCACCCTCTGCCCCCAGCTGTGCCCTGGACAACATATGTGAATTGATTGCCCCCCATCTTTCTTCAGAGCTCGTGCTGCTAGGTGACCTAAACTGGGACATGCTTAACACCCCAGCCATCCTACAATCTAAGCTTGATGCCCTCAATCTCACACAAATGATCAATGAACCCACCAGGTACAACCCCAAATCCGTAAACACGGCCACCCTCATAGATATCATCCTAACCAACTTACCCTCCAAATACACCTCTGCTGTTTTCAACCAACATCTCAGCGATCACTGCCTCATTGCCTGCATCTGTAATGGGTCTGCGGTCAAACGACCACCCCTCATCACTGTCAAACGCTCCCGAAAACACTTCAGCGAGCGGGCCTTTCTAATTGACCTGGCCCGGGTATCCTGGAAGGATATTGACCTCATCCCGTCAGTAGAGGATGCCTGGTTATTCACCACCGATAAATCCACTAGAATTGAGAATTTCGATAAGCATTTCTCTACGGCTGGCCATGCTTTCCATCTGGCTACCCCTACCCCGATCAACAGCCCTGCACCCCCCACAGAAACTCGCCCAAGCCTCCCCATTTCTCCTTCACCCAAATCCAGATAGCTGATGTTCTGAAAGAGCTGCAAAATCTGGACCCCTACAAATCAGCCGGGCTAGACAATCTGGACCCTCTCTTTCTAAAATAATCTGCCGAAATTGTTGCAACCCTTTTTACTAGTCTGTTCAACCTCTCTTTTGTATCGTCTGAGATCCCCAAAGATTAGAAAGCTGCCGCGGTCATCCCCCTCTTCAAAGGGGGAGATACTCTAGACCCAAACTGCTATAGTCCCTATATCTATCCTACCCTGTGTCATGACGTTGGCCTGGTGGTAGGTTTATGACAGTCAAAAATACCTCTTCCCCCCCCTTTCCTCTCCCTACTCTACTAATTTAGAATGCATAAGATATTGTATTTACGATAGCACAGCTTCGCCCCTTTGTTCCTCAGTCTTCCCGCTCTTTCACTCAAACCCAGCCCTTTTCTTTTGTGTAACAAGCTGTCATATCTGTTCTGCCCGCTAGCGACGTTTTCCTTTATGACGTAATTTGTAATCAAGGTATGATTCATTCCGTGTATATGTAATTCTGTGTGATTTAGTTAGGTATTTAGTAAATAAATAATTAAACCCAATTTTGTATTGCTGATTCAATTTGTTAGCCAGGGTTCGTGAAGATAACCAAGAATTTACAACTTTCAGATGAGACTGAAATAAGGTAACGATTAATATTGACTGCTATTGATGTAAAATATTACTAGGTCTTTAAGAGTTTATTCGGAAGATAACAGCTCTATAAATATTATTTTGTGGTGCCCCTCCTCTCTAGTTAATTACATTTACATGATTAGCTCAATCAGGTAATATTAATTACGGAGAAAGTATTTTATAGAATAGCATGTCATAACACTTAATCCGACATAGCCAAAGACACGACACCTGCCTTTCTAAGGTCTTCGAAAGCCAAGTTATCAAACAGATTACTGACCATTTCGAATCCCACAGTACTTTCTCTGCTATGCAATCTGGTTTCAGAGCTGGTCATGGGTGCACCTTAGCCACGCTCAAGGTCCTAAACGATATCATAACCGCCATCGATAAGAGACATTACTGTGCAGCCGCATTCATCGACCTGGCCAAGGCTTTCGACTCTGTCAATCACCGCATTCTTATCGGCAGCCTCAACAGCCTTGGCTTCTCAAATGATTGCCTCGCCTAGTTCACCAACTACTTCTCTGATAGAGTTCAGTGTGTCAAATCGGAGGGCCTGTTATCCGGACCGCTGGCAGTCTCTATGGGGGTGCCACAGGGTTAAATTCTCGGGCCGACTCTCTTCTCTGTATACATCAATGATGTCGCTCTTGCTGCTGGTGATTCTCTGATCCACCTCTACGCAGACGACACCATTCTGTATACCTCTAGCCCTTCTTTGTACACTGTGTTAACTAACCTCCAGATGAGCTTCAATGCCATACAACTCTCCATCCGTGGCCTCCAACTGCTCTTAAATGCAAGTAAAACTAAATGCATGGTATCCAACCGATCGCTGCCCGCACCTGCCCGCCTGTCCAGCATCACTACTCTGTACGGTTCTGACTTAGAATATGTGGACAACTACAAATACCTAGGTGTCTGGTTAGACTGTAAACTCTCCTTCCAGACTCACATCAAACATCTCCAATCCAAAATTAAATCTAGAATCGGCTTCCTATTTCGCAACAAAGCATCCTTCACTCATGCTGCCAAACATACCCTCGTAAAACTGACCATCCTACCGATCCTCGACTTTGGCGATGTCATTTACAAAATAGCCTCCAACAATCTACTCAACAAATTGGATGCAGTCTATCACAGTACCATCCGTTTTTTCACCAAAGCCCCATACACAACTCACCACTGTGACCTGTACACTCTCGTTGGCTGGCCCTTGCTTAATACTCTTAATACTCTTAACCCACTGGCTCCAGGTCATCTACAAGTCTCTGCTAGGTAAAGGCCCGCCTTATCTCAGCTCACTGGTCACCATAGCAGCACCCACCCGTAGCATGCGCTCCAGCAGGTATGTCTCACTGGTCACCCCCAAAGCCAATTCTTCCTTTCGTCGCCTCTCCTTACAGTTCTCTGCTGCCAAAGGCTGGAACAAACTGCAAAAATCACTGAAGCTGGAGACTCATATCTCCCTCACTAGCTTTAAGCACCAGCTGTCAGAGCAGCTCACAGATCACTGCACCTGTACATAGCCCATCTGTAAATATCCCATCCAACTACCTCATCCCCATAATGTATTTATTTATTTATCTTGCTCCTTTGCACCCCAGTATCTCTACTTGCACATTCATCTTCTGCACATCTACCATTCCAGTGTTTAATTGGTATATTGTATTGTAATTTCTACTGTATTATTTACTGTATGTTTGTTTATTCCATGTGTAACTCTGTGTTGTTGTATGTGTCGAACTGCTTTGCTTTATCTTGGCCAGGTCGCAGTTGTAAATGAGAACTTGTTCTCAACTAGCCTACCTGGTTAAATAAAGGTGAAATAAATAAAAAAATTAAACTTTCCCCAAGGTTTGGAAGGCGGCTCATGTACTCCCCCTTCACAAAGGGGGTGACCCATGGGACCTAAATAACTTTTGCCCTATTTTAAAACATTTTTGTCTGGCTAATATTAGAATCCTTGATTTATTCTCACACACATAACGAAAGGTGTCCCACAGGGGTCGATTCTGGGTCCTGTATTGATTACTGTTTACATTAACAATATTGTCTTGTCTTTAAAAAATTGTAACCTGCACTTGTATGCCGATGATACTGTTGTGTATGCTATTGCCCCACAGTTGGCCAGGCTCTACCTGAACTACAGTCTCCCTTCATTTTTTTACAGAAAAACTTTATTGACCTGAATTTATTTTTGAATGCAGGTAAAACTAAGTATATGTTGTTCTCTAGAGCACATAAAAAGAACTCTGATTTAAGCATATGGTACTTTGGATGGTGTCCATATTGATTGTGTCATTGCTTACAAATATCTGGGCATCTGGAAAGATAAAAAGTTGTCGTTTCAAAAGCACATTGATGAGTTAGTTAAGAAGCTGAGAATAAAAATGTGCTTCTTCTATAGAAATAGTTAATTCCTCTCGCTAAGCAGTATAAAGCAGATTATTCAGTCAATGTTCTTACGGGTCCTAGACTGTAGCGACATAATCTATATGAACGCCGGTGCCACTTCATTAAAGCTGTTAGATGCAGTATATCATAGCGCACTGAGCTTTTATGAGCGACAAGTTTATGTAACAGTATGACTTTAGTACGTCCCCTCGCCCCGACACGGGCGCGAACCAGGGACCCTCTGCACACATCAACAACTGACACCCACGAAGCGTCGTTACCCATCGCTCCACAAAAGCCACGGCCCTTGCAGAGCAAGGGGAAACCCTACATCTAGGTTTCAGAGCAAGTGACGTAACTGATTGAAACGCTACTAGCGCGTACCCGCTAACTAGCTAGCCATTTCATATCCGTTACACTCACCCCCCTTTCAACCTCCTCCTTTTCCGCAGCAACCAGTGATCCGGGTCAACAGCATCAATGTAACAGTATAACATTAAACCGTCCCCTCGCCCCGACGCGGGCACGAACCAGGGACCTTCTGCACACATCAACAACAGTCACCGACGAAGCGTCGTTACCCATCGCTCCACAAAAGCCGCGGCCCTTGACGTGCAAGGGGACACCCTACATCTAGGTTTCAGAGCAAGTGACGTAACTGATTGAAACGCTACTAGCGCGTGCCCGCTAACTAGCTAGCCATTTCACATCCGTTACACTTAGTACTCATCACTGAATTCTATACCAGAGAGTTAGTTGTCCCTCTTTGATGTCACTTGGGTTGATACATGTTTTCATTTATTAAGCTTGTTTACAAAAACTCCCACTGTAACTAACATCATTACTAACCCTTAGGGAGTGAATGTTATTTATAATAAGGGTTACATCGAGAAAATTGGACTTCTGAAATGAAAATGGACGGACCTTCCTTCAACATGGCCAGAAGGTTGTAGATTCGCAGAACACAGTGGACAGAAGTAAACGTGGAAAGATCTCATTTATAGTAAAAGCATTGCGTGAATCTATTATTGTATTTGCCTGTCCAACTTTTGATTGTTGCGTTTCATAAATATTTCATGCAATGTTTTTTAATAGCACACAAATGTAGAAATGACTAGCTAAGAATGAACAGATAGACTAATGTGTTCATCATATCATATTTCAAATCTGTGTGTCTTGCTTGCAATGAAACTGTCCCTGTTTGCAAATAATTAAATCTGAGAAGTCATTAGCATGGTACTGTCACGACTTTCGCCGAAGTTGGTGCTTCTCCTTGTTCGGGCGACGTTCGGCGGTCGACGTCACCGGCTTTCTAGCTGCCACTGATCTACATTTCTTTTTCTATGTTGTTCTGTCTTGATTGTACACACCTGGTTCCCATTACTTTACATTTATTCCCTATTTAACCCTCTGGTTCCCACATGGTTTTGTGCGTGTTTGTTCTTTGTTTAGTGTTCAAAACTTCTGTGAGGTGGTGTGTTTTTCCCTGCGTGGAAATCATTGTTGTTTCTTTTCAAATAAAGTACATATTTTACTCAGTTATGTGTCCTGCGCCTGACTCCATCCTAACCGCTGCACACTGAAACTTGACAGGTACTTACTTTCAAAAGTTATCCCTACCTTTCCACCCCAGACATACAGTGCATTCGGAAAGTGTTCAGACCCCTTTCCTTTTGCCACATTTTTTTTAACGTTACAGCCTTATTCTAAAATTGATTAAATAAAACATTTTCCTCATCAATCTACACACAATACTCCATAATGACAAAGTGAAAACAGGCTTTTAGATTATTTAGCAAATGTATTAAAAATTAAAAACTGATACCTTATTTGTATTCTGACCCTTTGCTGCGAGACTCAATATTGAGCTCAAGTGCATCCTGTTTCTATTGATCATCCTTGAGATGTTTGTACAACTTGTTATGAGTCCATCTGTGGTAATTCAATTGTTTGGAAAGGTACACACCTATCTATATTATGTCTCAGAGGTGACAGTGCATGTCAGAGCAAAAACCACGCCATGAGGTTGAAGGAATTGTCTGTAGAGCTCCGAGACAGGATTGTGTCGAGGCACAGATCTGGGGAACGGTACCAAAATATTTCTGCAGCATTGAAGGTCCCAAACTGAGCAATCGGGGGAGAAGGGCCTTGGTCACGGAGATGACCAAGAACCCGATGGTCACTCTGACAGAGCTCCAGAGTTCCTCCGTGGAGATGGAAGAACCTTCCAGAACGTTCCAGAAGGACAATCATCTCTGCAGCACTCCACCAATCAGATCTTTATGATAGAGTGGCCAGATGGAAGTCACTCCTCAGTAAAAGGCACATGACAGCCCGCTTGGAGTTTGCCAGAAGGTACCTAAGGAACTCTTAGACCATGAGAAACAAGACTCTCTGGTCTGATGAAACCAAGATTGAACTCTTTGGCCTGAATGCCAACCAACACATCTGGAGTAAACCTGGCACCATCCCTACGGTGAAGCATGGTGGTGGCAGCGTCAGGCTGTGGGGATGTTTTTCAGCTGCAGGGACCGGGAGACTAGTCAGGATCGAGGGAAAGATGAACGGAGCAAAGTACAGAGAGATCCTTGATGAAAACCTGCTTCAGAGCGCACAGGACCTCAGACTGGGGTGAAGGTTCACCTTCCAACAGGAAGACAACCCTAAGCACACAGCCAAGACAATGCAGGAGTGGCTTCGGGACAAGTCTCTGAACGTCCTTGAGTGGCCAACCAGAGCCCGGACTTAAACCCGTTCTAACATCTCTGGAGAGACCTGAAAATAGCTGAGTAGCAACGCACCCCATCCAACCTGATAGAGCTTGAGAGGATCTGTAGAGAAGAATGGGAGAAACTCCCCAAATACAGGTGTGCCAAGCTTATAGCATCATACCCAAGAAGACTCAAGGCTTTCATTGCTGCCAAAGGTGCTGTAAGAAAGTACTGAGTAAAGGGTCTGAATACTTTTTTATTTTATACATTTGCGGTTTTTGCTTTGTTATTATGGGGTATTGTGTGAAGATTGATGAGGATCTGTTTTTTAAATCCATTTTAGAATAAGGCTGTAACGTAACAAAATGTGGAAACGTCAAGGGGTCTGAATACTTTCTGAATGCACTGTATTAGGCCAACCGATGCAGCTTTATCTGCTGGCTACTCTTCTTCCATGGCTTAACCCAACAGGGTCACAGGTGTTTCCCTAAAAGCTGTTTGGGTTTAAACATATTCTATTGTACAGAAAGTGAACAGCTTAATCAATTGATCAAGACAGAATTAGATTAAATCCCAGCTCTATTTTTTGTCTCCTCGGCTATAGAAGGTTGTAGCTCAGCCTCTGACTGTCAAAGAAATGAAACAATGATATGCATTGGAGTCAGGTCTTTCCCGGGTATTTTACAGTTTGTTTCTAGCATAAAGTAACGCGGACCAAAGGGCTGTTATATTATTTTATTATCATATTATTTTATTTTATTCAAAATCTTAATGTTTGATGTTTTGGTGCCTCTAGTGTAATTCAGAAAGCTGATTGAGACCTTATTGCTGATGAATGTGTTTGTTTTTTATGACCATGTTTACTTTCTGCTTGCATTTTGCATTTGTATTCTGATATGTGTATTTTTGTAATTTCTGTACTTCAGGGCTCATCTGTAAAAGAGACATTGGTCTCAGTATGAGTCCCTGATAAAAAAAAAGAAGGGTTAATTAAGCAATAAGAGACTAGGGGGTGTGGGCAATATACCACGGCTAAAGGCTGTTCATATGCACAACGCAACACGGAGTGACTGGACACAGCCCTTAGCCGCGGTATATTGGCCATATATTAAGATACTGAGACAACAAGATCAGGAAGAGAACAGCAGTGGCATAAGAGACTGTCCTGATGCAGAGACAACGAGATCAGGAAGGGAACAGCAGTGGCATAAGAGACTGTCCTGATGCAGAGACAACAAGATCAGGAAGAGAACAGAAGTGTCATAAGAGACTGTCCTGATGCAGACACAACAAGATCAGGAAGAGAACAGAAGTGTCATAAGAGACTGTCCTGGTGCAGAGACAACGAGATCAGGAACAGAACAGAAGTGTCATAAGAGACTGTCCTGATGCAGAGACAACGAGATCAGGAAGGGAACAGCAGTGGCATAAGAGACTGTCCTGATGCAGACACAACGAGATCAGGAAGAGAACAGAAGTGTCATAAGAGACTGTCCTGATGCAGAGACAACAAGATCAGGAAGAGAACAGAAGTGTCATAAGAGACTGTCCTGGTGCAGAGACAACAAAATCAGGAAGAGAACAGAAGTGTCATAAGAGACTGTCCTGATGCAGACACAACAAGATCAGGAAGAGAACAGAAGTGTCATAAGAGACTGTCCTGGTGCAGAGACAACAAGATCAGGAAGAGAACAGAAGTGTCATAAGAGACTGTCCTGATGCAGACACAACAAGATCAGGAAGAGAACAGAAGTGTCATAAGAGACTGTCCTGGTGCAGAGACAACGAGATCAGGAAGAGAACAGAAGTGTCATAAGAGACTGTCCTGATGCAGAGACAACGAGATCAGGAAGAGAACAGAAGTGTCATAAGAGACTGTCCTGATGCAGACACAACAAGATCAGGAAGGGAACAGAAGTGTCATAAGAGACTGTCCTGATGCAGACACAACAAGATCAGGAAGAGAACAGAAGTGTCATAAGAGACTGTCCTGATGCAGAGACAACGAGATCAGGAACAGAACAGAAGTGTCATAAGAGACTGTCCTGATGCAGAGACAACAAGATCAGGAAGAGAACAGAAATAAAGTTATGTGTGGAGCCTCCTGAGTGGTGCAGAGGTCTAAGGCCACACACGCTGTGATCTTTTGAGGATGGCCACCTGTTATTGGTGATGATTACAGACAGGAGCTGGTTTTAACAGATGCAAGCACAGCCCCTTTTTCAATCCATCATCAAGCCATCCAATGGAATTAAACGTTGCTGTGCTTACAGAACACATGCAATTAATTACAAAACCAAAAACCGAGAAACCCTTAGAATGTTAAGATGTGAAAGGACGATAACAATTAAATAAACCAACAGAAATCTGGATCAGGATAAAAGCTCTGAAGAGCTAAGAATCTAAAAACCTTAATCTGAACATATTATTCATCCCCCCAAATCAATGCATCCTCTTCTTGATATAATTATAATCCATGTTGGAAATAAATTAAATATGACATAGTTTGCTCAAGTGAGCAGCGGCTTATACGAGTTCACCCCATGCCAAACTCCCACCCGCACACACACGCACACACACACACACGCGCGCGCACGCGCACACGCACACACACACACACACACACACACACACACACACACACACACACACACTTTTGTAGATATTGGATGAGCACTAAACCTTAACACTGTTAAGCACAATTTTTATTATCATACAATCAAAACCGATGTTGACACTTTGTATACCCTTTGTAAATCTGCACAAGCTTAGCAATCATTGTAGATTAATCATTGTTTCATTATGATTTTACAGAAGATTATACTGTACTTGAATGGAAATGAATAAAAAATGGATTAAACAATTCATTTTGCACTCGATTAATGTGCACAGTAAGGGGATGGGGAGTGTGGATGTGTGGATGTGTGTGTGTATGTGTATGTGTGTGTGTGTGTGCGCGCTTGCATGCATGCATGCATGTGTGTGTTATGTGCAACCCAGTGTGCTTTAAGTGAGGTTGGCACAACTATAACATCTGCTTCGCCTTAAGATCCTGCTCTTATCATGTCCAGATTCTAAGTAGCCAAGTTTCCTGGAGATAAAGATTGCTGGAAGTGTAGTCTCGGGGACTACAAGATTGGCACACCTGTATTTGGGGAGTTCTCCCATTCTTCTCCGCAGATCCTCTCAAGCTTTGTCAGGTTGGATGGGGAGTGTTGCAGCACAGCTATTCTCAGGTATCTCCAGAGTTGTTCGATCAAGGATGTTCAGAGACTTGTCCCAAAGCCACTCCTGCATTGTCTTGGCTGTGTGCTTAGGGTCGTTGTCCTATTGGAAGGTGAACCTTCGCCCCCAGTCTGAGGTCCTGAGCACTCTGGAGCAGGTTTTCATCAAGGATCTCTCTGTACTTTGCGCCGTTCATCTTTGCCTCGATCCTGACTAGTCTCCCAGTCCCTGCCGCTGAAAAACATCCCCACGGCATGATGCTGCCACAACCATGCTTCACCGTAGGGATGGTGCCAGGTTTCCTCGAGACGTGACGCTTGGCATTCAGGCCAAAGAGATCAGTCTTGGTTTCATCAGACCAGAGAATTTTGTTTCTCATTGTCTGAGAGTCTTTAGGTGCCTTCTGGCAAACTCCAAGCAGACTGTCATGTGCCTTTCACCGAGGAGTGGCTTCTGTCTGGCCACTCTACCATAAAGGCCTGATTGGTGGAGTGCTGCAGAGATGGCTGTCCTTCTGGAAGGTTCTTCCATCTCCACGGAGGAACTCTGGAGCTCTGTCAGAGTGAACATTGGGATCTTGGTCACCTCCCTGACCAAGGCCCTTCTCCCCCGATTGCTCAGTTTGGCCGGGCGGCCAGCTCTAAGAAGCTGTTGGTGGTTCCAAACTTCTTCCATTTAAGAATGATGGCGGCCATTGTGAGACTGTCCTGATGCAGACACAACAGGATCAGGAAGAGAACAGCAGCGGCATAAGAGACTGTCCTGGTGCAGAGACAACAAGATCAGGAACAGAACAGAAGTGTCATAAGAGACTGTCCTGATGCAGAGACAACAAGATCAGGAAGGGAACAGCAGTGGCATAAGAGACTGTCCTGGTGCAGAGACAACAAGATCAGGAAGAGAACAGAAGTGTCATAAGAGACTGTCCTGATGCAGAGACAACAAGATCAGGAAGGGAATAGCAGGAGGTCCCTCACATTGGCTAATGAGGGAATAAGTAGCTCTCTCCATTGCTATGTTACGACAGTGGTGTCTCATGTTCTTGGTGATTACGAATCCTGAAGAACGTTAATAGAGAGTCTGAAACATCTGGACTCAGTCCAGTCCATCTGTTTGCACAACACATGTTCGTCAAGTATGCACCATGCAGTCACACCCCATCCATCCATGCCCCACCCCAGAGAGGATTTGTCCATCTGCCCAGTATGCCTTGTGTAGAATACCATGTGTCGGTAAGGAAGAAGACTGTTCGTGATCAAGAGTTTAACTCTGAGGAATCTTGGCTCCTATCTGATGACCTCATGTGAGAACATCCGCATACCATTTTCAAACTATGATGCTGACCTGAACCGTATTGTGCTGGCTTGGATATTTTCTTTTTACATTGTCCTTTCCAGCACAGTACGAGCAACTAGTGCTCAAATGTGTAACCAGATTGAATGTGTAACCAGATTGAATGTGTAACCAGATTGAATGTGTCACCAGATTGAATGTGTAACCAGGCCAGCGAAGTAGCCTACGGCTCAGCACGGCTCAGTGTGGTAATAGTTATTCTGAACAATAGTTTGTTTTGGTCCAATCTGGCCTTTTTTGGTGAAATGACATAATTTGTGTTATGGAAGGTGTCTCAGTTTTCAGATTGCATCATTCATTTTAGAGTATTACCTAGAATAGAGAAATTGAAGGATTTCCTTTTAAAATGTACAGCCATCTTTAAACTTCACATAGGCCTCCCAATGAAAAATGGGCCTCATGAACATTATACATTGATCTTACTGCTATATATCACACATAATATGATTTTACATACTATCATATATTATATTAGACGTATGATCTTACGCTGTGGGCAAGCAGTTTGCGGGTTGCCCAACATCATTAAAGTGACAATTTGCAGTTTAAAAAATAACAAAGTGATACTCTGCCACTTTTTTGGTAAAACGCTGAGGGATGGGGCTAGATAAATGTAGCAATTCTCAAATTCATAAACAGAGCTATGGGTGCAATGACTGACCATGCAGGATATAAACATGATAGTTTTGACCATGTTTTGAGGCTATACATAGCTTATATTGCTTACAAACATTGGAGTCAGACAAGCTTATATTTTGGGTTCTGATGAGGTACAACAGCTGAATTAAGAGCATGAGACATCCAGAAGCTATATACTTCAAGAATCAATGGGTATAAATCATTAAGCCACAAATAAAATAAATAACATCAACCATAAAATCAATTGAGATGTAAAGTTTTTATTTTTATTTTCTAGGTTTAGTGAGCATTTGGTTGGGGCATGGATGGGGCATTAAAATGACCCATGTCAATACTTAAGAGTGCTCTCACAGAGTTTCTCAACTAAATGCATACTAAACCATCTTTGGTGCTCGGATTCCCTAGTGGCTGGATCCTATTAAGATGTAGGGCACGTGGCCCATCTATCAGTCAAACAAGCCCCATGTTCCAGGGTTAGCCAGAGAAAATTAGAGCAAAAAGCGATGTGCTCTTTAAGAGATTAATAATCTTGGTGGTGGAGAATCGCCTGGAAATATTATCTGGAAAATAATGAGCAGAGAAACATTTACTATGATTATTATTAATTTGTTTAAATGATTTAACCTTTAGTTTCATCCCAGATAATCCCATTTGATGACACCATGAAACCCAGCCTTGTAATCTGTCCCTTAAAATAATGTTTTTTCCTCCCTCCACTCAATTCACTGCAAGCACTCTTTTAAGAGTAAAAGGGTGTTTTTTTCTGCCTATTTTAAGGGAATTGTTTCCATCAAATTAGAGAGGATGTTGTGTTTATCTATTTTTCCTCAATATACCCACACATTAACCCATTAAATATCCTGCTATATGGGTTTAGAAACGGCTGAAACAAATTGAATACCACGCCTGGTAGCCTACCAATGCTGGCGCTGGTGTATGAGTCTGGGTAAACGGGCCTGTATAGAGTCTTCGTTATTGTCAATGCAGTAAGCCTAATAATTGTTACTGCATGCCCTCTAGTCTAATGCATTGAGTCGTTGAGGAGATTAATGATGGTAATGGTGATGATTTATTACATTTATATTTGATTTTAAGGGATGAGGGATAATTCATGTTACTTACCTCTTATAATTGACATTGAAAACACTTATCTGATGTTAACTGTGGATTATCCTGAATAATCTTTTACTATTTTATATCATTTTAAATTCGGATAGTTCAATGTTAGGATGGTCCACTTATTATGTCCAATAACTGAGCCTATCATGTTAGAGTCCCACGATTTCCCATAAACTATTAGCTATTTACGACCATATCGCTCTAAACCCGTGTGAAAAACACACCACATGCTCTTTGATGGATATGTCCTAAAAGCATATTTCACATGGCTCTGTATTCAAGTGTAGATTAAACTAATTTAATTCATTTGGTTAAGAATATTTCTCTAATATCTTTTTAAATCAGAGACCGACTCCATACCACCTCCTTAAATGAAAAGTCACTGGGCAGACCAGGATGATCTAACTTTATTAAACCAGCGCCATTTGCCAGAGTAACCTGTTCTCGTTATTCCCTTATTATGCACTTTTCTCTCTATGAGTATCCTGACCTTGAATTTAAGCAGGGCCAGTGCCAGCAATGTATGCGTTTGGGGGTGGAGATAAAATAAATGGAGGTGTGTCTACAGATATGGAATATTCTAACCTTGACTTAATTCCCTAATATTTCCACCACCTTTACATAACAGGAAACCATGAATAAGGTCGAGCGACCCGGCCGGTTCCAAGTGGAAAAAGCATCTACTGTATTTTTTCCTGTAGAAATAACAGCATTCTCCATGCAATGTTATTTATAAATTGATAAGAGCTATTGATAAGAGTTAGGTAACTGAGTAATCCGTTTGGATAAGGGGATTGTAAGTATAGGTTATGACAATTGTTTTAGATCTATTTTACCTGGTGATTGCTGGAGATGAATGTGAACGAGTCATATGGCAGGAAAACGACCCTAAGTAATAACCACATATACTTAACTGCCAATTTAGTGTTCGTTCCTTTCCCTACATTCATTTCATTCCATTAAGACTATATAATTGGATTTAGCTAACTTTATTTATTTACTCTGTAAACGCTGTCACATCGATGTGGTTGCTCAAACCGTTACTTTGAATTTGACTAGCACTAGCCATCACACGATCAGTATGGGCAATTAGGGTATATTTTTATTATATCATACTATTATATACAATTCTTCATATTATAATTATATTGTAGTCTACACTACTTCCAACCTTACCATTGATGACCAGAATGTGGCAACTTTCAGAATGAATCAAACCACTTTTTTCAGTGTGAGTAAAGGCTCTATTAGGATTCACGATTATTCCCTAAACATAAATAATGACTAAAATATTTTTTTATTTAACTAGGCAAGTCACTTAAGAACAAATCATTATTTACAATGACGGCCTACCCCGGCCAAACCCTGAATGACTGGGCCAATTGTGCGCCGCCCTACGGGACTCCCAATCACAGCCGGATGTGATGTATTCTGGATTCGAACCAGTGATTACAGTGATACTTCTTGCACTGAGATGCCGTGCCTTAGACTGCTCCGCCACACGTGAGTGTTATTTTTTTAATCTACCCATGGGTTCTGAAACAGACAAATATGAACATGTTTTCATGGCTATATTTATATATTCTGAACGCATTCTCTATAGTATACATTCAAGTATTGTGCCGATCAAATTCAAATGAAAGGTACACCATTTTAAAAGGGTTGCTTGAGAGAAATTAACAGTAAAACGAATTGAACAAAAACTCCCTGATCAAATTGGTAGGCGACCCAGTGGGTGTTTTCTGGGGTTTAATTATGTACTGTATTCAGTATGCAAAGGAACCACACCAAACCTCATTTTGCGCCTCCATAAGGTACATCTGAATACAAACTACTCAGAAGTGTGTAGGAATGGCGTTTGTATGGCGTCAATTTCCTTCGTCAGTATCGCCCCTAGGAGTAGAGCAGCTGCATATGGCGAGAATCCCGCACATGCGCAGAAGCGTCGGGATATTAAGAGGTCATGAATAAAGGTCCATGAAAAGTACAAAGTACCTGCAGGCAGCAACACACCCCCTCCGCTCAATCCCTTGGGATTACCATCATTTGGTTTTAATGTCCAGATTTACTTTTACACAAGGAGCTTCATTTTCTCCCGAGACCTCGTTATTAACTTTATCTAGCCTACAAAATAAAGCTGATTCTGCGTCTACGTCAAATCAATTACGGGTTTATCCTAATATCTGTTTCGACAGGAAATTTGGTGAAGGGTCGGATTACGAACTCTAATTACACCGGGAGATTTTCTCCACGTTAGTTTGCTGTGGTCTAGTGAAAGTGTATTTAGAGGGACACGTGTCATCCACGTCATCATGATGAATATGAAATACTATTAAGATCAGCGCCTCGTTTGCTGGTGGCAATAGGGCAACCACACACATACATTTCTGACAATTTATGGGCGAGGTCAATAAATACCCTGAGAGCAAATTATTTTAGGCTATACTGCAAGGGACAAATACAGTTGCGGACCAATAGACACCCTTGTACTTTTCGTAAATAATTCCCTATTTCTTCTCAAATAAATTGAAATAGAAAAAAACGTTGGTCTACATACCTTGTGTTGGATTTTCAACCCTGTAATTCAAAGGCCAATTACCCTAATGAAAAATATGCTTTGTTAATCCAGATAACATATTGTCAGGGAGATTTTGACCTTTCTTGAATATGAAATTAATGACTTTCCATTTTATTTATCAGAATGGTCTAATAGGCTAGAGTGGAAAGAGACGAAATCAGTTGTAAATATTGAATCAGATGTGGTAAACTGTCGTTTGTAAAAGTCATTTGAATGCAGGATGTGCATGCATATGATGGACTTTCTTTGTTAATATTTTTCAGTTAGCCATAGGCCTAGCCTAAAAAAAACACTTTGTAGTGCAAAGAAAATTAGAAAAATATATTTATATCGTGGGAAACATAAAAAAGAATCGTGATTATGCATTGACAACTGACATCGTCAGGCCACGTTTCCAGGCTATTTAAATGGCTATTTAAATGTTCTTTATTCTGCAGGCTGCATCATTAGTTTGCTATAGCCTATTATATAATATTCTTTGCCAAAATGAATTTAACATGCAATTTATTAAATCCCAGAGCGATTATAATAAACCAATGATTTAAACTTATTTTCAAATGTTAATCTTTTTGCGTTTTAAACCTATTTCCAGTTTGGCTATAGGCTGTCACGCTAAATATGCTAGTCCCAAATCAACAAGCTATACTCTAATTTTCACTACACGGGCAAACAAAGACTTTCGTTGGGATATAATATGTTTGTTCATTTACAAATAATACAACAATGACATTGAAGCATCACTGAGCAATGACCATAGCCCAACAACAGCAGATTGAGATACAAATAATAAACGTTCGATTGCTAAAAAACTCTATTTCAGTTTTGGTTGATAATTGCAAAATGTCACATGGCCTATATTCCTTCAAAATAGTATTTTGAAAGTTGTGAAGCATTCATTATTGTTTGGCCTGCAGACCTGGCTACATAAGTGACATTTGCCATCAGAGAAAAACACTTAGGACCAATTCGGATAGAGGGGACAGAGGAGAAAATCCTTATCGGATTTGATGGGAAATTGGTGGCAATTAATCCTTTGGGATTGAAAAAGGGAAACGCCTCCTTTCGGTTTGACGGGTGCCTTTTGCTCTGATTGGTCACTGGAGGTTATCCCTGGATATGACACAGGGATAAATTGTCCTGCCGTTTGTCATCTCCCGCCTCATAATCCCGAGCTACAGGAGAAAGAGAAAGTAGCGCTTAACAATGACAACCATGACAGGAAGAGATGATGGCTCGGATGAAAAGCCCAAAGTCAAGATGCTGGCTCCATCATTTGGGATCGATAAGTCACGACTTCATGGATCTGGGTTTAGGTCTAAAGGTTTTGCCATCACGGACCTATTGGGTCTTGAAACGGATCTCCAGCCTCGCCCATCCGGACCTCATGGAGTAGGAGGTAACGGGGATATTCAGAGCACTGGGATGGGATTCCCTTTCGCTGGAGGATCCTTGCCGCTTGGTCTAGGGTTTCTGTGCAGTTTGGCGGCTCAGCAACCTGCGGGAGCCTCCTGCTTCCTACCGAGTCACATACCCCACCTTCAGTCCAGGACCGAGAGTCATTTCATGCAGAACTTGGAGCAACAAAGAGACCCCTACTCTGGTACAGCTCACTTCAAATCGTTGACTTTATAAAGTTAGTGCTTTAGGGAAGCGGTCCACTTTGTATTTATTCTCAGGGGGTGCTGAAATAGCCACTTCTTCATGTAGCTCAATTTATTTACAATTTGATTGCGTTCAAGGTTGATTTAGCGCGAGACTAATAGGGAAGCTGTTTTTTTTAATAACATTTCAACATGTAATTTTTGAAACATATAATTATATTCAATTAGTCTTATATAGCATGTATAAACTCTCAATGTATACTTTTTTTTCAGCACAATTTTCATTTAACATTTATTCGTTTGCCTTTGGATAGATTCTTTTGTCTCTAATATATGTTTGCCTTTTTCTTTTCAGATGATGATTGTCTCTCTGGTGATCGAAACGATTCGAAAAACTCAGGGAACTCACAGAAGAGAAAGAAAAGGAGGCACAGGTTGGTACATATGATGACAGTTGTATTGCATTAAGCTAGTACAACGAATGCCTTTGGGAAGCCTGCTTTATCAATGCTTCCAACTTAAAAAAAATATATCTTTTACAGAACCGTGTTCACATCGCATCAACTGGAGGAGCTCGAAAAGGCATTCCATGAAGCACATTACCCAGACGTATATGCCAGGGAAATGTTAGCAATGAAGACAGAATTGCCTGAGGACAGAATACAGGTAGGCCTATATAAACATGCAGGCTACTACAAAGCTAAAACAGACATGTAGGCCTACAATGGCCATATTGATGGTTTAATCCGGAAAGTTTTCCAACGATCTAACATTTTGTGCCTATTTTTTCAGGTATGGTTCCAGAATCGTCGGGCCAAGTGGAGAAAACGTGAGAAGTGCTGGGGACGCAGCAGTGTGATGGCAGAGTATGGGCTCTACGGTGCCATGGTCCGCCACTCCATCCCTCTGCCAGAATCAATCATCAACTCCGCCAAGAGCGGGATGATGGGCTCCTGTGCTCCCTGGCTTCTAGGTGAGCCAGCAGGTTGTTTGCTTTATTAATAATATAAGACTCAAATATGTATTTAATCCATTGAATACATAGCTGAGATGTGTTTTGTATCTGTACAATGTTTGATATAGGCCTAGACGTAGCCTTACATATTTCATGAGGTAAACATAAACATAACATAGACTTAATAACGAGGAAGTAGGCCTAAATGTTACATTTTTGTTTACCAATAGGGCTAACCTCTACTTATTTGGATGTATTTTGCTATAGGCTACGTGTACGCTGAGACTAATTGTTTTTAATTTGTATCACTTTACGCAGGAATGCACAAGAAGTCCATGGAGATAGTAAAGAAATCCCCGGGTACGCCAGAGTCTACCCACTCGGATACATACTCGGAGGAAACTAAAGGGAAAGACAGCGACATGTCCTGGCCCAACCGCGCTAGTGCTGTAGACGACAGTGAGGACATGGCAATAGACCTATCCAGCACCTCCAAGCAGGACAGCAACAAGAGCACTTTGAAATCATTGTCGCCGCAGAGGGATCTCATTCCCAACAGTGATTCAGACAATGAGAGCTAAATAGACGTCAATCCCCGTTGCAGACAGTGAGCTCGGACATTTGCGTGGAAATGATGCTCACATCGAAGACAATTCCCACTGGGCACAGACGTCAAGGCAACGTCTATTCCACCTTGGTTCAACGTAATTTCACTGAATGACGTGGAAGCAACGTTGATTCAACCAGTATGTGCCTAGTGGGTTATTTTCCAAAGATGTGCAACGGTCCCATCAATTTAGGAGTGTACAGTGTACTTGTCTTATTTCTTAATACTTGTATTTGAACATATGTTTTATAACCTTGTCTGGTTTTAAATAAGATACTATTTAATGTTTTATTCCTTTCTATACTTTTGTTAACATTTTTGTGGTGTTGAAATAATATTTCAAGAAAGAAGAGAGAGGACCACCAGAAATAGACATACACATACACATTTTTCTGAAAAGAATTACTGAAAATTACAAACCTTACATCTTATTTCATATTTTTGAATGTTGTTGGTTAGGGTGTAAGCCCCACCGCCTGCATTTTGTATAAAACATCAACTAAAATACACAGATCATCGTTATCAATGGGCGAAATTAAGCACTTTATTTGTGTTGATACTGAATGTCATTCAGAGGTCAGTTTCACTGTAATGACAGCGATAATAAGAACAGCAATATCATGAAAACAGTCAAATAAATCTAATATTTTTTTTGAAATTCTGTCTTTCTTTAATTTGTTCGTATACCTTCATTCACGTGATGTACCATTTAAATGTGTTAAAAAAAGACAGACGCCCTATGCAATAAGGTACTAACTATAGCGTACACTGATATAACCAACTTCTATTAAATAAATGACATTCCAAAAGGTAGACTTTGCGTATGCACTTAAAATGTTTTCTAGCACACACCTTTGATACCTGCTACTGTTGCTATGTTGGTACACTTACCACTAACACACAGTTCCACATTGTTGCTTTTTACCCGTGTATTACTTATAGTCAAAATTAAATATTGAATGTTGGGTAATTCTGACAGAAGAGGACAACCAACAGAATCAGTGTATCGATGACGATGAGGCTGTATAGTGGAGCGACTCGATCGCTTCAAGTTCCTCGGTGTCCACATCACTAAGGAATTAACATGGTACACACACACACACACACACACACACACACACACACACACACACACACACACACACACACACACACACACACACACACACACACACACACACACACACACACACCCGTTTCCTGTTGCCCTAAAAACATGTTTTTAGAAGAACACATAGAGATGGAGATAGGTCTACACAGTTGGTTCTCTCACCGCCTTATTCGCCCCAAAAATGTTAGGCTACATTAAATATTTTACATAAATCGAAATTACTCTAAAAAAAAACAACTAATTAGTTCACGACATGGGTATCAAAATACGATATTTTGCCAATGTTGAAAATGTAGGCTATTTATGTTTTTTTGGAAAACAATAAAAGTATTAAAAAGATTCCAAAAACAAAATAGCACCCTGACCAATTTTGAAGATTGAAAGGCACATGAGATTTCCTTTACATTAAACATGTAACCTTTTAACAAGCAAACAAGACGGCGGTTGTTCAGTTGAAGCGCCGTAACAGCCCTGGATGCCTCACTGTATCTGTATGCGCATAAGAGGAGCAGAAGACGATGATGGTTGAAAGAGTTATGATGGTAATGGGAGCATCCTTGCAGTGGCTCTATTTAACGCACCCTGTCCCAGGTTGAGCAGGACACGGTCATTCCCACTAAACACGGACCGACGCCCGGTCCTGTCCAGACATCTTTTTTTTGGTAGGGTCCGGGCGTTGAAATCTGAATCATAGGCGTTTATGTTTGGTTCAGATTGGGTCAGGTCTGGATGGGCCATGATTTCAACATCCACAGCAACACAACCTCACATTCAATTCGTGCAAATATGTACAAAAAGTATTTCAGCAGATTTGGTCAGTTTTGTGTTTTTTTTGTGTGGCTAATTCATGTGAAAATATATATTTTTTTATAGTACAGTATAATGTACTGTACTATACCCTCATTTACTCTCATGCACTCTACTCTACTGAACAAAACTGTACTGTACTATACTGTACTGAATTAAATTATACTGTATTGTACTCTAATCAAATCGAAATCAGATCAAAGTTTATCTGTCGTGTATTCAGTTTAGCAGATGTTATGGCGGGTGCAGAGAAATGCTTATGTTACTAGCTCCTAACAATGCAGGAAAATGTTCAGCAAGTACACAAATAATACATATATTTTTCTTAGTAATTATCTTTGTAACAACAAATCTTGGAATGTCGGAACAAATCCAATGAACTGTAACAGTAATACAAATGCAATCTATACGTATACATATATACACCGGAATTTACACAAGATATACTAAGTATGATATGTACAGCAGTAAATATATTAGACTGAGCTATGTCAAAAATCTAGTATATAAATACTGTATACAGTCAGGTCCATAAGTTTTTGAACAGTGACAAAACTTGCATCATTTTGGATCTGTACGCCACCACAATGGATTGGAAAGGAAACAATCAAGATGCTCTTTAAGTGTAGACTTGCATCTTTAATTTAAGGGTTTTGTCAGCCCCCCCCCCCCCCCCCCCCCAGTAATTTGACAAACTAACATAATCATCAATTAAATTGCTAGTTTTAATAATTGGTTGCAAATTCTTTGCTGTTCAGATGCTGGGTTTCTTCCCTGGTGATGCTCTGCCAGGCCTTTACTGCAGCTGTCTTCAGTTCCTGCTTGTTCTTGGGCAGTTTTGCTTTCAGTTTTGCCTTCCGCAAGTAAAATCCATGCTTAATTGGATTCAGGTCAGGTGATTGACTTGGCCATTGCAGAACATTTCACTTCTTTGCCTAAAAAAAGTATTGGGTTGCTTTCGCAGTATGCTTCGGGTCATTGTCCATCTGCACTGCGAAGAGCCTTCCAATGAGTTTTGAAGCATTTGGCTGAATCTGAGCAGATAAAAGTATTAAACACTTTTTTTGACAAAATCTGGTCTTCCTGCTTTTGAGGCTTAGCAATGTTTTTTTATTCTTTATTTGCTCTGGTAAAGTCTTCTCTCGATAGTTGACTTTGACACAGATACGCCTACCTCCTGGAGGGTGTTCTTGATCTGGCCAATGTGCAATTGCAAACCATAGTCTGGCTTTTTATGGCGGTTTGCAGTAGTGGCTTCTTCCTTGCTGAGCGGCCTTTGAGGTTATGTCGATATAGGACTCGTTTTACTGTGGATATAGATACTTTTGTACCTGTTTCCTCCAGCATCTTCACAAGGTCCTTTGTTGTTGTTCTGGGATTGATTTGCACTTTTCGCACCAAAGTACGTTCCTCTCTAGGAGACAGAATGCATCTCCTTCCTGAGCGGTATGACGGCTGCGTGGTCCCATGGTGTTTAAACTTGCGTACTATTGTTTGTACAGATGAACGTGGTATCTTCAGGCATTTGGAAATTGCTCCCAAGGATGAACCAGACTTGTGGAGGTCTACAATTTTATTTCTGAGGTCTTGGCTGATTTCTTTTGATTTTCCCATGATGTCAAGCAAAGAGGCACTGAGTTTGAAGGTAGGCCTTGAAATACATCCACAGGTACACCACCAATTGACTCAAATGATGTCAATTAGCCTATCATACAGTGAATTGTAAATGAAATAATCTGTCTGTAAACAATTGTTGGAAAAATTACTTGTGTCATGCACAAAGTAGATGTCCTAACCGAATTGCCAAAACTATAGTTTGTTAACAAGAATTGTTTTGGAGTGGTTGAAAAACGGGTTTTAATGACTCCAACCTAAGTGTATGTAAACTTCCGACTTCAACTGCATATTCTCCACACTATGAGGTTGGAATAATTCTGTGAAATTGTGAAAATTATGGTAATGCCCTTTTAGTTGAAGAGCTATTTGAAAAGACCGCCTGAAATGTCAGCCTGTTTTGGTGGGATGGAGTTTTGACATCACCAGGTGGTATGTTAGTTAAAAGACCAATAAGAAAGAGAGTTTCAAACCTCTCTGCCAATAAAAGCTAGTTTTTGGTTTCCCCCTCCCCACTCAGACCACTCCCAGACAGTCCTAGCAAAATTCTTGCTTGAGAAATTGCTCTTTGCTAAAAAGCTACTTCCTTTTTGATCATTTTAATTGAAAACAATCACAGTAAGGTGCTTAATTCTTTGCCAGAAATGATTTGATATTGAGATAAAATGTATGCATTGGACCTTTAAAGTGACCAGTGATCAGTGACTCTATGTACATAGGGCAGCAGTCTCTAAGGTGCATGGTAAAGTATCGGATTGTAGCCGGCTAGTGACAGTGCCTAAGTTTCAGGGCAAGGTACTGGGCGGAGGCCAGCTAGTGAATTAAACTCTGCTGTACTGTACTCTACTGAATGACACTCTATGAGATTGTGTTTGAAATTAACAATGATTTCATACCTTGATTACACTGAGCTGCAAATCACATATGTCTCTTTGTTTGATTTGTGGGAATACTTGGAAACAGGCTTCCTAAATTAAATTGACTGGTGATTTTACAGTCTTGTTTGACCAAAAACTAAAATGCCCCAAAAATCCATTCTTATAATGTTTTTAATTACTCGACGACCACCGTGGACCCCCTGTTGCTGACCCCAGTTCTATAGGTTGGACTACTTTGAACATAATCTCTGCCAGTTTTAAAGCTTTTGACGAGCTAACATAAGTGCATGTGACAGATGGGAGCTATAATAATTATTCTATTTTGGAATCTTCAGGTGGCTCCTCTTTCCCATATTAAATTGATTTAATAATTATTATTGTGATATAATGCTTAGTTAGAATCAATGAATCAAAAATAGGTATTTTCAACGTCTGTAAATTATGTCTTTTCAACTTTCATTCAGAACCAAAAATGTACCTGATGTGCATTGCACCATCCCCTGAAAATCCCAGTACATCTGGGCAGAAATTAATAGGACTACAGCTGATCACATGGTGTAGTCCTTGACCGGGGGTCCGAGGTGTCCTAGGCGAGAGCTCAGGTGCCCCCCCCCCCCCCCCCCACACACAGAGCTCTCGCCTGTAGACACTAAATAAAGCTGAGGGATGGGGCAACAGGAATATAACAACTTTTGAGTACATGTAGCCAAGGATGCAATTAATGATAGTCCATTAGATCAACATCAACATTTTGGGTGATGGGGCAAGACTGTCCAGAAATATCTCTGCAGATTGCACCATTTTAAGCCTATGTGAGTTGCAGGGGAGGCTCGTGGGAGGAGCTCATTGTAATGGCTGGAATGGAATTAATGGAACGGAGTCAATGTTTGATGCTTCCATATGTTTGATGTGTTTGATACCATTCCATTTATTCCGTTCCCGCCATTACAATGTGCCCTTCCTCCTATAGCTCCACCCACCAGCCGCCACTAGTGTGTTGGGTAGTTTAACATCGTTTCATTTACATGTGCAACAGTTTACTCCCGTGACATGACCACCTTAAATGACCCGTGAAAAGCAATTGAACCCTGAATAAGAACACTGGCTAGAGTTATCAATAATGATGAGCTGACAACTGGCAAACTAGCTAACTAACTAATAATTTTCACCATTTGGATGGTAACTGGCAGGAAATCTGTTTATCTGCTTACACATGGTATTGGGTGTGTTTATTTATTTTAGAAGCTAGCTAGAAATTGATTGACAACTAGTTCGCTAATAGTGAGCTAGTTGCATGGACTGAGAAGGTTGGATCACCTTAAATGGGGAGGATGGGCTCGTCGTAATGACTGGAGTGGAGTCAGTGGAATGGTATCAAATATAGCCTCGCTACTGTATATAGCCTCGCTACTGTTATTTTTCACTGTCTTTTTACTGTTTTTATTTTTTAACTTATCTATTGTTCATCTAATACTTTTTTTTAAACGTAGAAATTGCACTGTTGGTTAGAGCCTGTAAGTAAGCATTTCACTGTGAGGTCTACCTGTTGTATTCGGCGCAAGTGACAAATAAACGTGAATTTGATTTGAAATACATCAAACACATGGTCCTTGGATCTTGGAGGGAATGCTCAGTGCATCTGCTCTATCTATTCTAGACCACAGACTCATCAGATGTTGGCCTATCTTTCTGATGTGCCTTAAACTCAAAACGTAAGTGGTTGTTTTGATGTAAGGATACCACATTGTGGAGATATCTAACAAACACAACTGGCCTAATGGATCTCAAGTAATCCTCTCAATTTTCAAGCCCCTATAAGTACATGAACCCCTCCATATTTTCCACATTTGTTGTGTTATGGTCTGAAAAGTGACCACATTTCATTTGTATATTTTTTAAAAACCTATTTACACAACTTACTCCACAGTTATAAAGTGAAGAAAAAAAACACGAGTGTTGTGTGAATAAGTAGGCCTATGTAAACCCCTGAGTGAGTACTTGATGAAAGCACCATTAGCAGCAATTACGTATTTTCAATCAAATCTCTACCACCTTTGCCCACGAGATTCGGGAAATATTCACCCATTAGTCTTGATAAATGACTCAAGTTTTGTGAAATTGATGGACAATGATCTTCAAGTCTTGCCTCAGTTTTAAGTCAGAACTGAGACCCCTCAGGGACATTCAACAACTTAATTTTAACCCTCCAGTGTAGCCTAGCCTTCTATTTTGGGTTATTGTCCTGCTAAAAGGTGATAATTCTATCCCAGCATTAGGCTGAGGCAAAATGATTGGGCGATGCGTTGTGGAAGGTCGGCCCCGGATTAAACGCTTTATATTGAGAGCAAAGAAATATTTCAGTATTACTAAAATGTTGAATTGTAACAAAAAATGTTAGCTACTCAGTGGTAGTAGGCAGTGGTCAACCATGGTTATTGGACCTAGGTCTTCAGTGGGAGAAAAATAACGCTGTACCAAACTCAAAAATCAAGAAAAAGAACATAAACATACTGTAGCTAATGTGCCCAACTGAATCAAATGGGCCTGAGGCATGCTTCAGGGTGCCACTCACACAGAGATAGCAGCAGCACGGATAATGCTACCAGCAACAACAAACACACTGCTTACACAACCTATGGTAGCCTAACACCATCACCATCACACCATCACCAAAACCCAAAGAAGAAATGGATGCTGAGGTGTTCATTTCACAACCTGATCATATTCAAGGTCAAGAGCAGAACTTTCAAGGTCAACGGCAAAAAGTTGCTCATGGAGATATGCCAGAAGCAAGAGCACAAAAAGAACATCAAGCAGAGCCGTGACCAGCTCGTGAAAGAAGACTACCTGCTAGACTCCATGACTTTATCTTGACTTAGGGTCTTAGTTAAAGAAGGGGGAAATGTAGGACTGATAAGATAATTATGTTCTCATGTTCTTTAACCAATTAAATTAAATTACTCAGTCTGCTATATCAGGATTTGTTGGATACTGATAGAAATAAAAACAGACAGAGGCCCAGTCTACAATAGTTAAATGTTTATTTACGGGAACGTTCTGCTTATCATTTCTGGTACATTGGTCTATATACCTCACATTTCATCATAAACCTTCCTCCTCCTCTCAGATACAATGGCAACATAGTTCACAAGTCTTCTTCTCATACATTGTCCTGCACCTGCTGTACAATCTACTACAAGCCCAAGGTCTCTCCCCTCCCTGGGTGGGGAGACTTCCATCCCTGTTATCAGTTTCACAGTGGTCACAAGTTGTCTGCCACAGTTCCTTGCCTACCAACAGTCCCTCTTTCTTATGGACAAACATTCTTCATCAGACAGGATATAATTCTGTTAGTTATAATTCTACGTTAAATGTATACATCATTTAGTCATTATTCATAAAATTCCCATAACAAGGACCTGACTGAATACATAGTTCATAGTTTAGTTATAGGACCACAATTACCAATGTTCATATTAACAGAAGTAACTGTTAACATCCGAACTGAGATGGATAGGCTAGCTAAGGGATAGCTTAGCTGACAGGTATGAGCACTAACCATGTAACTTTCTAATACTTATCAAACCTTGTTGAATGATACTACAAGTTGTAATCATTAGCCTGAGAAATACTCCTAAATCTACACTACTTTTTGCCAGTAGTGTATATTCGACTGGCACAAAATGAATGCCGGGGGATGGCTTAACGCTAACACATTTTTTTTGTTATGCCTTTCCCTAATCATAACCTTAATCACTGAAACTATACCTAACAACTTTAACCTAACCCTCATTCTTAAACCTAACCTTAAACCTAACCTTGATAAATGATTACCCCTATGCCGAAATGTAATTTTCCTGCTGCCGGTTGAATATACACTTCCATACTATTTACAATAAGAGATTTTTCTACTGGTGAAGCCTAGCATTTACTGGTTTTCATTCATTCCATCTCTCCCTCTGTTTCAGAAAAGGAACAAAATATTTGGAGCCGTGGAGAGGACCTCCAGACTTTCATTCTGATTAGTGGGGTCAGTTCATGCACTAGCTACTCATTAGAACATGTTATTTGCAAGACCGAAAGTGTTGAAGTGAAGTGATTCTGTATGACTGAAATTATCATAACATGTTTTTTCAGAGTGCAGTCGTAAATGCGGACTGGTGTGGATCTCTGGTCAATGTGGAGAATCCTGATGATGGAGAAGGTGTAACGATCGTCTGTTGAAGAAGGAGTGGACCAAAGCGCAGCGTGGTAAGTGTTCATGATTTATTAATAAAACTGAACACTAAATAACAAAACAACAAAGAAAACGAATGAAACCGAAACAGTTCTGTCAGGTGCAGAAACACAAAACAGAAAACAACTACCCAGAAAGCATCGATGGGGAAAAGCTACCTAAGTATGGTTCTCAATCAAAGACAAAGATAGACAGCTGCCTCTGATTGAGAACCACACCCGGCCAAACACAAAGAAATGCAAAACATAGAAAATGAAAATAGAATGCCCACCCAAATCACACCCTGACCAAACCAAAATAGAGACATAACAAGCTCTCTACGGTCAGGGCGTGACAGAAGGACTTATGAATACAGATTAATTAGAAATATTGTCTTTCATACCAAAGAAAAGTCTAACATTTTGAAAAGTTAAACGCTATTACGTTATGATTGCTCATGTTTTTGCTCCTCTAACCTCACAGGGGGGACTGCGTCCAGTTCGTATGGAGGAGAGAATGTCAATGAGCCTCAGAACAATGAAAAGGGATCAACATCTCAGCTCACCCCGACAGAGAGCCTGGAAAAACCAGACACACTGCTGCCCTCCCCAGGCCCAACCTCAGACACCAAAGACAAGGATAGTGATACCGTAGAGCAGAGCAAAAAGTGCAGAAGCAAGACGACAGTCAGCACAAAAAGAAAGGCATTCATGCTAACTTTGTGGAATGCATTTTTAAGGCCCAGGATGATCTCGGGAATCATCAGTGAATAGTACACCTATTTAAGGCCAAATCATTCATCTGTGGTTACTGTGGTACAGGTTTTGTCTAAAGCGCAACCGCGCCAGACACGATATCAATCACACAAGAGAGACTGTGTGCCAATGTAATATACAGTTGAAGTCGGAAGTTTACATACACCTTAGTCAAATACATTTAAACTCAGTTTTCCACAATTCCTGACACTTAATCCTAGTAAACATTCCCTGCCTTAGGTCAGTTAGGATCACCACTTTATTTAAAAAATGTGAAATGTCAGAATAATAGCAGAGAGAATGATTTATTTCAGCTTTTATTTCTTTCATCACATTCCCAGAGGTTCAGAAGTTTACATACACTCAATTAGTATTTGGTAGCATTGCCTTTAAATTGTTTAACTTGGGTCAAACATTTCGGGTAGCCTTCCACAAGCTTCCCATAATAAGTTGGGTGAATTATGGCCCATTTCTCCTGACAGAGCAGGTGTAACTGAGTCAGGTTTGTAGGCTTCCTTGCTCGCACACACTTTTTCAGTTCTGCCCACACATTTTCTATAGGATCGAGGTCAGGGCTTTGTGATGGCCACTCCAATACCTTGACTTTGTTGTCCTTAAGACATTTTGCCACAACTTTGGAAGTATGCTGTCCATTTGGAAGACACATTTGCGACCAAGTTTTAACTTCCTGACTGATGTCTTGAGATGTTGCTTCAATATATCCACATAATTTTCCTGCCTCATGATGCCATCTATTTTGTGAAGTGCACCAGGCCCTCCTGCAGCAAGGCACCCCCACAACATGATGTTGCCAACCCCGTGCTTCACGGTCGCGATGGTGTTCTTCGGCTTGCAAGCATCCCCCTCTCCAAACATAATGATGGTCATTATGGCCAAACAGCTCTATTTTTGTTTCATCAGACCAGAGGAATTTCTCCAAAAAGTACAATCTTTGTCCACATGTGCAGTTGCAAACCGTAGTCTGGATTTTTTATGGCGGTTTAGGAGTGGTGGCTTCTTCCTTGCTGAGCAGCCTTTCAGGTTACGTCGATATGGGACTCGTTTTTACTGTGGATATATATACTTTTGTACCTGTTTCCTCCAGCATCTTCACAAGGTCCTTTGCTGTTGTTCTGGGGTTGATTTGCACTTTTCGCACCGAAGTACGTTCATCTCTAGCAGACAGAACACATCTCCTTCCTGAGCGGTATAACGGCTGTGTGGTCCCATGGTGTTTGCGTACTATTGTTTGTACAGATGAACGTGGTAGCTTCAGGCGTTTGGAAATTTTTTCGGAGGTCTTGGCTGATTTCTTTAGATTTCCCCTGAACATCAAGCAAAGACAAACTGCGTTTGAAGGTAGGCCTTGAAATACATCCACAGGTACACCTCCAATTGACTTAAATGACGTCAATTAGCCTATCAGAAGCTTCTAATGCCATGACATAATTTTCTGGAATTTTCGAAGCTGTTTAAAGGCACAGTCAACTTAGTGTATGTAAATGTCTGACCCACTGGAATTGTAATACAGTGAATTATAAGTGAAATAATCTCTCTGTAAACAATTGTTGGAAAAATGACTTGTGTCATGCACAAAGTAGATGTCCTAACCGACTTGCCAAAACTATGTTAGCAAGATATTTGTGGAGTGGTTGAAAAACGAGTTTTAATGACTCCAACCTAAGTTTATGTAAACTTCCGACTTCAACTGTATGTGTAAAAGGTTTTGCCAAAGTCCATTCCCTCAAATTACACCAGCTGTCACGTTCCTGACCGGTTTTCTGTTGTTTTGTGTGTGTGTGATGGTCAGGGCGCCAGTTTTGGGTGGGCAGTCTATGTTTTCTGTTTCTATGTTGGTTTTGGGTTGCCTGGTATGGCTCTTAATTAGAGGCAGGTGTTTTGCGTTTTCCTCTAATTGAGAGTCATATTAAGGTAGGGTGTTCTCACTGTTTGTTTGTGGGTGATTGTCTTCCGTGTCAGTGTATGTGCGCACCATACGGGACTGTTTCATTGTCGTTAGGTATTTGTAGTCTGTTCCTGTTCGTGCGTTCTTCACGTTGTATGTAAGTTCGTGTCCAGGTCTGTTTACTTCGTTTTGTTGTTTTGTAAAGTATCAAGTGTTCTTCGTGTGTTTAGTTTCGTCTTGTTTATTAAAATTCATTATGTATTCACAACCCGCTGCATTTTGGTCTTTCGATCCTTCTCTCCTCTCCTCGTTTGAGGAGGAGGATTACGACACCCGTTACAGAATCACCCACCAAACCCAGATCAAGCAGCGGGTTAACGGACAGCAACGACAGCAGCAGTGGGAAAAGGAGGATTGGACATGGGAAGAGATCCTGGACGGTAAAGGACCCTGGGCAGAGCCAGTGGAGTGTCGCCGCCCCAAAGCGGAGCTGGAGGCAGCGAAAGCGGAGAGGCGACGTTATGAGGAGGCAGCACGGAAGCAAGGCTGGAAGCCCGCAAGTACTACCCAAAAATTTCTTGGGGGGGGGCTAAGAGGTAGTGGGCCGAGGGCAGGTAGGAGACCTGCGCCCACTTCCCAGGCTAACCGTGGAGAGCGGGAGTACGGGCAGACACCATGTTACGCAGTAGAGCGCACGGTGTCTCCTGTACGGGTGCATAGCCCAGTGCGGGTTATTCCACCTCCCCGCACTGGTAGGGCTAGATTGGGCATTGAGCCAAATGTCATGAGGCCGGCCCTACATATCTGGCCACCAGTACGTCTCCTTGGGCCGGCTTACATGGCACCAGCCTTACGCATGGTGTCCCCGGTTCGCCAACACAGCCCAGTGCGGGTTATTCCACCTCCCCGCACTGGACGGGCTACGGGGAGCATGCAACCAGGTAAGGTTGGGCAGGCTCAGTGCTCAAGGGAGCCAGTACGCCTACACGGTCCGGTATTTCCGGCGCTACCTCCTCGCCCCAGCCCAGTACCACCAGTGCCTACACCACGCACCAGGCTTCCAGTGCATTTTAAGAGCCCTGTTCCTCCTCCACGCACTCTCCCTATGGTGCGTGTCTCCAGCCCAGTGCCTCCAGTTCCGGCACCACGCACAAAGCCATCTGTGCGTCTCCAGAGCCCTGTACGCACTGTTCCTTCTCCCCGCACTAGCCTTGAAGTGCGTGCCGTCATCCCGGTACCTCCAGTTCCGGCACCACGCACCAGGCCTACTGTGCGCCTCAGCAGGGCAGAGTCGGCCGTCTGCCCAACGCCTTCTGCACTGCCTGTCTGCCCAGCTCCGTCTGAGCCATCTGTCTGCCCAGCGCCGTCTGAGCCATCTGTCTGCCCAGCGCCGTCTGAGCCATCTGTCTGCCCAGCGCCGTCTGAGCCATCTGTCTGCCCAGCGCCGTCTGAGCCATCTGTCTGCCCAGCGCCGTCTGAGCCATCTGTCTGCCCAGCGCCGTCTGAGCCATCTGTCTGCCCAGCGCCGTCTGAGCCATCCGTCTGCACAGCGCCTTCTGAGCCGTCCGTCTGCCAGGAGCTGCCAGAGCCGCCAGCCAGTCAGGAGCTGCCAGAGCCGCCAGCCAGTCAGGAGCTGCCAGAGCCGCCAGCCAGTCAGGAGCTGCCAGAGCCGCCAGCCAATCAGGAGCTGCCAGAGCCGGCAGCCAGTCAGGAGCTGCCAGAGCCGCCAGCCAGTCAGGAGCTGCCAGAGACGCCAGCCAGTCAGGAGCTGTCAGAGCTGCCCTTCAGTCATGAGCTGCCCTTCAGTCATGAGCTGCCCTCCAGTCATGAGCTGCCCTCCAGTCATGAGCTGCCCTTCAGTCATGAGCTGCCCTACAGTCATGAGCTGCCTTACAGTCATGAGCTGCCTTACAGTCATGAGCTGCCCTACAGTCATGAGCTGCCCTACAGTCATGAGCTGCCCTACAGTCATGAGCTGCCCTACAGTCATGAGCTGCCACTCAGTCCGGAGCTGCCACCCAGTCCGGACCTGCCAGAGTCCTTCAGCCCGGACCTGCCAGAGTCCCTCAGCCCGGACCTGCCAGAGTCCCTCAGCCCGGACCTGCCAGAGTCCCTCAGCCCGGACCTGCCAGAGTCCCTCAGCCCGGACCTGCCAGAGTCCCTCAGCCCGGTGCTGCCCCTTATCCCGGTGCTGCCCCTTATCCTGGTGCTGCCCCTTATCCCGGTGCTGCCCCTTATCCCGGTGCTGCCCCTTATCCCGGTGCTGCCCCTTCATTTAGGTGGTTTTAGTTGGAGGGAGGTCATTGGGAGGGGGATACAGAAGCGGGGAGTGACTATGGTGGTGTGGGGACAGCGTCCGGAGCCTGAGCCACCACCGTGGTCAGATGCCCACCCAGACCCTCCCCTGGACTTTGTGCTGGTGCGCCCGGCGTTCGCACCTTGAGGGGGGGGGGGTTCTGTCACGTTCCTGACCTGTTTTCTGTTGTTTTGTGTGTGTGTGATGGTCAGGGCGTCAGTTTTGGGTAGGCAGTCTATGTTTTCTGTTTCTATGTTGGTTTTGGGTTGCCTGGTATGGCTCTTAATTAGAGGCAGGTGTTTTGCGTTTTCCTCTAATTGAGAGTCATATTAAGGTAGGGTGTTCTCACTGTTTGTTTGTGGGTGATTGTCTTCCGTGTCAGTGTATGTGCGCACCATACGGGACTGTTTCATTGTCGTTAGGTATTTGTAGTCTGTTCCTGTTCGTGCGTTCTTCACGTTGTATGTAAGTTCGTGTCCAGGTCTGTTTACTTCGTTTTGTTGTTTTGTAAAGTATCAAGTGTTCTTCGTGTGTTTAGTTTCGTCTTGTTTATTAAAATTCATTATGTATTCACAACCCGCTGCATTTTGGTCTTTCGATCCTTCTCTCCTCTCCTCGTTTGAAGAGGAGGATTACGACACCCGTTACACCAGCACACTTACCACAGCGAAAAACCTTTGGTTTTGGTTATGCTGCCCATCTGAACCGACATCTAGATGCACACAAGGAGGAGAACGCATTCGGCTATGAGACTTGTGGGAAGAGATTCTGTCTGTGGAAAGAATTTACACCAACCCTCCGAACTCAAGTCACACATGATTGTAAAACACGCAGAGGGTCCCAGAAAGACACTGACCTGCGCAGCCTGTGGAAAGATATTCTATCATGCCTTCAACCTCAAGCAACACATGTTTACTCACAGAGGGGAAAAGCCACACCCTTGGGATGTTTGCGGAGAGCAATTCAGTCTCTGTTGGAATCTCAAGGAGCACCATAATGTCCATCCAGCTGAGAACCAATACAAATGTTGGAATCTGTGGGAAGGATTTTGGTTCACGGATGTCTCTCTCCAGGCATAGCAGTATTCACACAGGTGAAATGCCCTTGTGGAAAGAGATTCCGTCTCTGCCAGTTATGAAGGCTCATCATGAGACACACAAAACAGAAGATGAGGACTGCTCACACTGATGAAGAAGCTTGAAGAAAACCCACAGGCAGGTCCACAGTTTGAGTAGAATTGTTTTAGCTTTTCAGGTGAAGATATGTACAGTAGGCCTACTATGGGTACTGAATATGAATACTGATATGTATGATACAGAGTGCTACATTAGTCAATTCTTTACATTACCAAAAGTAGAATAAAGTTAATTGTTTATTAAATTCAACCTATGTATATTTACTTGGGCCTAAGTGCATCTCAATAAACATTTTAATGAATTATTATTACACATACTTAAATACAGTTGATGTATTTTCAAACAGTCTTTTTGTTTCAATATCCTACTTTTAGATACCTGTTGGACTAATTGTATTGCTGTTTTCTCACAGAATAAAGGTATCTTGTTGACATTGCTTTTGCTTAGCCTATATGCCTCATCATGATGGCTTGAGTGGGTATTGGAAATGCAAAACACCATCACAGTTGCCCTATTTGGTTAATGGTTCTTAAGATTCACATTAATATCTAGTTGTGTATTTCATGTCTAGTTTAAGCCTTAAAACCCTGCGTAATCACATATAATTCCCACTTAATGGTTCACAAACCATATAATTGCTCTACTGCCTTATCCTTATTTTTCCACATTATAGTCTAATGGCCCATTGCCTTTAATCTGATATTGTTTTGAGATTACAATGTTTTTGAATAGCAAATAGGGTAGTAGATTTCCAAATGAAATTGTATTTTGGTTTGGGCTCAATAATGGTTTATTTATCCTGTATTATTAATCCCATGATTAACAACATCAACAACAACAGCTTTAATATGATAAATAACACACATTTCCAAACCATAGTTATAAACAAATACTACTCTGATTGATTATAACATGATAAGGTGGGTGTCAAAAAATCATACATATGAGTAATGGAGAGAGTTCATCAAACAGTGCTGTTGTTCGGTTTGCAATCCAACAAGCAGAATACTTACGTTTACATACTCGTTATTTAGCAGATACTCTTATCCAGAGCGACTTACAGTTAGTGCATTCACCTTAAGATAGCCAGGTGAGACAGCCACATATCTCAGTCATAGTAAGTACATGTTTCCTCTATAAAGTAGCTATCAGCAAAGACAGTAAAGTCAAGTCAGAAAAGGTCAAGTGTGAGTTCATGAAAGGCAAGGGTGTTAGTATATATATATTTTTAAATGTCATTATGTTATGTTTTTTCTCCACAGCCTCATCAATATAGAATACCTCTGAATTTTAGCAAACAGACAAAAACAATACAGCTAGGCTACACAGGCTGAGTAACTCAGAATAATATTATTCAGTACAATTACAACCATTGTATTAGTTTTAGACCATTGATCATGTTCAGTGAACCAATCAGTGGTCACATTACGTGAGTGATTGCTTTTCCCATGGATTGAACAAACAGATTAGCAGTAGGGAGAAAAACAAAACACAAAGAGATTAGAGACACCTCATTTTTAAGAATGAGGGGTATTAAATCTATTAAAATGTCATCAATCAGAATTTATCCCACAAATCCACAAGTCACGTTCATACCTTTACATCCCCTCGCCCAAACTAAACTACAATTATATGATGGTAATATGTTAGAGCATTATAGAAAACAGGGCAAATAATCTGGCCTTTTGTTGGAATTATCTGCTTGTCACATTCCTGACCTGTTTTCTGTTGTTTTTGTATGTGTTTAGTTGGTCAGGGCGTGAGTTGGGGTGGGTAGTCTATGTTATGTGTTTCTATGTTTGGTTAATGTGTTGCCTGATATGGTTCTCAATTAGAGGCAGGCGTTTGACGTTTCCTCTGATTGAGAACCATATTAAGGTAGGCTGTTCTCACTGTTTGTTTGTGGGTGATTGTTCCTGTGTCTGTGTCCGTTGCACCACACGGGACTGTTTTGTTTGTTCATTCGTTTGGTTAGTCTGTTCCTGTTCGTGCGTTCTTCATGTTATTGTAAGTTCTCATGTTCAGGTCTGTCTACGTCGTTTTGTTGTTTTGTAGTTATTCAAGTGTATTTCGTGTCAGTGTTCGTCTTGTTTAATAAATTCATTCATGTCTTCATACCTCGCTGCGTGTTGGTCCGATCCATGCTCCTCCTCATCCGAGGAGGAGGAATTAGACGAACGTTACACTGCTAATGGAAAACAGTGTTAGTTTATAGAACAAAATGTAATAATAATATCTGTTGTTTTGTCAAGCAGGAACCGCCTGTCAAATGTTTGTTTTACTCCGTTCACAAGCATTCATCTTGTATGGTGTTTTAATATCACATACATCATTAATAAAGAGGTTATGGGCCTAAAGTTTATTTAGTAAATAGCCCTATGCAGTGTGTTGATGAAAAGTTTGTTTCTGTCTAAATTGGTACGGTTGGTGTTTTTTTTATTATACAACTACAAATGAACTATTCACTTTGGTTTAATTAGAATTCATACTATTAATGCAACATATGGAAATGATTGTCCGTAGCATAATATATAAGTGTATTTTAGACAATATGACTATTGCCAAACCCAATACAGTTTCATATTTCAACTGGGGATTTGAGCAAACAGTCTAATGTTATCACACACTGAAGGGAGAATTGTTGTTGAACAATGTGTTGGAGTGTGTTTGCAGGTTACATTGAAACTATTGCATTTGTTTTCCCCTAATCCAGATGATGGGATTGAGATTTCATTCCGGATTAAATAAAAATATAATTTCACCCATCTGTATGGTCCTCTAGGAGGCAGCATCATTCTTGAATTTGAAAATACATGTAATAACAGAGTAGTGGCCAATATGAACATATTTTAAGAGTTTAAATTGAAAAGTTATTTTTTAATTATAGGGGACTACAAGAGATGGTGATGAAAAATTCGAAGGAAGATGTACTATCACACATATGCAGAAATTCAATAGGCTAATCATGATTTATTTCACACGTATTGTTTTTAATATGTTTTGACATGCCTTCTATGTACCACAATCTACTAGGACATATCAATACATGAAATATAAACGTTTAAAAACACATACACAGACCAAAGAATAAGTAATACCTGTCTTGGCAGCAGAGAGAATGTTTAGCCGTTTTATAGCACATTTCCTGCAATTCTACGCGTTTTGACATGGCTAATGCTCTGTTATTATCCTCAAACATAACAAAATTGTCTATCTTTTACTTTGTTTACTATAAATTCTCAGATTATAGGCTATTATTAAAACATACACAGGTCCCTTAGCTTTTCTATATACTTTCTATTTGGTTTTAGTGCTTTAAGTTTACACCGAAAGCGTTTTTCCATCCCAATTTTAACTATTTAAAAAAAAAACTTTTTGGGGTTGCAATGCACCAAAAATGTCCCGACTCCCGAGTTTGGGAAACAGTGGGCTAAGATACACTTTAGCGAGGGCTGAAACTAACTGTCCTCTGTCATGAACACTGAACTTCACAAAATACATTTTCATCAACGACTTGTTCCCACCCTTTCTGTACCACCCAAGGAAACTCGAAAGAAAAGGATCCGGCTCTGGTCAAGTTCTGCGTGCAGCAGGGGAGCAGAAAATGGCTGCACATAAAAACGTGAGTTTGATACATATAATAAATAGAGCCAGTGTATACTTCAAAAACGGCAGCTACCGAAAGAGAATTTTATTGACCTCTCTGAAACCTGTTCAGTGTCAGAGGCGAACAGTCTCCAGCATCGGCGATAGGAACACGAACTTGACACCGCACTTGAGCTCAAATCTCGCTGGATGGTCATACAAGGAGTTATACGAATTGTCTGTGAAAGATCCGGAAACATTTTGGGGATCAATTGCTAAAGAGAGGCTTACATGGAATAAACCATTCGATCAAGTGAGGGACTGCGAAATTACTAGTGGGAAAATCAATTGGTTTCTTGGGGGACAGTTGAACGTTTCTGGTAAGAATTGCCATCCCCTATTATTATTATTATTATTATTGGCTACACCGTAAATATTTACTACCCCATTGCATAACAGCATTTACTCAGTATTCTACATAGACTGGAAGTGCGTGCTCAAGACTTATTTTCTTCTAGGATTAAGTTGATATTGTTTTTGTTTGTGTGGATCTTGTTCAGGTTTGCGAACTATGTTTAATGTACATTATGCTTACTGGACAGCCCCCCGAATACTGGACAGTAAGTTACATTAGTTCATCCATTCATCCATTTAATTGGCAGTGAATTGTTTGGATGTGCATGTTGCCAAGCATCCTGACAGAGTCGCCCTGGTCTGGGAGAGGGATGAACCTGGGACGGAGGTAAAGATCACCTATAGGTAAGTTCATGCCTATGCAAGGACCTTCGACAGGGTGGGGGACTATTATAACGTAACGCTTATCTTGGAAAGCTTGAGATATGATGTAGATGAGTTATCTGAATGAACGTGTCCACATCATTCAGCAGAGGAGCTGAAATCTATACTGATCTGTGCAACAGAGTAGGAGGTATAAAACCAACATACTTCACATTCCACACTGGTGTTAACCAGAGATGATTGCCTCCAGATGTAGGATCTTCATCTCAGCCAGTTTGCTACAGCATGAAAATAATCCTGCGGCAACAGGAAATGTGAATTTTGAACCTCAAATACACTACAGGTTGAACATGTGCAGGACGTTTTCCTGCAACAGGGTAATCAAATTAAGATCCTACATCTGTATCCTGTAAAAACATAATCTTGTCCTCTGTCAAGTATCCATGTTAGGTTCTGTTTTTTTTAGTTTATGCTATACTGTAAAGGGTAGGAGGAAACATGGCAGAGATTCAGCAGTAATATCTAAATATTTACAATATTCCAAATTGTTCTCTAGATATGCACAGTGAGATGTTCAGCTGTGCCAAAGAAGAACTGGATAAGAACCATGTTCTGGATATGCATGGATATATTGTTAACTTTAATGTTGTATAGTACATAAAGAGCATAACATTTAACCTTTATTGATACAAGTAATACCAATTGATACCAGAGTCTCTTTTTCAATGATGTCCTGTGTTACAACAATCAGCAAATCATGAAGGCTTAAATACTCCCATTACAATTTATATTATGAATGAGACACCATATGTACTTTATTGTTGATGAGACTAAATCATAAGGAAGCGCTGTTGAAATTGCAAAATAATTTTTGGTTGGGTGTCACAGTTATGGTGTAAGGTGGTAGTGTGAGATTTCAAAATGAGGCCTTTCTGCAATAACGACTAAAGCTGCTTCCTGGATCAGAATGTAAACAGGAAGTTGTGGGGTGTCCAACTGAACGTTCACTAGACATGAAACTGAAAGTGTACTGGAAGGTAATTTCAGTGCTCCCAAAAATTATTAATCAGAGTTATTCATTGTTCAGTGCCTCAAAGAAGCCTCAAAGTCACTAATATACATCTTCCTATATGGATTGCAAGGAGTAGGGATTCAAAGTAGTTCTCAAAGACTCTCATTTTACAACAAAATACTTATTCGGCTATCACCATGGGAGAACCCTTTTGGGTTCCATGTAGAACCCTCTGTGGAAAGGCTTCTAAATAGAACCCAAAAAGGTTCTACCTGGAACCAAATAGGTTCTACCGGGAACCAAAAATGGTTCTTCAAATCCTTCTCCTATGGAGACAGCCGAAGAAGCCTTTTAGGTTCTAGATAGCAAATTTTTTTCCTAAGAGTGTACACTTCAGATAGTGTTTCATGGAATCAATACAGAATACATACCTTTACTAACTTATGTAACGGATGTGAAATGGCTAGCTAGTTAGCGGGTACGCGCTACTAGCGTTTCAATCAGTTACGTCACTTGCTCTGAAACCTACAAGTAGTGTTGCCCCTTGGCTTTTGTGGAGCGATGGGTAACGACGCTTCGTGGGTGACTGTTGTTGATGTGTGCAGAGGGTCCCTGGTTCGCGCCCGGGTCGGGGCGAGGGGACATACTAAAGTTATACTGTTACACTTACATACGCAACAATATTTGAGGTAACTGCTGCTCCAAGTAATAACTTCTGTCTGAACTTTATACAACTTTTCTAAAGGGAGCTACTTGAGACTACCTGCCGCCTAGCCAACACCCTGAAGAGGCATGGGGTCAACAAAGGTGACCGGGTGGCCATTTATATGCCAGTGTCGCCCATCGCCGTGGCTGCCATGCTTGCGTGCGCTCGTATCGGTGCTGTGCACACGGTGGTGTTTGCTGGGTTCAGCTCAGAGGCCCTGGCTGGGAGGATTCAGGATGGTGAGTGATACTGGGCCTGGACTCATGTTTGAGATGAACTCTTTAGAAATGTTAGGTCACAATTGTTTTACATTTTAATTTCACCTTTATTTAACCACGTAGGCCAGTTGAGAACAAGTTCTCATTTACAACTGCGACCTAGCCAAGATGAAGCAACGCAGTGTGACAAAAACAACAACACAGAGTTACACATAAACAAATGTACAGTCAATAACACAAAAGAAAAGAAAAATAGAAAAATCTATGTACAGTGGGTGCAAATGTAGAAGAGTAGGGAGGTAGGCAATAAATAGGCCCTAGAGGCGAAAATAATTACAATATAGCATTAATACTGGAGTGAAGAATGCATTTCAAGGACGTTTGTGTTTTGTATACAGATGCTCCCTTTAAAGCCCAAACATGACATTTGAATGGTTGACTGAACACAAGGGAAGGGCACAAGGGAAGGGCACAAGGTCATTTCAATTGTGCATGCATGCAGCTGTTCAAGTTAAAATAAAAATGAGAGATTTTCGAGGTTGTTATCTGTAATCATACAAAGCTGACATAATACTTAAGCTTTGCGCCTTTAAATAAAGCGTACTCATAGAGTTTACAGGAATTTCAGCTTTTCTATTCAAAGGCACAGGATAAATGTCTGATAGTTAAACAGGATATAGTTCCAATGGCCATGACCCCTAAAATGGCTTGAATGAATGGCTGCCAAGTTCTCAGCACTCCCAAGTGAGTCATTATGCATAGAGCAATGTCAGATTTTTTAAATTGAACATGCTCTTGGCCATTGTTTCTGGGATACACCAGTCATCAAGTTTACTCCCCTTTTTTCCAACTTAACTCCAGTGAGAAACTAACCTGTTTTACTCAAACGCTCCTAACATCATGAGACTAGGCAAGGGTTGTTTAAATTCAAGCTGCATTTTGCGGTCAGACAGAAACCAGGCCAATTTAGAAAGATCAAACACAAGGCCAGCAGTTTAGGACACAAACTGAAGGATGAGACAGAAAACTAGGAGCAACATGTCATCTCAAACCTTTATAACATGTACAGTACAGTACTGAGTGTACAAAACATTAGGAACACCTGTTCTTTCCATGACATAAACTGACCAGGTGAATCCAGGGAAAAGCTATGATCCTTTATTGATGTCACTTGTTAAATCCACTTCATGAAGGGGAGGAGACAGGTTAAAGAAGGACTTTTAAGCCTTGAAACATGGATTGTGTATGTGTGCCATTCAGAGGGTGAATGGGCAAGGCAAAAGATTTAAGTGCCTTTGAATGGGGTATGGTGGTAGGTGCCAGGCGCACCGGTTTGAGTGTGTCAAGAATTGCAGCACTGTTGTGTTTTTGACCTTAAACAGTTTCCTGTGTATATCAAGAATGGTACACCACCCAAAGGACAGCCAGCCAACTTGACACAGCTGTAGGAAGCATTGGAGTCAACTTGGGCCAGCATCCCTGTAGAAAGCTTGTAGAGTCCATGTCCTGACGAATTGAGGCTGTTCTGAGGGCAAAATGGGGTGGAACTCAATATTTGGAAGGTGTTCCTAATGTTTTGTACACTCAGTGTATACCTCAAACAGAACCAACAGATAGCAATTAGGCCTATTGACATCTTGAAATTGTGATAAGCTGCTTGCATTTTCTCAAAGTACTTCATATTCTCAGTTAGACTGTGTAGGGATGTGTCCGCATGATCTCAGACCTCTCAGACTGTGTTCCCCATCTCCCTGCAGCCCAGTGTAAAGCTGTGATCACGTGTAACCAAGGTGTGAGGGGAGGCCGGTTCATAGACCTGAAACCTACAGTAGATGCTGCAGTGAAGAACTGCCCCACTGTCCAACATGTGTTTGTGGCCCAGAGGACCACTAACCCAACTCCCATGGGCAAACTAGACATCCCATTGGAGGAGGTAAAACTTGTTCTTCATGCTTTTTATTGTGTCATGGAGAAGGTAATAATGAGTCTGAGTAGCGGGACAAGCCAGTGGCAGTCCTGTAACGGGATCAGTTTGCATTGCAGCCAAGCTCTGCTCACAGATGAAGTGGTGAACTGAAAGAATCGTTTTGCGATGTTATCTGTCATGTTAATATCTGTTATGAAAGATCTATTTATTTGTCTGTCATTTCATCTGCCATTGTCACTGACGAGATTAAACACCTTGAGGTGTTTTGTTTTTAAGAACAACCTGTGTACAGTACCATTGAACAAAGTACATAGACAGACCTACTAGGCGTGATGACATAGCACACATTTAACTTGAAGCAAATCAAGTGTAATTCCACTGCATTTACAGTGGGGCAAAAAAGTATTTAGTCCAGCAACAGCAACAGCCCCAAAACATCACTGCTCTAGAGGAGATCTGCATGGAGGAATGGGCCAAAAAAACAGCAACAGTGTGTGAAAACCTTGTGAAGACTTACAGAAAACGTTTGATCTCTGTCATTGCCAACAAAGGGTATATAACAAAGTATTGAGAAACTTTTGTTATTGACCAAATACTTATTTTCCACCATAATTTGCAAATAAATTCATAAAAAATCCTACAATGTGATTTTCTGGATTTTTTCCCCTCATTTTTTCTGTCATAGTTGAAGTGTACCTATGATGAAAATTACAGGCCTCTCTCATCTTTTTAAGTGGGAGAACTTGCACAATTGGTGGCTGACTAAATACTTTTTTGCCCCCATTTAGTAATTCCACTGCAAGAAACATTCATATCACCAAACCATATCTCCAGTCTCCCACTCTTTTCCTCTCTGTCTCAGGCGATGGCCAGTGAGTCTGCACAGTGTGCTCCAGAGCCTATGGGCAGTGAGGAGATGCTTTTTATGCTCCACACGTCAGGCAGTACAGGCAAGCCCAAGGGCATTGTCCACACACAGGCTGGCTATCTGCTCTATGCTGCACTGACTCACCAGGTATGTCTTCAGTTAACCCCTCTACGGAATACTTCTTACTTCAGAGAAGAAAATGCAGGTATGGTGCCTTCCTTAAAATGGTGATGTGGCAGAAAATATGCATTTGTTTAGCTGATAAATACAACCAACTATAAAAGGAGGAGGAAGGCCCAATTACTGTGTTGTCTGAGAATGTTTTGATGAGGGCTACAGAAAGGGGGCTACCGACAGGGCAGTTTGAACAATATATATATTCTGCCACATGGTTTGGCATAGCTTAGATCAGAACAATGAATTCAGTGTTCCCCTTTTGTGAGAGAAGCCGCATTCCATATTCTGGGTCAAAATTAGCCCCATTTGACTGACAAATAAAAACATCTGTTTTCTCCCTGCTTTTCGATGCTGGTGAGCATGTTGTGCTTGGTGGGATTTACAGACACAAAGCTTACATGATGTTAGTGATAATAATAGAATGAAAACACAGCTATGAATCTGCACGAGATGTGCTGCTAATTTCTAAGTAGCTTACCAGCTCAGACTCAAACAGACGTTTGGCAATTGCTCGCACTGTCTCTTTTTGGCATGTTGGCTGTTTAGATTCAAATAACAGACAAAGCTGCTTTATATCTGTATCCCCCTGAAACAGACTGGGCCTCTTGGGACCATGCCAAAGAGAGACCTGTTGCTGTTGCCAGGCTGTTGAGCAGTTCTGCTCAGAGAACTATCAATGTGGCAGCCATGTTGTGTGGGAAAGCGTTAGCCAGAATTAGTCAGAATTTCGCAATCTTGTAATTTTGATGATTTCATTGTCTGGAAAAGTACAGCATTGCTCAATGGACCTTGTCTCTAACCTTACGTGTTCTTGTTCTTGCAGTATGTCTTCGACTACCATCCGGGCGATGTGTTTGGCTGTGTGGCAGACATTGGCTGGGTGACTGGTCATAGCTATGTGGTGTATGGTCCTCTGTGTAATGGTGCCACCACTGTCCTCTTTGAGAGCACTCCTGTGTACCCAGACCCCGGTGAGCTATAACAGTACAAGTACAAGGGCTGCACCCTGACAATATCTGATTGACATGATCATCCACTATTAATCATTAAGATGTGTCTACAACTGTTACATTGAGACAGAGGATACTTTGGCAGGAGACTTTGACATCAAGCATTAAAGTTTGTCCTTTCTTTTCTGGTGCCTTTTACTCACTTGTTCTCTTTACCAGAGGTCATAGAGTTAGACGGGCCGTATCCACAGAGAGATAGCCAGGTGACTTGTTACCAGCTGGGTGGGTGTCACAGCTTTTGGCAGTATTGGAATACTTATTCACTGGGCTAGGGGCAATAAGGGACAAAAATCATTATTGTTTTTGATTCTATTTTTATAGACAAGTTAGAAGTTCTCTATTATTTATGCATGTGTTAAGACGTCCTGTTGCTATGTGTGCTAGAACTAATGTATAACTATTACCGTAATGCGCAATATTTTTCTTTCTATAACACGTGGATAACTTGTATATGTAGTGTTTGGAACAACAAGAAAACCTTAGAAATGTGAATAAAGTGGATCACTGTAGTTGTAACTGGCTTCGCTGGCATTTCTCTAGTGTTGAGTGACTCATTAACTGTCTTGATGACAATTTTAATCTTTGTTTATTACCATGGCTTGTTGACTGAAGGAGTGCTTCAAAGTGTTATAAGTTAATTTTTAAGGTTTGCTGTAAACTTTGTAGTGATATGACATTGGCCAATGCCCTCTATAGCCTTGGCATAATAGGACATTTCCTGTTCTTGTTTCTGTGTCACTATTTAGTGGGTTATGGAAACAGGAAGGATATATTTTGCTGATATTTGCGTGCGTGTGTATTCCTTTACCATAATGACCACGTGTCTTTGTTCCCTCAGGGCGATACTGGGAAACAGTGCAGCGACTGGGCATTAACCAGTTCTACGGTGCTCCCACTGCCATCAGGCTGCTGCTGAAATATGAGGAGAGCTGGGTAAAAAAGTACGACAGGTCCTCCCTCAAGACCCTCGGCTCTGGTGAGAGACTAGATCAGTGCCCCCTGCATAATAATTTGCCAATGAGCACACAGTTGATCCTACCAGATTAATTAAATAACTGATCAACGGTTCTGTGTGTAATTGAGTTGCATAGCTGCAACTCAATTACAAATTCAACGTCAGTGGCTTTGCGCATTATGGAAACTTGACTTGATTCCAGTGATTCCTGTCAGTGTTACAATGACCTTAATAAACAATTCATTTTCAGAGTTCTTGGCTATAGCTATCATCACATTCATAGGCCAACATTATCATAAGTCATATCAGTTCAAAGCATTTCATATCTTTATTATTATTGTCTTATTACTGAAATACTCTATCAGTAAAAAGGTAGCCCATTATCTAAATAATACAGAATGTTTATGCCTAGAGTACATTTCACAATATCTTAAACTAACTCTGAGTGTGCCCAGAGCTGGGTGTACTGTATTGAATGTACCTGTCTTCTTGCAGTGGGGGAGCCTATCAATCACGAGGCATGGGAGTGGTTCTACAACGTGGTGGGAGATGGAAGATGCCCCCTAGTGGATACATGGTGGCAGACAGGTAACATCAGGGCGGCTGAATGTCTTGGCCAAGGTTGTCTGACGTGGTAAATGCTTCAACTTTAAATTGCCTTAGCTTAATTGTGCGTTATAAAATCTCCTCAGTCTTTTAAAGAGTTTAATATTTTTTATTGCACTACCATGTAGGACATCTTTTGCACTACCATGTAGGACATCTTTTGCACTACCATGTAGGACATAATACACTACATTACATGACATGGAACAAAGGGCTTATCAAAGGCATATAAAATCAGGTCAAGTTATGTTTGTAAGAAGGAGGAGACAATCATGACTTGAAAAGCAAGCTTATTTTGTGCATCAAATGAATGCTAACGCCTGTTCTCTGATGTTGCATGCTGGTGGAGGAGAAAGCTCGGCCTCTAAGGCACATCTTGATTTGTTATGGTGGTTTCTGTGCTGATCTAGACAATAAGTCTGTCTGATACTCTGTTTATTGGTGGCTTAACCCTAATTTGCGATGAGCACAATGTACATCTGCACTGAAAATGAATTAAAATAATCCCTCCCTCACCCCCAACACACTTACCCCCTTCTCCCCCAACCGCCAGCAGGAGGAGGCTCTCCAGTGAGGGCCTGGCAGGAGTGAAGTGGGGAGGGTCATGACCTAATTCCTCAAAAATCACTTTCTGGGGTTTTCTCCATGGGCGTATGTGCTAAGTCTTTTAAGGGGGGCTGGAGAGTGGGGTTCTTCCAAAGGCTTAATATCAAAATGAAGTGTAATTTTCTTGTACAGTACTGCAATTCCTTTTTTATTAAGGTGATTATCACTTATTACTAATTTGCCATAGCCACAGGGGTTCAATCCTCACCCCTCTTCCCCATCAGCAAAACATAGACAATCTGTAGTACAGCCAGGCTTAGGTCAAATGCAGTACATATCAACTACTCTCCAATATGTCAGCTGCACATCCCTTTAACCCTCCTTATTACACTTCTCCATGCATCTCCTCTCTCCCTCTCTGTCCCCAGAGACGGGAGGTGTGTGTATTGCTCCAAGGCCAGCTGAAGAGGGTGCTGAAATTGTTCCGGCCATGGCCATGAGGCCCTTCTTTGGCATTCAGCCTGTTCTCATGGAGGAGAAGGTGATCTGTCTGTGCTGAATTCAAATCAATTCAACTCTCTTGCTTTTTCAGAATGAAATGGTCAATTTGTATTTTTTTTAAACAGATTTTACTTAAGAGAAAACTTAAGAGAAAAATATCAAATGTAATTCTTCTATGTTCATCATTAAGGCACAACCTTAAATGTTTTACCTTCCATTTTTGTGAATCAAGTCCTTGTGAAATGTAGTCAGTTGTATTACCGCATTCTCCTCTGACGGCATTCTGGGACTTTGGACTCTCGTTCTTCAGAAGCCATAAAAAGTATAACAATTCAAGCTGGATCATGTCCAACTGCTCCAAGGAAATTCCACTCTTCCCCTCCTCAACTGTGTGACCTCGTTCTCCGTTCAAAAGTTGAAAACAGGTTAACAATCACAAGGCCCGCCGGCGGAATACCAGGGTGCATTCTCAAAGCATGCACAGACCAGCTAGCTAGTGTCTTCACAGACATTTTCAACCGTTACTTGTCCCAGTCTGTAATCACAACATGTTTCAAGCTGACCACCCTCGTCCCGGTTCCCAAGAGCTCCAAGGTAACCTGCCTAAATGACTACCACCCTGTAGTACTCAGATCTGTAATGATGAAGTGCTTTGAAGGCTGGTCATGACACACATCAACACCATCATCCCAGACACCCTAGACCCACTCCAATTTGCATACCGCCCCAACAGATCCATAGATGACACAATCTCAATTGCACTTCACACTGCCCTCTCCCACCTGGACAAGAGGGGAAATAACAATGGGAGACTGCTGTTCATAGACTACAGCTCAGAGTTCAATACCATAGTTCCCTCCAAGCTCATCACCAAGCTAGGGACCCTGGGACTGAACCCCTCCCTCTGCTACTGGATCCTGTACTTCCTGGCGGGTCAGCCCCAGATGATGAAGGTAGGCATCAACACCATCGCCACACTGACCGTAAACACGGGGGCCCCTCAGGGGTGTGTGCTTAGTTCCATCTTGTACTCCCTGTTCACCCATGACTGCGTGGCCACGCATGACTCCAACACCATTATCAATCAAGTTTGCTGATGACATGACGGTGGAGTCCTGATCACCAAAGGCGATGAGTCAGCCTACAGGGAGGAGGTCAGAGACTTAGCGGTGTGGTGCGAGGACGACAACCTCTCCCTCAATGTCAGTAAGACCAAGGAGCTGACCGTGGACTATAGTACAAAGAGGGGAAAGCACGCCCCCATCCATATTGACGGAGCTGTTGTGGAGCATGTCGAGAGCTTCAAGTTCATTGGCGTACACATCACTAAGGACTTCACATGGTCCACACACACACACGCACAGTTGTGAAAAAGGCATGGCAGCGCCTCTTCCCCCTCAAGAGGCTGAAAATATTTGGCATGGGTCCTCAAATCCTCCAAAAGTTCTATAGCTGCACCATCGAGAGCATTGTGACTGTCTGCATCACCGCTTGGTATGGCAAATGCACCGCCCTTGACCGCAAAGTGCCACAGAGGGTGGTAGGGACATCCCAGTACATCACCGGGGCCAAGCTCCATGACATCTAGGACCCCTATACCAGGCGGTGTCAGAGGAATCCCTGAAAAATTGCCAAAGACTCCAGCCACCCAAGTCATAGACTATTCATTCTGCTACCGCTTCTACCCCCAAGCCATAAGACTGCTATAGCCAGACTTCTAAATAGTAAATTAAATGGTACCAGAACTATCTGCACTGACTCTATCTTGCACTGACCCTACGCACACCCACTAGACTATATATACACACCATATATACACTCACTCACACACACTACCTTGACACTCCCACACATTCACATACACTACATACGCACACACACATACACAACACAAACACATGTACACATTACACACACACACACACACTCACACACTTTTACACTCATCATTTGCTGCTACTGCTCTGTTATGTATTTTTACTCTTATTATTATTATCTACCGTGATGCCTAGTCACTTTACCTGCCTTCATGTACATATCTACCTCATACCTCTTCACATTGACCTGGCATTGGTACTCCCTGTATATAGCTCTACATTGACCTGGTATTGATGCTCCCTGTATATAGCTCTACATTGACCTGGTATTGATGCTCCCTGTATATAGCTCTACATTGATCTGGTATTGTTGTTACTCCCTGTATATAGCTCTACATTGACCTGGTATTGGTACTCCCTGTATATAGCTCCACATTGATCTGGTATTGTTGTTACTCCCTGTATATAGCTCTACATTGACCTGGTATTGGTACTCCCTGTATATAGCTCTACATTGACCTGGTATTGGTACTCCCTGTATATAGCTCTACATTGATCTGGTATTGTTGTTACTCCCTGTATATAGCTCTACATTGACCTGGTATTGGTACTCCCTGTATATAGCTCCACATTGACCTGGTATTGGTACTCCCTGTATATAGCTCCACATTGACCTGGTATTGATGCTCCCTGTATATAGCTCTACATTGACCTGGTATTGGTACTCCCTGTATATAGCTCTACATTGATCTGGTATTGATGCTCCCTGTATATAGCTCTACATTGATCTGGTATTGTTGTTACTCCCTGTATATAGCTCTACATTGACCTGGTATTGTTACTCCCTGTATATATCTCTACATTAATCTGGTATTGGTACTCCCTGTATATAGCTCTACATTGACCTGGTATTGGTACTCCCTGTATATAGCTCTACATTGACCTGGTATTGGTACTCCCTGTATATAGCTCTACATTGACCTGGTATTGGTACTCCCTGTATATAGCTCTACATTGATCTGGTATTGATGCTCCCTGTATATATCTCTACATTGATCTGGTATTGTTGTTACTCCCTGTATATAGCTCTACATTGACCTGGTATTGGTACTCCCTGTATATAGCTCTACATTAATCTGGTATTGGTACTCCCTGTATATAGCTCTACATTGACCTGGTATTGGTACTCCCTGTATATAGCTCTATATTGACCTGGTATTGTTACTCCCTGTATATAGCTCTACATTGACCTGGTATTGGTACTCCCTGTATATAGCTCTATATTGACCTGGTACTGGTGCTCCCTGTATATAGCTCCATTCTGGTGCATTTTATTACTATTTAATTTGTATAATTATTTTAAAACTCTGCCTCGTTGGGAAGGGCTAAGCCAGCATTTCACGGTAAACACCAGTTGTGTTTGGCGCATGTGACAAATAAAATTAGATTTTGATTTGAACTGGTATTTCAAAGCACTAGGTACTGTACGTTAGACATGTGGAGCCTCTAGTTAGTCCCAGTCTTGACAGCTTTAGAACAGAGAGACTTAAGGACAGAGATATCTTTAAGTCCAGAAATCCCTCAAGCTTGAACCAACGTGTCCCTGTGGTAGATGGGTCACACCCGCCTTACTGCCTTTCACATTGCAATTAAAACTAACCAGCATATGCTTCCCTTTCCTTGATTAACATATTTACAGGGCTTTGTTGGAGTGGTAACGTGACCTCGAAACTTAATTTCCCCTCTCCGTGTCTTTTACTAGTAATTTCAGTAAACAGTAAATCTACACGCAGTACTGTATGACCTGCATGCACTGAATTTCTATATATTGTTGTTAGCTATGTGTTTTACTCTAGAGGTTGATCTTTATGAACAGACACATTCTTATTGTTATTATTGTTGTGACATGCTTGCTGCATGATTTTTTTCTAAATGCACTTGTAATGTTTATGTTTACATTCTATACTGATTAGTTTTATTAATTCCAATGTTTTAATGTGAGAGAACCTAATAAGTTATTAAAATGTTTGATTCATTTTCCTTTTATCACCAACAGGGTAAGCCTATATCAGGAAATGATGTCAGTGGAGCCCTTTGTATTGGCCAACCATGGCCTGGAATGGCCAGGACCATCTTTGGGGACCACAAGAGATTTGTGGATGCATACTTCAAACCATATCCTGGTGAGTTGGCCTAATTCCGTTTCCCTGTAAGCTCCTCTCTATTTTTTAAATATTTTTTATTTCACCTTTATTTAACCAGGTAGGCCAGTTGAGAACAAGTTCTCATTTACAACTGTGACTTGGCCAAGATAAAGCAAATCAGTGTGGCAAAAACAACAACACAGAGTTACACATAAACAAACGTACAGTCAATAACACAAAATAAAATAAAAATAGAAAAATCTATGTACAGTGGGTGCAAATGTAGAAGAGTAGGGAGGTAGGCAATAAATAGGTCCTAGAGGCGAAAGTAATTACAATTTAGCATTTATACTGGAGTGATAGATGCGCAGATGATGATGGGCAAGTAGAGATACTGGGGTGCAAAAAAGCAAGAGTGTAAGTAATAATATGGGGATGAGGTAGTTGGGTGTGCTATTTACAGATTGGCTGTGTACAGGTACAGTGATCAGTAAGCTGCTCAGACAGCTGATGCTTAAAGTTAGGGAGGGAGATATAAGACTCCAGCTTCAGAGATTTTTGCAATTCGTTCCAGTCATTGGCAGCAGAGAACTGGAAGGAAAGGCAGCCAAAGGAAGTGTTGGCCGCGGGGACGACCAGTGCAATATACCTGCTGGAGCGCGTGCTACGGGTGGGTGTTGCTATGGTGACAAGTGAGCTAAGGTGGGGCTTTACCTAGCAAAGACTTATAGATGACCTGGAGCCAGTGGGTTTGGCGACAGATATGTAGTGAGGGCCAGCCAAGAGAGCATACAGGTTGCAGTGGTGGTATATGGGGCTTTGATGACAAAACAGATGGCACTGTGATAGACTACATCCAGTTTGCTGAGTAGAGTGTTGGGGGCTATTTTGTAAATGACATCACCGAAGTCAAGGATCGGTAGGATAGTCAGTTTTACGAGGGTATGTTTGGCGGCATGAGTGAAGGAGGCTTTGTTGCAAAATAGGAAGCCGATTCTAGATGTAATTTTGGATTGGGGATGCTTAATGTGAGTCTGGAAAGAGAGTTTACAGCCTAACCAGACACCTAGGTATTTGTAGTTGTCCACATATTCTAGGTCAGAACCGTCCAGAGTAGTGATGCTGGACGGGCGGCAGGGTGCAGGCAGCAATCGGTTGAAGAGCATGCATTTAGTTTTACTAGCATTTAAAAGCAGTTGGAGGCCACGGAAGGAGAGTTGTATGGCATTGAAGCTCGTCTGGAGGGTTGTTAACACAGTGTCCAAAGAAGGGCCAGAAGTATACAGAATGGTGTCGTCTGCGTAGAGGTGGATCAGAGACTCACCAGCAGCAAGAGCGACATCATTGATCTATACAGAGAAGAGAGTTGGCCCAAGAACTGAACCCTGTGGCACCCCCATAGAGACTGCCAGAGGCCCGGACAACAGGCCCTCCGATTTGACACACTGAACTCTATCAGAGAAGTAGTTGGTGAACCAGGCGAGGCAATCATTTGAGAAACCAAGGCTATTGAGTCTGCCGATGAGGATGTGGTGATTGACAGAGTCGAAAGCCTTGGCCAGGTCGATGAAGATGGCTGCACAGTACTGCCTTTTATCGATGGCGGTTATGATATCGTTTAGGACCTTGAGCGTGGCTGAGGTGCACCCATGACCAGCTCGGAAACCAGATTGCATAGGGGAGAAGGTATGGTGGGATTCGAAATGGTCGGTGATCTGTTTGTTAACTTGGCTTTCAAAGATTTTAGAAAGGCAGGGCAGGATGGATTTAGGTCCATAGCAGTTTGGGTCTAGAGTGTCTTCCCCTTTGAAGAGGGGGATGACCGCAGCACCTTTCCAATCTTTGGGGATCTCAGACGATACGAAAGAGAGGTTGAATAGGCTAGTAATAGGGGTTGCAACAATTTTGGCGGATAATTTTAGAAAGAGAGGGTCCAGATTGTCTAGCCCAGCTGATTTGTAGGGATCCAGACTTTGCAGTTCTTTTAGAACATCAGCTGTCTGGATTTGGGTGAAGGAGAAGCGAGGGTGGGGGGTTGGGCAAGTTGCTGCAGGGTGTGCTGAGATGTTGGGTAGGGGTAGCCAGGTGGAAAGCATGGCCAGCCATGGAAAAATGCTTATTGAAATTATTATGATTATTGTAGATTTATCGGTGGTGACAGTGTTTCCTATCCTCAGTGCAGTGGGCAGCTGGGAGGAGGTGCTCTTATTCTCCATGGACTGTACAGTGTCCCAAAACATTTTGGAATTAGTGCTACAGGAAGGGAATCTCTGTTTGAAAAAGCTAGCCTTAGCTTTCCTAACTGACTGAGTATATTGGTTCCTGACTTCCCTGAAAAGTTGCATACCACGTGGGCTACTCAATGCTAATGCAGAACGCCACAGGATGTTTTTGTGCTGGTCCAGGGCAGTCAAGTCTGGGGTGAACCAAGGGCTATATCTGTTCTTAGTTCTACATTTTTTGAATGGGGCATGCTTATTTAAGATGGAGAGGAAAGCACTTTTGAAGAGCAACCAGGCATCCTCTACTGACAGGATGAGGTTAATATCCTTCCAGGATACCCGGGCCAGGTCGATTAGAAAGGCCTGCTCGCTGAAGTGTTTCAGGGAGCGTTTGACAGTGATGAGGGGTGGTCGTTTAACCGCGGACCCAGTACGCACACAAGCAATGAGGCAGTGATCGCTGAGATCCTGGTTGAAGACAGGAGAGGTGTATTTAGAGGGCAGGTTGGTCAGGATGATATCTAAGAGGGTGGCCATGGTTTCGGATTTAGGGTTGTACCTGGTAGGTTCCTTGATGATTTGTGTGAGATTGAGGGCATCTAGCTTAGATTGTAGGACGGCCGGGGTGTTAAGCATGTCCCAGTTTAGGTCACCTAACAGTACGAACTCTGAAGACAGATGGGGGGCGATCAATTCACATATGGTGTCCAGGGCACAACTGGCGGCAGAGAGGGGTCTATAACAAGCAGCAACGGTGAGAGACTTGTTTCTGGAAAGGTGGATTTTTAAAAGTAGCTCGAATTGTTTTGGCACAGACCTGGATAGTATGACAGAACTCTGCAGGCTATCTCTGCAGTAGATTGCACCTCCGCCCCCTTTGGCAGTTCTATCTTCTCAGAAAATGTTATAGCTAGCAATGGAAATTTCTGGATTTTTGGTGACCTTCTTAAGCCTGGATTCAGACACGGCTAGGACATCCGGGTTTGCGGAGTGTGTCAAAGCAGTGAATAAAACAAACGTAGGGAGGAGGCTTCTAATGTTAACATGCATGAAACCAATGCTTTTAACGTTACAGAAGTCTATAGCTATAGAAAATAGTTTTCGTTTTTTTTCATAGTGAAATCAATATGAAAATGGTAGATAGCAATCTTCAGTGGCAAAGAGGAGGTGAGGGCCCTGGTGGAGTGGTGCTAGGAAAATAACCTCTCCCTCAACGTCAACATAACTAAGGAGATGATCGTGGACTTCAGGAGACAGCAGAGAGAGCACGACCCCATCCACATTGACGGGGCAGCAGTTGAGAGGGTGAAAATTGTCA